>NW_027332029.1:304179-604179 GCF_048418815.1 Hemitrygon akajei | reverse complement strand
GGCATATTTGTGTGGAGTTCTGCATTGGTACTTTCCAGTGAGACAGGGAGGTTATGGACGGGTAAAGGTTCAGGGCATATTTGTTTGGACTTCTGCATTGGTACGTTCCAGTGAGACAGGGAGTTTATGGAGGGGTACAGGTTCAGGGCATATTTGTGTGGAGTTCTGCATTGGTACGTTCCAGTGAGACAGGGAGGTTATGGAGGGTACATGTTCAGTGCATATTTGTGCGGAGTTCTGCATTGGTACGTTCCAGTGAGACAGGGAGGTCATGGAGGAGTACAGGTTCAGGGCATATTTGTGTGGAGTTCTGCATTGGTACGTTCCAGTGAGACAGGGAGGTTATGGAGGGGTGCAGGTTCAGGGCAAATTTCTGTGCAGTTCTGCATTGGTACGTTCCAGTGAGACAAGGAGGTTATGGGCGGGTACAGGTTCAGGGCATATTTGTGTGGAGTTCTGCATTGGTACGTTCCAGTGAGACAGGGAGGTTATGGAGGGTACAGGTTCAGGGCATATTTGTGTGGAGTTCTGCATTGGTACGTTCCAGTGAGACATGGACTTTATGGAGGGATACAGGTTCAGGGCATATTTGTAAGGAGTTCTGCATTGGTACTTTCCAGTGAGACAGGGAGGTTATGGAGGGTACAGGTTCAGGGTATATTTGTGTGGAGTTCTGCATTGGTACGTTCCAGTGAGACACGGTGGTTATGGAGGGGTACAGGTTCAGGGCATATTTGTGCGGAGTTCTGCATTGGTACTTTCCAGTGAGACAGGGAGGTTATGGAGGGTACAGGTTCATTGCATATTTGTGTGGAGTTCTGCATTGGTACGTTCCAGTGAGACAGGGAGGTTATGGAGGGATACAGGTTCAGGGCATATTTGTGTGTAGTTCTGCATTGGTACGTTCCAGTGAGACAGCGAGTTTATGGAGGGGTACAGGTTCAGGGCATATTTGTGTGGACTTCTTCATTGGTACGTTCCAGTGAGACAGGGAGGTTATGGGAGGGTACAAGTTCAGGGCATATTTGTGTGGAGTTCTGCGTTGGGATGACCCAGTGAGACTGCGATGTCATGGAGGGGTACAGGTTCAGGGCATATTTGTGTGGAGTTCTGCAGTGGGACGTTCCAGTGAGACAGGGAGGTTATGGAGGGGTACAGGTTCAGGGTATATTTCTGTGTAGTTCTGCATTGGTACGTTCCAGTGTGACAGGGAGGTTATGGAGGGTACAGGTTCAGGGCATATTTGTGTGGAGTTCTGCAGTGGCACATTCCAGTGAGACATGGACTTTATTGAGGGATACAGGTTCAGGGCATATTTGTAAGGAGTTCTGCATTGGTACTTTCCAGTGAGACAGGGAGGTTATGGAGGGGTACAGGTTCAGGGCATATTTGTGCGGAGTTCTGCATTGGTACGTTCCAGTGAGACAGGGAGGTTATGGAGGGTACAGGTTCATGGCATATTTGTGTGGAGTTCTGCATTGGTACGTTCCAGTGAGACAGGGAGGTTATGGAGGGATACAGGTTCAGGGCATATTTGTGTGGAGTTCTGCGTTGGGATGACCCAGTGAGAATGCGATGTCATGGAGGGGTACAGGTTCAGGGCATATTTGTGTGGAGTTATGCAGTGGGACGTTCCAGTGAGACAGGGAGGTTATGGAGGGGTACAGGTTCAGTGTATATTTGTGTGTAGTTCTGCATTGGTACGTTCCAGTGTGACAGGGAGGTTATGGAGGGTACAGGTTCAGGGCATATTTGTGTGGAGTTCTGCAGTGGCACATTCCAGTGAGACAGGGAGGTTAAGGACGGGTATAGGTTCAGGGCATATTTGTGTAGAGTTCTGCATTGGTACTTTCCAGTGAGACAGGGAGGTTATGGAGGGTACCGGTTCATGGCATATTTGTGTGGAGTTCTGCAGTGGGACTTTCCAGTGAGGCAGGGAGATAATGGACGGGCACAGGTTCAGGGCATACTTGTGTGGAGTTCTGCATTGGTACGTTCCAGTGAGACAGGGAGGTTATGGAGGGGTACAGGTTCAGGGCATATTTTTGTGTAGTTCTGCATTGGTACGTTCCAGTGAGACAGGGAGGATATGGAGGGCACAGGTTCAGGGCATATTTGTGTGGTGTTCTGCAATGGTACGTTCCAGTGAGACAGGGAGGTTATGGACGGGTAAAGGTTCAGGGCATATTTGTTTGGACTTCTGCATTGGTACGTTCCAGTGAGACAGGGAGTTTATGGAGGGGTACAGGTTCAGGGCATATTTGTGTGGAGTTCTGCATTGGTACGTTCCAGTGTGACAGGGAGGTTATGGAGGGGTACAGGTCCAGGGCATATTTGTGTGGAGTTCTGCATTGGTCCGTTCCAGTGAGACAGAGAGGTTATGCACGGTACAGGTTCAGGGTATATTTGAGTGGAGTTCGGCATTGGTGTGTTCCAGTGAGACAGGGATGTTATGGAGGGGTACAGGTTCAGGGCATATTTGTGTGGAGTTCTGCATTGGTACGTTCCAGTGAGACAGGGAGGTCATGGAGGAGTACAGGATCAGGGCATATTTGTGTGGAGTTCTGCATTGGTACGTTCCAGTGAGGCAGGGAGGTTATGGAGGGGTGCAGGTTCAGGGCAAATTTGTGTGGAGTTCTGCATTGGTACGTTCCAGTGAGACAAGGAGGTTATGGGCGGGTACAGGTTCAGGGCATATTTGTGTGGAGTTCTGCATTGGTACGTTCCAGTGAGACAGGGAGGTTATGGAGGGTACATGTTCAGTGCATATTTGTGCGGAGTTCTGCATTGGTACGTTCCAGTGAGACAGGGATGTCATGGAGGAGTACAGGTTCAGGGCATATTTGTGTGGAGTTCTGCATTGGTACGTTCCAGTGAGACAGGGAGGTTATGGAGGGGTACAGGTTCAGGGCAAATTTCTGTGCAGTTCTGCATTGGTACGTTCCAGTGAGACAAGGAGGTTATGGGCGGGTACAGGTTCAGGGCATATTTGTGTGGAGTTCTGCATTGGTACGTTCCAGTGAGACAGGGAGGTTATGGAGGGTACAGGTTCAGGGCATATTTGTGCGGAGTTCTGCATTGGTACGTTCCAGTGAGACATGGACTTTATGGAGGGATACAGGTTCAGGGCATATTTGTAAGGAGTTCTGCATTGGTACTTTCCAGTGAGACAGGGAGGTTATGGAGGGTACAGGTTCAGGGTATATTTGTGTGGAGTTCTGCATTGGTACGTTCCAGTGAGACAAGGAGGTTATGGAGGGGTACAGGTTCAGGGCATATTTGTGCGGAGTTCTGCATTGGTACGTTCCAGTGAGACAGGGAGGTTATGGAGGGTACAGGTTCATGGCATATTTGTGTGGAGTTCTGCATTGGTACGTTCCAGTGAGACAGGGAGGTTATGGAGGGATACAGGTTCAGGGCATATTTGTGTGTAGTTCTGCATTGGTACGTTCCAGTGAGACAGCGAGTTTATGGAGGGGTACAGGTTCAGGGCATATTTGTGTGGACTTCTTCATTGGTACGTTCCAGTGAGACAGGGAGGTTATGGGAGGGTACAAGTTCAGGGCATATTTGTGTGGCGTTCTGCGTTGGGATGACCCAGTGAGACTGCGATGTCATGGAGGGGTACAGGTTCAGGGCATATTTGTGTGGAGTTCTGCAGTGGGACGTTCCAGTGAGACAGGGAGGTTATGGAGGGGTACAGGTTCAGGGTATATTTGTGTGTAGTTCTGCATTGGTACGTTCCAGTGTGACAGGGAGGTTATGGAGGGTACAGGTTCAGGGCATATTTGTGTGGAGTTCTGCAGTGGCACATTCCAGTGAGACAGGGAGGTTAAGGACGGGTATAGGTTCAGGGCATATTTGTGTGGATTTCTGCATTGGTACTTTCCAGTGAGACAGGGAGGTTATGGAGGGTACAGGTTCATGGCATATTTGTGTGGAGTTCTGCAGTGGGACTTTCCAGTGAGGCAGGGAGATAATGGACGGGTACAGGTTCAGGGCATACTTGTGTGGAGTTCTGCATTGGTACGTTCCAGTGAGACAGGGAGGTTATGGAGGGGTACAGGTTCAGGGCATATTTTTGTGTAGTTCTGCATTGGTACGTTCCATTGAGACAGGGAGGATATGGAGGGTACAGTTTTAGGGCATATTTGTGTGGAGTTCTGCAGTGGTACTTTCCAGTGAGACAGGGAGGTAATGGCGGGTACAGGTTCAGGGCATATTTGTGTGGTGTTCTGCAATGGTACGTTCCAGTGACTCAGGGAGGTTATGGACGGGTAAAGGTTCAGGGCATATTTGTGTGGAGTTCTGCTTTGGTACGTTCCAGTGAGACAGGGAGGTTATGGAGGGGTACAGGTTCAGGGCATATTTGTGTGTAGTTCTGCATTGGTGCGTTCCGGTGAGACAGGGAGTTTATGGAGGGGCACTGGTTCAGGTCATATTTGTGTGGGATCTGCATTGTTACGTTCCAGTGAGACAGGGAGGTCATGGAGGGGTACATGTTCAGGGCATATTTGTGTGTAGTTCTGCTTTGGTATGTTCCAGTGAGACAGGGAGGTTATGGAGGGTACAGGTTCATGGCATATTTGTGTGGATTTCTGCTTTGGTACTTTCCAGTGAGACAGGGAGGGTATGGAGGGGTACAGGTTCAGTGCATATTTGTGTGGAGTTCTGCATTGGTACGTTCCAGTGAGACAGGGAGGTTATGGAGGGTACAAGTTCAGGGCATATTTGTCTGGAGTTCTGCAGTGGTACGTTCCTGTGAGACAGGGATGTTATGGAGGTATACAGGTTCAGGGCATATTTGTGTGGAGATCTGCATTGGTACGTTCCAGTGAGACGCGGAGGTTATGGAGGTGAACAGGTTCAGGGCAAATTTGTGTGGAGTTCTGCGTTGGTACGTTCCAGTGAGACAATGAGGTTATGGGCAGGTACAGGTTGAGGGCATATTTGTGTGGAGTTCTGTATTGGTACGTTCCAGTGCGACAGTGAGTTTATGGAGGGTACTGGTTCATGCTATGTTTGTGTGGAGTTCTGCATTGGTACGTTCCAGTGAGACAGGGTTTATGGAGGTGTACAGGTTCAGGGCATATTTGTGTGGAGTTCTGCATTGGTACGTTCAACTGAGACAGCGTGGTTATGGAGGGTACAGGTTCAGGGCATATTTGTGTGGAGTTCTGCATTGGTACGTTCCAATGAGACAGGGATGTTATGAAGGGGTAGAGTTTCAGGGTATACTTTTGTGGAGTTCTGCGTTGGTACGTTGCAGTGTGACTGGGAGGTTATGGAGGGGTACTGGTTCAGGGCATATTTGTGTGGAGTTCGGCTTTGGTACGTTCAAGTGAGACAGGGAGGTTATGGAGGGTACAGGTTCAGGGCATATTTGTGTGGAGTTCTGCATTGGTACGTTCCAGTCAGACAGGGAGGTTATGGAGGGGTACAGGTTCAGTGTATAATTGTGTGGAGTTCTGCATTGGTACGTTCCGGTGAGACAGGGAGGATATGGAGGGTACTGGTTCAGGGCATAATTGTGTGGAGTTCTGCAGTGGTACATTCCAGTGAGACAGGGAGTTTATGGACGGGTACAGGTTCTGGGCATATTTGTGTGGAGTTCTGCATTGGTACTTTCCAGTGAGACAGGGAGGTTATGGACGGGTAAAGCTTCAGGGCATATTTGTTTGGACTTCTGCATTGGTACGTTCCAGTGAGACAGGGAGTTTATGGAGGGGTACAGGTTCAGGGCATATTTGTGTGGAGTTCTGCATTGGTACGTTCCAGTGAGACAGGGAGGTTATGGAGGGTACATGTTCAGTGCATATTTGTGCGGAGTTCTGCATTGGTACGTTCCAGTGAGACAGGGAGGTCATGGAGGAGTACAGGTTCAGGGCATATTTGTGTGGAGTTCTGCATTGGTACGTTCCAGTGAGACAGGGAGGTTATGGAGGGGTGCAGGTTCAGGGCAAATTTCTGTGCAGTTCTGCATTGGTACGTTCCAGTGAGACAAGGAGGTTATGGGCGGGTACAGGTTCAGGGCATATTTGTGTGGAGTTCTGCATTGGTACGTTCCAGTGAGACAGGGAGGTTATGGAGGGTACAGGTTCAGGGCATATTTGTGTGGACTTCTGCATTGGTACGTTCCAGTGAGACATGGACTTTATGGAGGGATACAGGTTCAGGGCATATTTGTAAGGAGTTCTGCATTGGTACTTTCCAGTGAGACAGGGAGGTTATGGAGGGTACAGGTTCAGGGTATATTTGTGTGGAGTTCTGCATTGGTACGTTCCAGTGAGACACGGTGGTTATGGAGGGGTACAGGTTCAGGGCATATTTGTGCGGAGTTCTGCATTGGTACGTTCCAGTGAGACAGGGAGGTTATGGAGGGTACAGGTTCATTGCATATTTGTGTGGAGTTCTGCATTGGTACGTTCCAGTGAGACAGGGAGGTTATGGAGGGATACAGGTTCAGGGCATATTTGTGTGTAGTTCTGCATTGGTACGTTCCAGTGAGACAGCGAGTTTATGGAGGGGTACAGGTTCAGGGCATATTTGTGTGGACTTCTTCATTGGTACGTTCCAGTGAGACAGGGAGGTTATGGGAGGGTACAAGTTCAGGGCATATTTGTGTGGAGTTCTGCGTTGGGATGACCCAGTGAGACTGCGATGTCATGGAGGGGTACAGGTTCAGGGCATATTTGTGTGGAGTTCTGCAGTGGGACGTTCCAGTGAGACAGGGAGGTTATGGAGGGGTACAGGGTCAGGGTATATTTCTGTGTAGTTCTGCAGTGGTACGTTCCTGTGAGACAGGGATGTTATGGGGGTATACAGGTTCAGGGCATATTTGTGTGGAGATCTGCATTGGTACGTTCCAGTGAGACGCGGAGGTTATGGAGGTGAACAGGTTCAGGGCAAATTTGTGTGGAGTTCTGCGTTGGTACGTTCCAGTGAGACAATTAGGTTATGGGCAGGTACAGGTTGAGGGCATATTTGTGTGGAGTTCTGTATTGGTACGTTCCAGTGCGACAGTGAGTTTATGGAGGGTACTGGTTCATGCTATGTTTGTGTGGAGTTCTGCATTGGTACGTTCCAGTGAGACAGGGTTTATGGAGGTGTACAGGTTCAGGGCATATTTGTGTGGAGTTCTGCATTGGTACGTTCAACTGAGACAGCGTGGTTATGGAGGGTACAGGTTCAGGGCATATTTGTGTGGAGTTCTGCATTGGTACGTTCCAATGAGACAGGGATGTTATGAAGGGGTAGAGTTTCAGGGTATACTTTTGTGGAGTTCTGCGTTGGTACGTTGCAGTGTGACTGGGAGGTTATGGAGGGGTACTGGTTCAGGGCATATTTGTGTGGAGTTCGGCTTTGGTACGTTCAAGTGAGACAGGGAGGTTATGGAGGGTACAGGTTCAGGGCATATTTGTGTGGAGTTCTGCATTGGTACGTTCCAGTCAGACAGGGAGGTTATGGAGGGGTACAGGTTCAGTGTATAATTGTGTGGAGTTCTGCGTTGGTACGTTCCGGTGAGACAGGGAGGATATGGAGGGTACTGGTTCAGGGCATAATTGTGTGGAGTTCTGCAGAGGTACATTCCAGTGAGACAGGGAGTTTATGGACGGGTACAGGTTCTGGGCATATTTGTGTGGAGTTCTGCATTGGTACTTTCCAGTGAGACAGGGAGGTTATGGACGGGTAAAGGTTCAGGGCATATTTGTTTGGACTTCTGCATTGGTACGTTCCAGTGAGACAGGGAGTTTATGGAGGGGTACAGGTTCAGGGCATATTTGTGTGGAGTTCTGCATTGGTACGTTCCAGTGAGACAGGGAGGTTATGGAGGGTACATGTTCAGTGCATATTTGTGCGGAGTTCTGCATTGGTACGTTCCAGTGAGACAGGGAGGTCATGGAGGAGTACAGGTTCAGGGCATATTTGTGTGGAGTTCTGCATTGGTACGTTCCAGTGAGACAGGGAGGTTATGGAGGGGTGCAGGTTCAGGGCAAATTTCTGTGCAGTTCTGCATTGGTACGTTCCAGTGAGACAAGGAGGTTATGGGCGGGTACAGGTTCAGGGCATATTTGTGTGGAGTTCTGCATTGGTACGTTCCAGTGAGACAGGGAGGTTATGGAGGGTACAGGTTCAGGGCATATTTGTGTGGAGTTCTGCATTGGTACGTTCCAGTGAGACATGGACTTTATGGAGGGATACAGGTTCAGGGCATATTTGTAAGGAGTTCTGCATTGGTACTTTCCAGTGAGACAGGGAGGTTATGGAGGGTACAGGTTCAGGGTATATTTGTGTGGAGTTCTGCATTGGTACGTTCCAGTGAGACACGGTGGTTATGGAGGGGTACAGGTTCAGGGCATATTTGTGCGGAGTTCTGCATTGGTACGTTCCAGTGAGACAGGGAGGTTATGGAGGGTACAGGTTCATTGCATATTTGTGTGGAGTTCTGCATTGGTACGTTCCAGTGAGACAGGGAGGTTATGGAGGGATACAGGTTCAGGGCATATTTGTTTGTAGTTCTGCATTGGTTCGTTCCAGTGAGACAGCGAGTTTATGGAGGGGTACAGGTTCAGGGCATATTTGTGTGGACTTCTTCATTGGTACGTTCCAGTGAGACAGGGAGGTTATGGGAGGGTACAAGTTCAGGGCATATTTGTGTGGAGTTCTGCGTTGGGATGACCCAGTGAGACTGCGATGTCATGGAGGGGTACAGGTTCAGGGCATATTTGTGTGGAGTTCTGCATTGGGACGTTCCAGTCAGACAGGGAGGTTATGGAGGGGTACAGGGTCAGGGTATATTTCTGTGTAGTTCTGCATTGGTACGTTCCAGTGTGACAGGGAGGTTATGGAGGGTACAGGTTCAGGGCATATTTGTGTGGAGTTCTGCAGTGGCACATTCCAGTGAGACATGGACTTTATGGAGGGATACAGGTTCAGGGCATATTTGTAAGGAGTTCTGCATTGGTACTTTCCAGTGAGACAGGGAGGTTATGGAGGGTACAGGTTCAGGGTATATTTGTGTGGAGTTCTGCATTGGTACGTTCCAGTGAGACACGGTGGTTATGGAGGGGTACAGGTTCAGGGCATATTTGTGCGGAGTTCTGCATTGGTACGTTCCAGTGAGACAGGGAGGTTATGGAGGGTACAGGTTCATGGCATATTTGTGTGGAGTTCTGCATTGGTACGTTCCAGTGAGACAGGGAGGTTATGGAGGGATACAGGTTCAGGGCATATTTGTGTGTAGTTCTGCATTGGTACGTTCCAGTGAGACAGCGAGTTTATGGAGGGGTACAGGTTCAGGGCATATTTGTGTGGACTTCTTCATTGGTACGTTCCAGTGAGACAGGGAGGTTATGGGAGGGTACAAGTTCAGGGCATATTTGTGTGGAGTTCTGCGTTGGGATGACCCAGTGAGACTGCGATGTCATGGAGGGGTACAGGTTCAGGGCATATTTGGGTGGAGTTATGCAGTGGGACGTTCCAGTGAGACAGGGAGGTTATGGAGGGGTACAGGTTCAGTGTATATTTGTGTGTAGTTCTGCATTGGTACGCTCCAGTGTGACAGGGAGGTTATGGAGGGTACAGGTTCAGGGCATATTTGTGTGGAGTTCTGCAGTGGCACATTCCAGTGAGACAGGGAGGTTAAGGACGGGTATAGGTTCAGTGCATATTTGTGTAGAGTTCTGCATTGGTACTTTCAAGTGAGACAGGGAGGTTATGGAGGGTACCGGTTCATGGCATATTTGTGTGGAGTTCTGCAGTGGGACTTTCCAGTGAGGCAGGGAGATAATGGACGGGTACAGGTTCAGGGCATACTTGTGTGGAGTTCTGCATTGGTACGTTCCAGTGAGACAGGGAGGTTATGGAGGGGTACAGGTTCAGGGCATATTTTTGTGTAGTTCTGCATTGGTACGTTCCAGTGAGACAGGGAGGATATGGAGGGCACAGGTTCAGGGCATATTTGTGTGGTGTTCTGCAATGGTACGTTCCAGTGAGACAGGGAGGTTATGGACGGGTAAAGATTCAGGGCATATTTGTTTGGACTTCTGCATTGGTACGTTCCAGTGAGACAGGGAGTTTATGGAGGGGTACAGGTTCAGGGCATATTTGTGTGGAGTTCTGCATTGGTACGTTCCAGTGTGACAGGGAGGTTATGGAGGGGTACAGGTCCAGGGCATATTTGTGTGGAGTTCTGCATTGGTCCTTTCCAGTGAGACAGAGAGGTTATGCACGGTACAGGTTCAGGGTATATTTGAGTGGAGTTCGGCATTGGTGTGTTCCAGTGAGACAGGGATGTTATGGAGGGGTACAGGTTCAGGGCATATTTGTGTGGAGTTCTGCATTGGTACGTTCCAGTGAGACAGGGAGGTCATGGAGGAGTACAGGATCAGGGCATATTTGTGTGGAGTTCTGCGTTGGGATGACCCAGTGAGACTGCGATGTCATGGAGGGGTACAGGTTCAGGGCATATTTGTGTGGAGTTCTGCAGTGGGACGTTCCAGTGAGACAAGGAGGTTATGGGCGGGTACAGGTTCAGGGCATATTTGTGTGGAGTTCTGCATTGGTACGTTCCAGTGTGACAGGGAGGTTATGGAGGGTACAGGTTCAGGGCATATTTGTGTGGAGTTCTGCAGTGGCACATTCCAGTGAGACATGGACTTTATGGAGGGATACAGGTTCAGGGCATATTTGTAAGGAGTTCTGCATTGGTACTTTCCAGTGAGACAGGGAGGTTATGGAGGGTACAGGTTCAGGGTATATTTGTGTGGAGTTCTGCATTGGTACGTTCCAGTGAGACACGGTGGTTATGGAGGGGTACAGGTTCAGGGCATATTTGTGCGGAGTTCTGCATTGGTACGTTCCAGTGAGACAGGGAGGTTATGGAGGGTACAGGTTCATGGCATATTTGTGTGGAGTTCTGCATTGGTACGTTCCAGTGAGACAGGGAGGTTATGGAGGGATACAGGTTCAGGGCATATTTGTGTGTAGTTCTGCATTGGTACGTTCCAGTGAGACAGCGAGTTTATGGAGGGGTGCAGGTTCAGGGCATATTTGTGTGGACTTCTTCATTGGTACGTTCCAGTGAGACAGGGAGGTTATGGGAGGGTACAAGTTCAGGGCATATTTGTGTGGAGTTCTGCGTTGGGATGACCCAGTGAGACTGCGATGTCATGGAGGGGTACAGGTTCAGGGCATATTTGGGTGGAGTTATGCAGTGGGACGTTCCAGTGAGACAGGGAGGTTATGGAGGGGTACAGGTTCAGTGTATATTTGTGTGTAGTTCTGCATTGGTACGCTCCAGTGTGACAGGGAGGTTATGGAGGGTACAGGTTCAGGGCATATTTGTGTGGAGTTCTGCAGTGGCACATTCCAGTGAGACAGGGAGGTTAAGGACGGGTATAGGTTCAGTGCATATTTGTGTAGAGTTCTGCATTGGTACTTTCAAGTGAGACAGGGAGGTTATGGAGGGTACCGGTTCATGGCATATTTGTGTGGAGTTCTGCAGTGGGACTTTCCAGTGAGGCAGGGAGATAATGGACGGGTACAGGTTCAGGGCATACTTGTGTGGAGTTCTGCATTGGTACGTTCCAGTGAGACAGGGAGGTTATGGAGGGGTACAGGTTCAGGGCATATTTTTGTGTAGTTCTGCATTGGTACGTTCCAGTGAGACAGGGAGGATATGGAGGGCACAGGTTCAGGGCATATTTGTGTGGTGTTCTGCAATGGTACGTTCCAGTGAGACAGGGAGGTTATGGACGGGTAAAGGTTCAGGGCATATTTGTTTGGACTTCTGCATTGGTACGTTCCAGTGAGACAGGGAGTTTATGGAGGGGTACAGGTTCAGGGCATATTTGTGTGGAGTTCTGCATTGGTACGTTCCAGTGTGACAGGGAGGTTATGGAGGGGTACAGGTCCAGGGCATATTTGTGTGGAGTTCTGCATTGGTCCTTTCCAGTGAGACAGAGAGGTTATGCACGGTACAGGTTCAGGGTATATTTGAGTGGAGTTCGGCATTGGTGTGTTCCAGTGAGACAGGGATGTTATGGAGGGGTACAGGTTCAGGGCATATTTGTGTGGAGTTCTGCATTGGTACGTTCCAGTGAGACAGGGAGGTCATGGAGGAGTACAGGATCAGGGCATATTTGTGTGGAGTTCTGCATTGGTACGTTCCAGTGAGGCAGGGAGGTTATGGAGGGGTGCAGGTTCAGGGCAAATTTGTGTGGAGTTCTGCATTGGGACGTTCCAGTGAGACAAGGAGGTTATGGGCGGGTACAGGTCCAGGGCATATTTGTGTGGAGTTCTGCATTGGTCCTTTCCAGTGAGACAGAGAGGTTATGCACGGTACAGGTTCAGGGTATATTTGAGTGGAGTTCGGCATTGGTGTGTTCCAGTGAGACAGGGATGTTATGGAGGGGTACAGGTTCAGGGCATATTTGTGTGGAGTTCTGCATTGGTACGTTCCAGTGAGACAGGGAGGTCATGGAGGAGTACAGGATCAGGGCATATTTGTGTGGAGTTCTGCGTTGGGATGACCCAGTGAGACTGCGATGTCATGGAGGGGTACAGGTTCAGGGCATATTTGTGTGGAGTTCTGCAGTGGGACGTTCCAGTGAGACAAGGAGGTTATGGGCGGGTACAGGTTCAGGGCATATTTGTGTGGAGTTCTGCATTGGTACGTTCCAGTGTGACAGGGAGGTTATGGAGGGTACAGGTTCAGGGCATATTTGTGTGGAGTTCTGCAGTGGCACATTCCAGTGAGACATGGACTTTATGGAGGGATACAGGTTCAGGGCATATTTGTAAGGAGTTCTGCATTGGTACTTTCCAGTGAGACAGGGAGGTTATGGAGGGTACAGGTTCAGGGTATATTTGTGTGGAGTTCTGCATTGGTACGTTCCAGTGAGACACGGTGGTTATGGAGGGGTACAGGTTCAGGGCATATTTGTGCGGAGTTCTGCATTGGTACGTTCCAGTGAGACAGGGAGGTTATGGAGGGTACAGGTTCATGGCATATTTGTGTGGAGTTCTGCATTGGTACGTTCCAGTGAGACAGGGAGGTTATGGAGGGATACAGGTTCAGGGCATATTTGTGTGTAGTTCTGCATTGGTACGTTCCAGTGAGACAGCGAGTTTATGGAGGGGTGCAGGTTCAGGGCATATTTGTGTGGACTTCTTCATTGGTACGTTCCAGTGAGACAGGGAGGTTATGGGAGGGTACAAGTTCAGGGCATATTTGTGTGGAGTTCTGCGTTGGGATGACCCAGTGAGACTGCGATGTCATGGAGGGGTACAGGTTCAGGGCATATTTGGGTGGAGTTATGCAGTGGGACGTTCCAGTGAGACAGGGAGGTTATGGAGGGGTACAGGTTCAGTGTATATTTGTGTGTAGTTCTGCATTGGTACGCTCCAGTGTGACAGGGAGGTTATGGAGGGTACAGGTTCAGGGCATATTTGTGTGGAGTTCTGCAGTGGCACATTCCAGTGAGACAGGGAGGTTAAGGACGGGTATAGGTTCAGTGCATATTTGTGTAGAGTTCTGCATTGGTACTTTCAAGTGAGACAGGGAGGTTATGGAGGGTACCGGTTCATGGCATATTTGTGTGGAGTTCTGCAGTGGGACTTTCCAGTGAGGCAGGGAGATAATGGACGGGTACAGGTTCAGGGCATACTTGTGTGGAGTTCTGCATTGGTACGTTCCAGTGAGACAGGGAGGTTATGGAGGGGTACAGGTTCAGGGCATATTTTTGTGTAGTTCTGCATTGGTACGTTCCAGTGAGACAGGGAGGATATGGAGGGCACAGGTTCAGGGCATATTTGTGTGGTGTTCTGCAATGGTACGTTCCAGTGAGACAGGGAGGTTATGGACGGGTAAAGGTTCAGGGCATATTTGTTTGGACTTCTGCATTGGTACGTTCCAGTGAGACAGGGAGTTTATGGAGGGGTACAGGTTCAGGGCATATTTGTGTGGAGTTCTGCATTGGTACGTTCCAGTGTGACAGGGAGGTTATGGAGGGGTACAGGTCCAGGGCATATTTGTGTGGAGTTCTGCATTGGTCCTTTCCAGTGAGACAGAGAGGTTATGCACGGTACAGGTTCAGGGTATATTTGAGTGGAGTTCGGCATTGGTGTGTTCCAGTGAGACAGGGATGTTATGGAGGGGTACAGGTTCAGGGCATATTTGTGTGGAGTTCTGCATTGGTACGTTCCAGTGAGACAGGGAGGTCATGGAGGAGTACAGGATCAGGGCATATTTGTGTGGAGTTCTGCATTGGTACGTTCCAGTGAGGCAGGGAGGTTATGGAGGGGTGCAGGTTCAGGGCAAATTTGTGTGGAGTTCTGCATTGGGACGTTCCAGTGAGACAAGGAGGTTATGGGCGGGTACAGGTTCAGGGCATATTTGTGTGGAGTTCTGCATTGGTACGTTCCAGTGAGACAGGGAGGTTATGGAGGGTACATGTTCAGTGCATATTTGTGCGGAGTTCTGCATTGGTACGTTCCAGTGAGACAGGGAGGTCATGGAGGAGTACAGGTTCAGGGCATATTTGTGTGGAGTTCTGCATTGGTACGTTCCAGTGAGACAGGGAGGTTATGGAGGGGTACAGGTTCAGGGCAAATTTCTGTGCAGTTCTGCATTGGTACGTTCCAGTGAGACAAGGAGGTTATGGGCGGGTACTGTTTCAGGGCATATTTGTGTGGAGTTCTGCATTGGTACGTTCCAGTGAGACAGGGAGGTTATGGAGGGTACAGGTTCAGGGCATATTTGTGCGGAGTTCAGCATTGGTACGTTCCAGTGAGACATGGACTTTATGGAGGGATACAGGTTCAGGGCATATTTGTAAGGAGTTCTGCATTGGTACTTTCCAGTGAGGCAGGGAGGTTATGGAGGGTACAGGTTCAGGGTATATTTGTGTGGAGTTCTGCATTGGTACGTTCCAGTGAGACACGGTGGTTATGGAGGGGTACAGGTTCAGGGCATATTTGTGCGGAGTTCTGCATTGGTACGTTCCAGTGAGACAGGGAGGTTATGGAGGGAACAGGTTCATGGCATATTTGTGTGGAGTTCTGCATTGGTACGTTCCAGTGAGACAGGGAGGTTATGGAGGGATACAGGTTCAGGGCATATTTGTGTGTAGTTCTGCATTGGTACGTTCCAGTGAGACAGCGAGATTATGGAGGGGTACAGGTTCAGGGCATATTTGTGTGGACTTCTTCATTGGTACGTTCCAGTGAGACAGGGAGGTTATGGGAGGGTACAAGTTCAGGGCATATTTGTGTGGAGTTCTGCGTTGGGATGACCCAGTGAGACTGCGATGTCATGGAGGGGTACAGGTTCAGGGCATATTTGTGTGGAGTTCTGCAGTGGGACGTTCCAGTGAGACAGGGAGGTTATGGAGGGGTACAGGTTCAGGGTATATTTGTGTGTAGTTCTGCATTGGTACGTTCCAGTGTGACAGGGAGGTTATGGAGGGTACAGGTTCAGGGCATATTTGTGTGGAGTTCTGCAGTGGCACATTCCAGTGAGACAGGGAGGTTAAGGACGGGTATAGGTTCAGGGCATATTTGTGTGGATTTCTGCATTGATACTTTCCAGTGAGACAGGGAGGTTATGGAGGGTACCGGTTCATGGCATATTTGTGTGGAGTTCTGCAGTGGGACTTTCCAGTGAGGCAGGGAGATAATGGACGGGTACAGGTTCAGGGCATACTTGTGTGGAGTTCTGCATTGGTACGTTCCAGTGAGACAGGGAGGTTATGGAGGGGTACAGGTTCAGGGCATATTTTTGTGTAGTTCTGCATTGGTACGTTCCAGTGAGACAGGGAGGATATGGAGGGTACAGTTTTAGGGCATATTTGTGTGGAGTTCTGCAGTGGTACTTTCCATTGAGACAGGGAGGTAATGGCGGGTACAGGTTCAGGGCATATTTGTGTGGTGTTCTGCAATGGTACGTTCCAGTGACTCAGGGAGTTTATGGACGGGTAAAGGTTCAGGGCATATTTCTGTGGAGTTCTGCTTTGGTACGTTCCAGTGAGACAGGGAGTTTATGGAGGGGTACAGGTTCAGGGCATATTTGTGTGTAGTTCTGCATTGGTGCGTTCCGGTGAGACAGGGAGTTTATGGAGGGGCACTGGTTCAGGTCATATTTGTGTGGGATCTGCATTGTTACGTTCCAGTGAGACAGGGAGGTCATGGAGGGGTACATGTTCAGGGCATATTTGTGTGTAGTTCTGCTTTGGTATGTTCCAGTGAGACAGGGAGGTTTTGGAGGGTACAGGTCATGGCATATTTGTGTGGATTTCTGCTTTGGTACTTTCCAGTGAGACAGGGAGGGTATGGAGGGGTACAGGTTCAGGGCATATTTGTGTGGAGTTCTGCATTGGTACGTTCCAGTGAGACAGGGAGGTTATGGAGGGTACAAGTTCAGGGCATATTTGTCTGGAGTTCTGCAGTGGTACGTTCCTGTGAGACAGGGATGTTATGGAGGTATACAGGTTCAGGGCATATTTGTGTGGAGATCTGCATTGGTACGTTCCAGTGAGACGCGGAGGTTATGGAGGTGAACAGGTTCAGGGCAAATTTGTGTGGAGTTCTGCGTTGGTACGTTCCAGTGAGACAATGAGGTTATGGGCAGGTACAGGTTGAGGACATATTTGTGTGGAGTTCTGTATTGGTACGTTCCAGTGCGACAGTGAGTTTATGGAGGGTACTGGTTCATGCTATGTTTGTGTGGAGTTCTGCATTGGTACGTTCCAGTGAGACAGGGTTTATGGAGGTGTACAGGTTCAGGGCATATTTGTGTGGAGTTCTGCATTGGTACGTTCAACTGAGACAGCGTGGTTATGGAGGGTACAGGTTCAGGGCATATTTGTGTGGAGTTCTGCATTGGTACGTTCCAATGAGACAGGGATGTTATGAAGGGGTAGAGTTTCAGGGTATACTTTTGTGGAGTTCTGCGTTGGTACGTTGCAGTGTGACTGGGAGGTTATGGAGGGGTACTGGTTCAGGGCATATTTGTGTGGAGTTCGGCTTTGGTACGTTCAAGTGAGACAGGGAGGTTATGGAGGGTACAGGTTCAGGGCATATTTGTGTGGAGTTCTGCATTGGTACGTTCCAGTCAGACAGGGAGGTTATGGAGGGGTACAGGTTCAGTGTATAATTGTGTGGAGTTCTGCGTTGGTACGTTCCGGTGAGACAGGGAGGATATGGAGGGTACTGGTTCAGGGCATAATTGTGTGGAGTTCTGCAGTGGTACATTCCAGTGAGACAGGGAGTTTATGGACGGGTACAGGTTCTGGGCATATTTGTGTGGAGTTCTGCATTGGTACTTTCCAGTGAGACAGGGAGGTTATGGACGGGTAAAGGTTCAGGGCATATTTGTTTGGACTTCTGCATTGGTACGTTCCAGTGAGACAGGGAGTTTATGGAGGGGTACAGGTTCAGGGCATATTTGTGTGGAGTTCTGCATTGGTACGTTCCAGTGAGACAGGGAGGTTATGGAGGGGTACAGGTCCAGGGCATATTTGTATGGAGTTCTGCATTGGTCCGTTCCAGTGAGACAGAGAGGTTATGCACGGTACAGGTTCAGGGTATATTTGAGTGGAGTTCGGCATTGGTGTGTTCCAGTGAGACAGGGATGTTATGGAGGGGTACAGGTTCAGGGCATATTTGTGTGGAGTTCTGCATTGGTACGTTCCAGTGAGACAGGGAGGTCATGGAGGAGTACAGGATCAGGGCATATTTGTGTGGAGTTCTGCATTGGTACGTTCCAGTGAGACAGGGAGGTTATGGAGGGTACAGGTTCAGGGCATATTTGTGTGGAGTTCTGCATTGGTACGTTCCAGTGAGACATGGACCTTATGGAGGGATACAGGTTCAGGGCTTATTTGTAAGGAGTTCTGCATTGGTACTTTCCAGTGAGACAGGGAGGTTATGGAGGGTACAGGTTCAGGGTATATTTGTGTGGAGTTCTGCATTGGTACGTTCCTGTGAGACACGGTGGTTATGGAGGGGTACAGGTTCAGGGCATATTTGTGCGGAGTTCTGCATTGGTACGTTCCAGTGAGACAGGGAGGTTATGGAGGGTACAGGTTCATGGCATATTTGTGTGGAGTTCTGCATTGGTACGTTCCAGTGAGACAGGGAGGTTATGGAGGGATACAGGTTCAGGGCATATTTGTGTGTAGTTCTGCATTGGTACGTTCCAGTGAGACAGCGAGTTTATGGAGGGGTACAGGTTCAGGGCATATTTGTGTGGACTTCTTCATTGGTACGTTCCAGTGAGACAGGGCGGTTATGGAGGGTACTGGTTCATGTTATGTTTGTGTGGAGTTCTGCATTGGTACGTTCCAGTGAGACAGGGATTTTATGGAGGTGTACAGGTTCAGGGCATATTTGTGTGGAGTTCTGCATTGGTACGTTCAACTGAGACAGCGTGGTTATGGAGGGTACAGGTTCAGGGCATATTTGTGTGGAGTTCTGCATTGGTACTTTCCAATTAGACAGGGATGTTATGGAGGGGTAGAGTTTCAGGGTATACCTTTGTGGAGTTCTGAGTTGGTACGTTGCAGTGTGACTGGGAGGTTATGGAGGGGTACTGGTTCAGGGCATATTTGTGTGGAGTTCTGCTTTGGTACGTTCAAGTGAGACAGGGAGGTTATGGAGGGTACAGGTTCAGGGCATATTTGTGTGGAGTTCTGCATTGGTACGTTCCAGTGAGACAGGGAGGATATGGAGGGCACAGGTTCAGGGCATATTTGTGTGGTGTTCTGCAATGGTACGTTCCAGTGAGACAGGGAGGTTATGGACGGGTAAAGGTTCAGGGCATATTTGTTTGGACTTCTGCATTGGTACGTTCCAGTGAGACAGGGAGGATATGGAGGGCACAGGTTCAGGGCATATTTGTGTGGTGTTCTGCAATGGTACGTTCCAGTGAGACAGGGAGGTTATGGACGGGTAAAGGTTCAGGGCATATTTGTTTGGACTTCTGCATTGGTACGTTCCAGTGAGACAGGGAGTTTATGGAGGGGTACAGGTTCAGGGCATATTTGTGTGGAGTTCTGCATTGGTACGTTCCAGTGTGACAGGGAGGTTATGGAGGGGTACAGGTCCAGGGCATATTTGTGTGGAGTTCTGCATTGGTCCTTTCCAGTGAGACAGAGAGGTTATGCACGGTACAGGTTCAGGGTATATTTGAGTGGAGTTCGGCATTGGTGTGTTCCAGTGAGACAGGGATGTTATGGAGGGGTACAGGTTCAGGGCATATTTGTGTGGAGTTCTGCATTGGTACGTTCCAGTGAGACAGGGAGGTCATGGAGGAGTACAGGATCAGGGCATATTTGTGTGGAGTTCTGCATTGGTACGTTCCAGTGAGGCAGGGAGGTTATGGAGGGGTGCAGGTTCAGGGCAAATTTGTGTGGAGTTCTGCATTGGGACGTTCCAGTGAGACAAGGAGGTTATGGGCGGGTACAGGTTCAGGGCATATTTGTGTGGAGTTCTGCATTGGTACGTTCCAGTGAGACAGGGAGGTTATGGAGGGTACATGTTCAGTGCATATTTGTGCGGAGTTCTGCATTGGTACGTTCCAGTGAGACAGGGAGGTCATGGAGGAGTACAGGTTCAGGGCATATTTGTGTGGAGTTCTGCATTGGTACGTTCCAGTGAGACAGGGAGGTTATGGAGGGGTACAGGTTCAGGGCAAATTTCTGTGCAGTTCTGCATTGGTACGTTCCAGTGAGACAAGGAGGTTATGGGCGGGTACAGGTTCAGGGCATATTTGTGTGGAGTTCTGCATTGGTACGTTCCAGTGAGACAGGGAGGTTATGGAGGGTACAGGTTCAGGGCATATTTGTGCGGAGTTCAGCATTGGTACGTTCCAGTGAGACATGGACTTTATGGAGGGATACAGGTTCAGGGCATATTTGTAAGGAGTTCTGCATTGGTACTTTCCAGTGAGGCAGGGAGGTTATGGAGGGTACAGGTTCAGGGTATATTTGTGTGGAGTTCTGCATTGGTACGTTCCAGTGAGACACGGTGGTTATGGAGGGGTACAGGTTCAGGGCATATTTGTGCGGAGTTCTGCATTGGTACGTTCCAGTGAGACAGGGAGGTTATGGAGGGAACAGGTTCATGGCATATTTGTGTGGAGTTCTGCATTGGTACGTTCCAGTGAGACAGGGAGGTTATGGAGGGATACAGGTTCAGGGCATATTTGTGTGTAGTTCTGCATTGGTACGTTCCAGTGAGACAGCGAGATTATGGAGGGGTACAGGTTCAGGGCATATTTGTGTGGACTTCTTCATTGGTACGTTCCAGTGAGACAGGGAGGTTATGGGAGGGTACAAGTTCAGGGCATATTTGTGTGGAGTTCTGCGTTGGGATGACCCAGTGAGACTGCGATGTCATGGAGGGGTACAGGTTCAGGGCATATTTGTGTGGAGTTCTGCAGTGGGACGTTCCAGTGAGACAGGGAGGTTATGGAGGGGTACAGGTTCAGGGTATATTTGTGTGTAGTTCTGCATTGGTACGTTCCAGTGTGACAGGGAGGTTATGGAGGGTACAGGTTCAGGGCATATTTGTGTGGAGTTCTGCAGTGGCACATTCCAGTGAGACAGGGAGGTTAAGGACGGGTATAGGTTCAGGGCATATTTGTGTGGATTTCTGCATTGATACTTTCCAGTGAGACAGGGAGGTTATGGAGGGTACCGGTTCATGGCATATTTGTGTGGAGTTCTGCAGTGGGACTTTCCAGTGAGGCAGGGAGATAATGGACGGGTACAGGTTCAGGGCATACTTGTGTGGAGTTCTGCATTGGTACGTTCCAGTGAGACAGGGAGGTTATGGAGGGGTACAGGTTCAGGGCATATTTTTGTGTAGTTCTGCATTGGTACGTTCCAGTGAGACAGGGAGGATATGGAGGGTACAGTTTTAGGGCATATTTGTGTGGAGTTCTGCAGTGGTACTTTCCATTGAGACAGGGAGGTAATGGCGGGTACAGGTTCAGGGCATATTTGTGTGGTGTTCTGCAATGGTACGTTCCAGTGACTCAGGGAGGTTATGGACGGGTAAAGGTTCAGGGCATATTTCTGTGGAGTTCTGCTTTGGTACGTTCCAGTGAGACAGGGAGTTTATGGAGGGGTACAGGTTCAGGGCATATTTGTGTGTAGTTCTGCATTGGTGCGTTCCGGTGAGACAGGGAGTTTATGGAGGGGCACTGGTTCAGGTCATATTTGTGTGGGATCTGCATTGTTACGTTCCAGTGAGACAGGGAGGTCATGGAGGGGTACATGTTCAGGGCATATTTGTGTGTAGTTCTGCTTTGGTATGTTCCAGTGAGACAGGGAGGTTTTGGAGGGTACAGGTCATGGCATATTTGTGTGGATTTCTGCTTTGGTACTTTCCAGTGAGACAGGGAGGGTATGGAGGGGTACAGGTTCAGGGCATATTTGTGTGGAGTTCTGCATTGGTACGTTCCAGTGAGACAGGGAGGTTATGGAGGGTACAAGTTCAGGGCATATTTGTCTGGAGTTCTGCAGTGGTACGTTCCTGTGAGACAGGGATGTTATGGAGGTATACAGGTTCAGGGCATATTTGTGTGGAGATCTGCATTGGTACGTTCCAGTGAGACGCGGAGGTTATGGAGGTGAACAGGTTCAGGGCAAATTTGTGTGGAGTTCTGCGTTGGTACGTTCCAGTGAGACAATGAGGTTATGGGCAGGTACAGGTTGAGGACATATTTGTGTGGAGTTCTGTATTGGTACGTTCCAGTGCGACAGTGAGTTTATGGAGGGTACTGGTTCATGCTATGTTTGTGTGGAGTTCTGCATTGGTACGTTCCAGTGAGACAGGGTTTATGGAGGTGTACAGGTTCAGGGCATATTTGTGTGGAGTTCTGCATTGGTACGTTCAACTGAGACAGCGTGGTTATGGAGGGTACAGGTTCAGGGCATATTTGTGTGGAGTTCTGCATTGGTACGTTCCAATGAGACAGGGATGTTATGAAGGGGTAGAGTTTCAGGGTATACTTTTGTGGAGTTCTGCGTTGGTACGTTGCAGTGTGACTGGGAGGTTATGGAGGGGTACTGGTTCAGGGCATATTTGTGTGGAGTTCGGCTTTGGTACGTTCAAGTGAGACAGGGAGGTTATGGAGGGTACAGGTTCAGGGCATATTTGTGTGGAGTTCTGCATTGGTACGTTCCAGTCAGACAGGGAGGTTATGGAGGGGTACAGGTTCAGTGTATAATTGTGTGGAGTTCTGCGTTGGTACGTTCCGGTGAGACAGGGAGGATATGGAGGGTACTGGTTCAGGGCATAATTGTGTGGAGTTCTGCAGTGGTACATTCCAGTGAGACAGGGAGTTTATGGACGGGTACAGGTTCTGGGCATATTTGTGTGGAGTTCTGCATTGGTACTTTCCAGTGAGACTGGGAGGTTATGGACGGGTAAAGGTTCAGGGCATATTTGTTTGGACTTCTGCATTGGTACGTTCCAGTGAGACAGGGAGTTTATGGAGGGGTACAGGTTCAGGGC
Organism: Hemitrygon akajei; assembly: GCF_048418815.1. Classification (NCBI taxonomy): domain Eukaryota; kingdom Metazoa; phylum Chordata; class Chondrichthyes; order Myliobatiformes; family Dasyatidae; genus Hemitrygon; species Hemitrygon akajei. The sequence continues at coordinate 581,655 of NW_027332029.1, read as the reverse complement.
ATATTTGTGTGGAGTTCTGCATTGGTACGTTCCAGTGAGACAGGGAGGTTATGGAGGGGTACAGGTCCAGGGCATATTTGTATGGAGTTCTGCATTGGTCCGTTCCAGTGAGACAGAGAGGTTATGCACGGTACAGGTTCAGGGTATATTTGAGTGGAGTTCGGCATTGGTGTGTTCCAGTGAGACAGGGATGTTATGGAGGGGTACAGGTTCAGGGCATATTTGTGTGGAGTTCTGCATTGGTACGTTCCAGTGAGACAGGGAGGTCATGGAGGAGTACAGGATCAGGGCATATTTGTGTGGAGTTCTGCATTGGTACGTTCCAGTGAGACAGGGAGGTTATGGAGGGTACAGGTTCAGGGCATATTTGTGTGGAGTTCTGCATTGGTACGTTCCAGTGAGACATGGACCTTATGGAGGGATACAGGTTCAGGGCTTATTTGTAAGGAGTTCTGCATTGGTACTTTCCAGTGAGACAGGGAGGTTATGGAGGGTACAGGTTCAGGGTATATTTGTGTGGAGTTCTGCATTGGTACGTTCCTGTGAGACACGGTGGTTATGGAGGGGTACAGGTTCAGGGCATATTTGTGCGGAGTTCTGCATTGGTACGTTCCAGTGAGACAGGGAGGTTATGGAGGGTACAGGTTCATGGCATATTTGTGTGGAGTTCTGCATTGGTACGTTCCAGTGAGACAGGGAGGTTATGGAGGGATACAGGTTCAGGGCATATTTGTGTGTAGTTCTGCATTGGTACGTTCCAGTGAGACAGCGAGTTTATGGAGGGGTACAGGTTCAGGGCATATTTGTGTGGACTTCTTCATTGGTACGTTCCAGTGAGACAGGGCGGTTATGGAGGGTACTGGTTCATGTTATGTTTGTGTGGAGTTCTGCATTGGTACGTTCCAGTGAGACAGGGATTTTATGGAGGTGTACAGGTTCAGGGCATATTTGTGTGGAGTTCTGCATTGGTACGTTCAACTGAGACAGCGTGGTTATGGAGGGTACAGGTTCAGGGCATATTTGTGTGGAGTTCTGCATTGGTACTTTCCAATTAGACAGGGATGTTATGGAGGGGTAGAGTTTCAGGGTATACCTTTGTGGAGTTCTGAGTTGGTACGTTGCAGTGTGACTGGGAGGTTATGGAGGGGTACTGGTTCAGGGCATATTTGTGTGGAGTTCTGCTTTGGTACGTTCAAGTGAGACAGGGAGGTTATGGAGGGTACAGGTTCAGGGCATATTTGTGTGGAGTTCTGCATTGGTACGTTCCAGTGAGACAGGGATGTTATGGAGGGGTACAGGTTCAGGGTATACTTGTGTGGAGTTCTGCATTGGTACGTTCCAGTGAGACAGGGAGGTTATGAAGGGTACAGGTTCAGGGCATATTTGTGTGGAGATCTGCATTGGTACGTTCCAGTCAGACAGGGAGGTTATGGAGGGTTACAGGTTCAGTTTATAATTGTGTGGAGTTCTGCGTTGGTACGTTCCGGTGAGACAGGGAGGATATGGAGGGTACTGGTTCAGGGCATATTTGTGTGGAGTTCTGCAGTGGTACATTCCAGTGAGACAGGGAGTTTATAGACGGGTACAGGTTCAGGGCATATTTGTGTGGAGTTCTGCATTGGTACTTTCCAGTGAGACAGGGAGGTTATGGCGGGTACAGGTTCAGGGCATATTTGTGTGGTGTTCTGCAATGGTACGTTCCAGTGAGACAGGGAGGTTATGGACGGGTAAAGGTTCAGGGCATATTGGTTTGGACTTCTGCATTGGTACGTTCCAGTGAGACAGGGAGTTTATGGAGGGGTACAGGTTCAGGGCATATTTGTGTGGAGTTCTGAATTGGTACGTTCCTGTGAGACAGGGAGGTTGTGGAGGGGTACAGGTCCAGGGCATATTTGTGTGGAGTTCTGCATTGGTGCGTTCCAGTGAGACTGAGAGGTTATGCACGGTACAGGTTCAGGGTATATTTGAGTGGAGTTCGGCATTGGTGTGTTCCAGTGAGACAGGGATGTTATGGAGGTGTACAGGTTCAGGGCATATTTGTGTGGAGTTCTGCATTGGTACTTTCCAGTGAGACAGGGAGGTCATGGAGGAGCACAGGATCAGGGCATATTTGTGTGGAGTTCTGCATTGGTACGTTCCAGTGAGGCAGGGAGGTTATGGAGGGGTACTGGTTCAGGGCATATTTGTGTGGAGTTCGGCTTTGGTACGTTCAAGTGAGACAGGGAGGTTATGGAGGGTACAGGTTCAGGGCATATTTGTGTGGAGTTCTGCATTGGTACGTTCCAGTCAGACAGGGAGGTTATGGAGGGGTACAGGTTCAGTGTATAATTGTGTGGAGTTCTGCGTTGGTACGTTCCGGTGAGACAGGGAGGATATGGAGGGTACTGGTTCAGGGCATAATTGTGTGGAGTTCTGCATTGGTACTTTCCAGTGAGACAGGGAGGTTATGGACGGGTAAAGGTTCAGGGCATATTTGTTTGGACTTCTGCATTGGTACGTTCCAGTGAGACAGGGAGTTTATGGAGGGGTACAGGTTCAGGGCATATTTGTGTGGAGTTCTGCATTGGTACGTTCCAGTGAGACAGGGAGGTTATGGAGGGGTACAGGTTCAGGGCAAATTTCTGTGCAGTTCTGCATTGGTACGTTCCAGTGAGACAGGGAGTTTATGGACGGGTACAGGTTCTGGGCATATTTGTGTGGAGTTCTGCATTGGTACTTTCCAGTGAGACAGGGAGGTTATGGACGGGTAAAGGTTCAGGGCATATTTGTTTGGACTTCTGCATTGGTACGTTCCAGTGAGACAGGGAGTTTATGGAGGGGTACAGGTTCAGGGCATATTTGTGTGGAGTTCTGCATTGGTACGTTCCAGTGAGACAGGGAGGTTATGGAGGGGTACAGGTCCAGGGCATATTTGTATGGAGTTCTGCATTGGTCCGTTCCAGTGAGACAGAGAGGTTATGCACGGTACAGGTTCAGGGTATATTTGAGTGGAGTTCGGCATTGGTGTGTTCCAGTGAGACAGGGATGTTATGGAGGGGTACAGGTTCAGGGTATACTTGTGTGGAGTTCTGCATTGGTACTTTCCAGTGAGACAGGGAGGTTATGGCGGGTACAGGTTCAGGGCATATTTGTGTGGTGTTCTGCAATGGTACGTTCCAGTGAGACAGGGAGGTTATGGACGGGTAAAGGTTCAGGGCATATTGGTTTGGACTTCTGCATTGGTACGTTTCAGTGAGACAGGGAGTTTATGGAGGGGTACAGGTTCAGGGCATATTTGTGTGGAGTTCTGAATTGGTACGTTCCTGTGAGACAGGGAGGTTATGGAGGGGTACTGGTCCAGGGCATATTTGTGTGGAGTTCTGCATTGGTGCGTTCCAGTGAGACTGAGAGGTTATGCACGGTACAGGTTCAGGGTATATTTGAGTGGAGTTCGGCATTGGTGTGTTCCAGTGAGACAGGGATGTTATGGAGGGGTACAGGTTCAGGGCATATTTGTGTGGAGTTCTGCATTGGTACTTTCCAGTGAGACAGGGAGGTCATGGAGGAGCACAGGATCAGGGCATATTTGTGTGGAGTTCTGCATTGGTACGTTCCAGTGAGGCAGGGAGGTTATGGAGGCGTGCAGGTTCAGGGCAAATTTGTGTGGAGTTCTGCATTGGTACGTTCCAGTGAGACAAGGAGGTTATGGGCGGGTACAGGTTCAGGGCATATTTGTGCGGAGTTCTGCATTGGTACGTTCCAGTGAGACAGGGAAGTCATGGAGGGTACATGTTCAGGGCATATTTGTGCGGAGTTCTGCATTGGTACGTTCCAGTGAGACAGGGACGTTATGGAGGGATACAGGTTCAGGTCATATTTGTGTGGACTTCTGCATTGGTACGTTCCAGTGAGACAGGGAGGTTATGGAGGGTACATGTTCAGTGCATATTTGTGCGGAGTTCTGCATTGGTACGTTCCAGTGAGACAGGGAGGTCATGGAGGAGTACAGGTTCAGGGCATATTTGTGTGGAGTTCTGCATTGGTACGTTCCAGTGAGACAGGGAGGTTATGGAGGGGTACAGGTTCAGGGCAAATTTCTGTGCAGTTCTGCATTGGTACGTTCCAGTGAGACAAGGAGGTTATGGACGGGTACAGGTTCAGGGCATATTTGTGTGGAGTTCTGCATTGGTACGTTCCAGTGAGACAGGGAGGTTATGGAGGGTACATGTTCAGGGCATATTTGTGTGGAGTTCTGCATTGGTACGTTCCAGTGAGACATGGACTTTATGGAGGGATACAGGTTCAGGGCATATTTGTAAGGAGTTCTGCATTGGTATTTTCCAGTGAGACAGGGAGGTTATGGAGGGTACAGTTTCAGGGTATATTTGTGTGGAGTTCTGCATTGGTACGTTCCAGTGAGACACGGTGGTTATGGAGGGGTACAGGTTCAGGGCATATTTGTGCGGAGTTCTGCATTGGTACGTTCCAGTGAGACAGGGAGGTTATGGAGGGTACAGGTTCATGGCATATTTGTGTGGAGTTCTGCATTGGTACGTTCCAGTGAGACAGGGAGGTTATGGAGGGATACAGGTTCAGTGCATATTTGTGTGTAGTTCTGCATTGGTACGTTCCAGTGAGACAGCGAGTTTATGGAGGGGTACAGGTTCAGGGCATATTTGTGTGGACTTCTTCATTGGTACTTTCCAGTGAGACAGGGTGGTTATGGGAGGGTACAAGTTCAGGGCATATTTGTGTGGAGTTCTGCGTTGGGATGACCCAGTGAGACTGCGATGTCATGGAGCGGTATAGGTTCAGGTCATATTTGTGTGGAGTTCTGCAGTGGGACGTTCCAGTGAGACAGGGAGGTTAAGGACGGGTATAGGTTCAGGGCATATTTGTGTGGAGTTCTGCACTAGTACATTCCAGTGAGACAGGGAGGTTATGGAGGGTACCGGTTCATGGCATATTTGTGTGGAGTTCTGCAGTGGGACTTTCCAGTGAGGCAGGGAGATAATGGACGGGTACAGGTTCAGGGCATACTTGTGTGGAGTTCTGCATTGGTACGTTCCAGTGAGACAGGGAGGTCATGGAGGAGTACAGGATCAGGGCATATTTGTGTGGAGTTCTGCATTGGTACGTTCCAGTGAGACAGGGAGTTTATGGAGGGTACAGGTTCAGGGCATATTTGTCTGGAGTTCTGCATTGGTACGTTCCAGTGAGACATGGACCTTATGGAGGGATACAGGTTCAGGGCATATTTGTAAGGAGTTCTGCATTGGTACTTTCCAGTGAGACAGGGAGGTTATGGAGGGTACAGGTTCAGGGTATATTTGTGTGGAGTTCTGCATTGGTACGTTCCAGTGAGACACGGTGGTTATGGAGGGGTACAGGTTCAGGGCATATTTGTGCGGAGTTCTGCATTGGTACGTTCCAGTGAGACAGGGAGGTTATGGAGGGTACAGGTTCATGGCATATTTGTGTGGAGTTCTGCATTGGTACGTTCCAGTGAGACAGGGAGGTTATGGAGGGATACAGGTTCAGGGCATATTTGTGTGTAGTTCTGCATTGGTACGTTCCAGTGAGACAGCGAGTTTATGGAGGGGTACAGGTTCAGGGCATATTTGTGTGGACTTCTTCATTGGTACGTTCCAGTGAGACAGGGCGGTTATGGAGGGTACTGGTTCATGTTATGTTTGTGTGGAGTTCTGCATTGGTACGTTCCAGTGAGACAGGGAGTTTATGGAGGTGTACAGGTTCAGGGCATATTTGTGTGGAGTTCTGCATTGGTACGTTCAACTGAGACAGCGTGGTTATGGAGGGTACAGGTTCAGGGCATATTTGTGTGGAGTTCTGCATTGGTACGTTCCAATGAGACAGGGATGTTATGGAGGGGTAGAGTTTCAGGGTATACTTTTGTGGAGTTCTGAGTTGGTACGTTGCAGTGTGACTGGGAGGTTATGGAGGGGTACTGGTTCAGGGCATATTTGTGTGGAGTTCTGCTTTGGTACGTTCAAGTGAGACAGGGAGGTTATGGAGGGTACAGGTTCAGGGCATATTTGTGTGGAGTTCTGCATTGGTACGTTCCAGTGAGACAGGGATGTTATGGAGGGGTACAGGTTCAGGGTATACTTGTGTGGAGTTCTGCATTGGTACGTTCCAGTGAGACAGGGAGGTTATGAAGGGTACAGGTTCAGGGCATATTTGTGTGGAGTTCTGCATTGGTACGTTCCAGTCAGACAGGGAGGTTATGGAGGGTTACAGGTTCAGTGTATAATTGTGTGGAGTTCTGCGTTGGTACGTTCCGGTGAGACAGGGAGGATATGGAGGGTACTGGCTCAGGGCATATTTGTGTGGAGTTCTGCAGTGGTACATTCCAGTGAGACAGGGAGTTTATGGACGGGTACAGGTTCAGGGCATATTTGTGTGGAGTTCTGCATTGGTACTTTCCAGTGAGACAGGGAGGTTATGGCGGGTACAGGTTCAGGGCATATTTGTGTGGTGTTCTGCAATGGTACGTTCCAGTGAGACAGGGAGGTTATGGACGGGTAAAGGTTCAGGGCATATTTGTTTGGACTTCTGCATTGGTACGTTCCAGTGAGACAGGGAGTTTATGGAGGGGTACAGGTTCAGGGCATATTTGTGTGGAGTTCTGAATTGGTACGTTCCTGTGAGACAGGGAGGTTATGGAGGGGTACAGGTCCAGGGCATATTTGTGTGGAGTTCTGCATTGGTGCGTTCCAGTGAGACTGAGAGGTTATGCACGGTACAGGTTCAGGGTATATTTGAGTGGAGTTCGGCATTGGTGTGTTCCAGTGAGACAGGGATGTTATGGAGGGGTACAGGTTCAGGGCATATTTGTGTGGAGTTCTGCATTGGTACTTTCCAGTGAGACAGGGAGGTCATGGAGGAGCACAGGATCAGGGCATATTTGTGTGGAGTTCTGCATTGGTACGTTCCAGTGAGGCAGGGAGGTTATGGAGGGGTGCAGGTTCAGGGCAAATTTGTGTGGAGTTCTGCATTGGTACGTTCCAGTGAGACAAGGAGATTATGGGCGGGTACAGGTTCAGGGCATATTTGTGCGGAGTTCTGCATTGGTACGTTCCAGTGAGACAGGGAAGTCATGGAGGGTACATGTTCAGGGCATATTTGTGCGGAGTTCTGCATTGGTACGTTCCAGTGAGACAGGGACGTTATGGAGGGATACAGGTTCAGGTCATATTTGTGTGGAGTTCTGCATTGGTACGTTCCAGTGAGACAGGGAGGTTATGGAGGGTACATGTTCAGTGCATATTTGTGCGGAGTTCTGCATTGGTACGTTCCAGTGAGACAGGGAGGTCATGGAGGAGTACAGGTTCAGGGCATATTTGTGTGGAGTTCTGCATTGGTACGTTCCAGTGAGACAGGGAGGTTATGGAGGGGTACAGGTTCAGGGCAAATTTCTGTGCAGTTCTGCTTTGGTACGTTCCAGTGAGACAAGGAGGTTATGGGCGGGTACAGGTTCAGGGCATATTTGTGTGGAGTTCTGCATTGGTACGTTCCAGTGAGTCAGGGAGGTTATGGAGGGTACATGTTCAGGGCATATTTGTGTGGAGTTCTGCATTGGTACGTTCCAGTGAGACATGGACTTTATGGAGGGATACAGGTTCAGGGCACATTTGTAAGGAGTTCTGCATTGGTATTTTCCAGTGAGACAGGGAGGTTATGGAGGGTACAGGTTCAGGGTATATTTGTGTGGAGTTCTGCATTGGTACGTTCCAGTGAGACACGGTGGTTATGGAGGGGTACAGGTTCAGGGCATATTTGTGCGGAGTTCTGCATTGGTACGTTCCAGTGAGACAGGGAGGTTATGGAGGGTACAGGTTCATGGCATATTTGTGTGGAGTTCTGCATTGGTACGTTCCAGTGAGACAGGGAGGTTATGGAGGGATACAGGTTCAGGGCATATTTGTGTGTAGTTCTGCATTGGTACGTTCCAGTGAGACAGCGAGTTTATGGAGGGGTACAGGTTCAGGGCATTTTTGTGTGGACTTCTTCATTGGTACGTTCCAGTGAGACAGGGTGGTTATGGGAGGGTACAAGTTCAGGGCATATTTGTGTGGAGTTCTGCGTTGGGATGACCCAGTGAGACTGCGATGTCATGGAGCGGTATAGGTTCAGGTCATATTTGTGTGGAGTTCTGCAGTGGGACGTTCCAGTGAGACAGGGAGGTTAAGGACGGGTATAGGTTCAGGGCATATTTGTGTGGAGTTCTGCACTGGTACATTCCAGTGAGACAGGGAGGTTATGGAGGGTACCGGTTCATGGCATATTTGTGTGGAGTTCTGCAGTGGGACTTTTCAGTGAGGCAGGGAGATAATGGACGGGTACAGGTTCAGGGCATACTTGTGTGGAGTTCTGCATTGGTACGTTCCAGTGAGACAGGGAGGTCATGGAGGAGTACAGGATCAGGGCATATTTGTGTGGAGTTCTGCATTGGTACGTTCCAGTGAGACAGGGAGTTTATGGAGGGTACAGGTTCAGGGCATATTTGTGTGGAGTTCTGCATTGGTACGTTCCAGTGAGACATGGACCTTATGGAGGGATACAGGTTCAGGGCATATTTGTAAGGAGTTCTGCATTGGTACTTTCCAGTGAGACAGGGAGGTTATGGAGGGTAGAGGTTCAGGGTATATTTGTGTGGAGTTCTGCATTGGTACGTTCCAGTGAGACACGGTGGTTATGGAGGGGTACAGGTTCAGGGCATATTTGTGCGGAGTTCTGCATTGGTACGTTCCAGTGAGACAGGGAGGTTATGGAGGGTACAGGTTCATCGCATATTTGTGTGGAGTTCTGCATTGGTACGTTCCAGTGAGACAGGGAGGTTATGGAGGGATACAGGTTCAGGGCATATTTGTGTGTAGTTCTGCATTGGTACGTTCCAGTGAGACAGCGAGTTTATGGAGGGGTACAGGTTCAGGGCATATTTGTGTGGAGATCTGCATTGGTACGTTCCAATGAGACAGGGATGTTATGGAGGGGTAGAGTTTCAGGGTATACTTTTGTGGAGTTCTGAGTTGGTACGTTGCAGTGTGACTGGGAGGTTATGGAGGGGTACTGGTTCAGGGCATATTTGTGTGGAGTTCTGCTTTGGTACGTTCAAGTGAGACAGGGAGGTTATGGAGGGTACAGGTTCAGGGCATATTTGTGTGGAGTTCTGCATTGGTACGTTCCAGTGAGACAGGGATGTTATGGAGGGGTACAGGTTCAGGGTATACTTGTGTGGAGTTCTGCATTGGTACGTTCCAGTGAGACAGGGAGGTTATGAAGGGTACAGGTTCAGGGCATATTTGTGTGGAGTTCTGCATTGGTACGTTCCAGTCAGACAGGGAGGTTATGGAGGGTTACAGGTTCAGTGTATAATTGTGTGGAGTTCTGCGTTGGTACGTTCCGGTGAGACAGGGAGGATATGGAGGGTACTGGTTCAGGGCATATTTGTGTGGAGTTCTGCAGTGGTACATTCCAGTGAGACAGGGAGTTTATGGACGGGTACAGGTTCAGGGCATATTTGTGTGGAGTTCTGCATTGGTACTTTCCAGTGAGACAGGGAGGTTATGGCGGGTACAGGTTCAGGGCATATTTGTGTGGTGTTCTGCAATGGTACGTTCCAGTGAGACAGGGTGGTTATGGACGGGTAAAGGTTCAGGGCATATTTGTTTGGACTTCTGCATTGGTACGTTCCAGTGAGACAGGGAGTTTATGGAGGGGTACAGGTTCAGGGCATATTTGTGTGGAGTTCTGAATTGGTACGTTCCTGTGAGACAGGGAGGTTATGGAGGGGTACAGGTCCAGGGCATATTTGTGTGGAGTTCTGCATTGGTGCGTTCCAGTGAGACTGAGAGGTTATGCACGGTACAGGTTCAGGGTATATTTGAGTGGAGTTCGGCATTGGTGTGTTCCAGTGAGACAGGGATGTTATGGAGGGGTACAGGTTCAGGGCATATTTGTGTGGAGTTCTGCATTGGTACTTTCCAGTGAGACAGGGAGGTCATGGAGGAGCACAGGATCAGGGCATATTTGTGTGGAGTTCTGCATTGGTACGTTCCAGTGAGGCAGGGAGGTTATGGAGGGGTGCAGGTTCAGGGCAAATTTGTGTGGAGTTCTGCATTGGTACGTTCCAGTGAGACAAGGAGATTATGGGCGGGTACAGGTTCAGGGCATATTTGTGCGGAGTTCTGCATTGGTACGTTCCAGTGAGACAGGGAAGTCATGGAGGGTACATGTTCAGGGCATATTTGTGCGGAGTTCTGCATTGGTACGTTCCAGTGAGTTAGGGACGTTATGGAGGGATACAGGTTCAGGTCATATTTGTGTGGAGTTCTGCATTGGTACGTTCCAGTGAGACAGGGAGGTTATGGAGGGTACATGTTCAGTGCATATTTGTGCGGAGTTCTGCATTGGTACGTTCCAGTGAGACAGGGAGGTCATGGAGGAGTACAGGTTCAGGGCATATTTGTGTGGAGTTCTGCATTGGTACGTTCCAGTGAGACAGGGAGGTTATGGAGGGGTACAGGTTCAGGGCAAATTTCTGTGCAGTTCTGCTTTGGTACGTTCCAGTGAGACAAGGAGGTTATGGGCGGGTACAGGTTCAGGGCATATTTGTGTGGAGTTCTGCATTGGTACGTTCCAGTGAGACAGGGAGGTTATGGAGGGTACATGTTCAGGGCATATTTGTGTGGAGTTCTGCATTGGTACGTTCCAGTGAGACATGGACTTTATGGAGGGATACAGGTTCAGGGCACATTTGTAAGGAGTTCTGCATTGGTATTTTCCAGTGAGACAGGGAGGTTATGGAGGGTACAGGTTCAGGGTATATTTGTGTGGAGTTCTGCATTGGCACGTTCCAGTGAGACACGGTGGTTATGGAGGGGTACAGGTTCAGGGCATATTTGTGCGGAGTTCTGCATTGGTACGTTCCAGTGAGACAGGGAGGTTATGGAGGGTACAGGTTCATGGCATATTTGTGTGGAGTTCTGCATTGGTACGTTCCAGTGAGACAGGGAGGTTATGGAGGGATACAGGTTCAGGGCATATTTGTGTGTAGTTCTGCATTGGTACGTTCCAGTGAGACAGCGAGTTTATGGAGGGGTACAGGTTCAGGGCATTTTTGTGTGGACTTCTTCATTGGTACGTTCCAGTGAGACAGGGTGGTTATGGGAGGGTACAAGTTCAGGGCATATTTGTGTGGAGTTCTGCGTTGGGATGACCCAGTGAGACTGCGATGTCATGGAGCGGTACAGGTTCAGGGCATATTTGTGTGGAGTTCTGCAGTGGGACGTTCCAGTGAGACAGGGAGGTTAAGGACGGGTATAGGTTCAGGGCATATTTGTGTGGAGTTCTGCACTGGTACTTTCCAGTGAGACAGGGAGGTTATGGAGGGTACCGGTTCATGGCATATTTGTGTGGAGTTCTGCAGTGGGACTTTCCAGTGAGGCAGGGAGATAATGGACGGGTACAGGTTCAGGGCATAGTTGTGTGGAGTTCTGCATTGGTACGTTCCAGTGAGACAGGGAGGATATGGCGGGTACAGGTTTAGGGCATATTTGTGTGGAGTTCTGCAGTGGTACTTTCCAGTGATACAGGGAGGTACTGGCGGGTACAGGTTCAGGGCATATTTGTGTGGTGTTCTGCTTTGGTACGTTCCAGTGAGACAGGGAGTTTATGGAGGGGTACAGGTTCAGGGCATATTTGTGTGTAGTTCTGCATTGGTACGTTCCAGTGAGACAGGGAGATAATGGACGGGTACAGGTTCAGGGCATATTTGAGTGGAGTTCGGCATTGGTGCGTTCCAGTGAGACAGGGAGTTTATGGAGGGGCACTGGTTCAGGTCATATTTGTCTGGAGTTCTGCATTGGTACGTTCCAGTGAGACAGGGAGGTTATGGAGGGTACAAGTTCAGGGCATCTTTGTCTGGAGTTCTGCAGTGGTACGTTCCTGTGAGACAGGGACGTTATGGAGGTATACAGGTTCAGGGCATATTTGTGTGGAGATCTGCATTGGTACGTTCCAGTGAGACACGGAGGTTATGGAGGTGTACAGGTTCAGGGCAAATTTGTGTGGAGTTCTGCATTGGTACGTTCCAGTGAGACAGGGAGGTTATGGAGGGGTACAGGTCCAGGGCATATTTGTGTGGAGTTCTGCATTGGTGCGTTCCAGTGAGACTGAGAGGTTATGCACGGTACAGGTTCAGGGTATATTTGAGTGGAGTTCGGCATTGGTGTGTTCCAGTGAGACAGGGATGTTATGGAGGGGTACAGGTTCAGGGCATATTTGTGTGGAGTTCTGCATTGGTACTTTCCAGTGAGACAGGGAGGTCATGGAGGAGCACAGGATCAGGGCATATTTGTGTGGAGTTCTGCATTGGTACGTTCCAGTGAGGCAGGGAGGTTATGGAGGGGTGCAGGTTCAGGGCAAATTTGTGTGGAGTTCTGCATTGGTACGTTCCAGTGAGACAAGGAGATTATGGGCGGGTACAGGTTCAGGGCATATTTGTGCGGAGTTCTGCATTGGTACGTTCCAGTGAGACAGGGACGTTATGGAGGGATACAGGTTCAGGTCATATTTGTGTGGCGTTCTGCATTGGTACGTTCCAGTGAGACAGGGAGGTTATGGAGGGTACATGTTCAGTGCATATTTGTGCGGAGTTCTGCATTGGTACGTTCCAGTGAGACAGGGAGGTCATGGAGGAGTACAGGTTCAGGGCATATTTGTGTGGAGTTCTGCATTGGTACGTTCCAGTGAGACAGGGAGGTTATGGAGGGGTACAGGTTCAGGGCAAATTTCTGTGCAGTTCTGCTTTGGTACGTTCCAGTGAGACAAGGAGGTTATGGGCGGGTACAGGTTCAGGGCATATTTGTGTGGAGTTCTGCATTGGTACGTTCCAGTGAGACAGGGAGGTTATGGAGGGTACATGTTCAGGGCATATTTGTGTGGAGTTCTGCATTGGTACGTTCCAGTGAGACATGGACTTTATGGAGGGATACAGGTTCAGGGCACATTTGTAAGGAGTTCTGCATTGGTATTTTCCAGTGAGACAGGGAGGTTATGGAGGGTACAGGTTCAGGGTATATTTGTGTGGAGTTCTGCATTGGTACGTTCCAGTGAGACACGGTGGTTATGGAGGGGTACAGGTTCAGGGCATATTTGTGCGGAGTTCTGCATTGGTACGTTCCAGTGAGACAGGGAGGTTATGGAGGGTACAGGTTCATGGCATATTTGTGTGGAGTTCTGCATTGGTACGTTCCAGTGAGACAGGGAGGTTATGGAGGGATACAGGTTCAGGGCATATTTGTGTGTAGTTCTGCATTGGTACGTTCCAGTGAGACAGCGAGTTTATGGAGGGGTACAGGTTCAGGGCATTTTTGTGTGGACTTCTTCATTGGTACGTTCCAGTGAGACAGGGTGGTTATGGGAGGGTACAAGTTCAGGGCATATTTGTGTGGAGTTCTGCGTTGGGATGACCCAGTGAGACTGCGATGTCATGGAGCGGTACAGGTTCAGGGCATATTTGTGTGGAGTTCTGCAGTGGGACGTTCCAGTGAGACAGGGAGGTTAAGGACGGGTATAGGTTCAGGGCATATTTGTGTGGAGTTCTGCACTGGTACTTTCCAGTGAGACAGGGAGGTTATGGAGGGTACCGGTTCATGGCATATTTGTGTGGAGTTCTGCAGTGGGACTTTCCAGTGAGGCAGGGAGATAATGGACGGGTACAGGTTCAGGGCATAGTTGTGTGGAGTTCTGCATTGGTACGTTCCAGTGAGACAGGGAGGATATGGCGGGTACAGGTTTAGGGCATATTTGTGTGGAGTTCTGCAGTGGTACTTTCCAGTGATACAGGGAGGTACTGGCGGGTACAGGTTCAGGGCATATTTGTGTGGTGTTCTGCTTTGGTACGTTCCAGTGAGACAGGGAGTTTATGGAGGGGTACAGGTTCAGGGCATATTTGTGTGTAGTTCTGCATTGGTACGTTCCAGTGAGACAGGGAGATAATGGACGGGTACAGGTTCAGGGCATATTTGAGTGGAGTTCGGCATTGGTGCGTTCCAGTGAGACAGGGAGTTTATGGAGGGGCACTGGTTCAGGTCATATTTGTCTGGAGTTCTGCATTGGTACGTTCCAGTGAGACAGGGAGGTTATGGAGGGTACAAGTTCAGGGCATATTTGTCTGGAGTTCTGCAGTGGTACGTTCCTGTGAGACAGGGACGTTATGGAGGTATACAGGTTCAGGGCATATTTGTGTGGAGATCTGCATTGGTACGTTCCAGTGAGACACGGAGGTTATGGAGGTGTACAGGTTCAGGGCAAATTTGTGTGGAGTTCTGCATTGGTACGTTCCAGTGAGACAATGAGGTTATGGGCAGGTACAGGTTGAGGGCATATTTGTGTGGAGTTCTGTATTGGTACGTTCCAGTGCGACAGTGAGGTTATGGAGGGTACCGGTTCAGGGCATATTTCCGTGGAGTTCTACATTGGTACGTTCCAGTGAGACAGGGAGGTTATGGAGGGTACATGTTCAGGGCATATTTTTGTGTAGTTCTGCATTGGTACGTTCCAGTGAGACAGGGCGGTTATGGAGGGTACTGGTTCAGGGCATATTTGTGTGGAGTTCTGCATTGGTACGTTCCAATCAGACAGGGAGGTTATGGAGGGTTACAGGTTCAGTGTATAATTGTGTGGAGTTCTGCGTTGGTACGTTCCAGTGAGACAGGGAGGATATGGCGGGTACAGGTTTAGGGCTTATTTGTGTGGAGTTCTGCAGTGGTACTTTCCAGTGATACAGGGAGGTACTGGCGGGTACAGGTTCAGGGCATATTTGTGTGGTGTTCTGCTTTGGTACGTTCCAGTGAGACAGGGAGTTTATGGAGGGGTACAGGTTCAGGGCATATTTGTGTGTAGTTCTGCATTGGTACGTTCCAGTGAGACAGGGAGATAATGGACGGGTACAGGTTTAGGGCATATTTGAGTGGAGTTCGGCATTGGTGCGTTCCAGTGAGACAGGGAGTTTATGGAGGGGCACCGGTTCAGGTCATATTTGTCTGGAGTTCTGCATTGGTACGTTCCAGTGAGACAGGGAGGTTATGGAGGGTACAAGTTCAGGGCATATTTGTCTGGAGTTCTGCAGTGGTACGTTCCTGTGAGACAGGGACGTTATGGAGGTATACAGGTTCAGGGCATATTTGTGTGGAGATCTGCATTGGTACGTTCCAGTGAGACACGGAGGTTATGGAGGTGTACAGGTTCAGGGCAAATTTGTGTGGAGTTCTGCATTGGTACGTTCCAGTGAGACAATGAGGTTATGGGCAGGTACAGGTTGAGGGCATATTTGTGTGGAGTTCTGTATTGGTACGTTCCAGTGCGACAGTGAGGTTATGGAGTGTACCGGTTCAGGGCATATTTCCGTGGAGTTCTACATTGGTACGTTCCAGTGAGACAGGGAGGTTATGGAGGGTACATGTTCAGGGCATATTTTTGTGTAGTTCTGCATTGGTACGTACCAGTGAGACAGGGCGGTTATGGAGGGTACTTATTCAGGGCATATTTGTGTGGAGTTCTGCATTGGTACGTTCCAGTCAGACAGGGAGGTTATGGAGGGTTACAGGTTCAGTGAATAATTGTGTGGAGTTCTGCGTTGGTACGTTCCGGTGAGACAGGGAGGATATGGAGGGTACTGGTTCCGGGCATATTTGTGTGGAGTTCTGCAGCGGTACATTCCAGTGAGACAGGGAGTTTATGGACGGGTACAGGTTCAGGGCATATTTGTGTGGAGTTCTGCATTGGTACTTTCCAGTGAGACAGGGAGGTTATGGCGGGTACAGGTTCAGGGCATATTGGTTTGGACTTCTGCATTGGTACGTTCCAGTGAGACAGGGAGTTTATGGAGGGGTACAGGTTCAGGGCATATTTTTGTGGAGTTCTGAATTGGTACGTTCTTGTGAGACAGGGAGGTTATGGAGGGGTACAGGTCCAGGGCATATTTGTGTGGAGTTCTGCATTGGTGCGTTCCAGTGAGACTGAGAGGTTATGCACGGTACAGGTTCAGGGTATATTTGAGTGGAGTTCGGCATTGGTGTTTTCCAGTGAGACAGGGATGTTATGGAGGGGTACAGTTTCAGGGCATATTTGTGTGGAGTTCTGCATTGGTACTTTCCAGTGAGACAGGGAGGTCATGGAGGAGCACAGGATCAGGGCATATTTGTGTGGAGTTCTGCATTGGTACGTTCCAGTGAGGCAGGGAGGTTATGGAGGGGTACTGGTTCAGGGCATATTTGTGCGGAGTTTGGCTTTGGTACGTTCAAGTGAGACCGGGAGGTTATGGAGGGTACAGGTTCAGGGCATATTTGTGTGGAGTTCTGCATTGGTACGTTCCAGTCAGACAGGGAGGTTATGGAGGGGTACAGGTTCAGTGTATAATTGTGTGGAGTTCTGCGTTGGTACGTTCCGGTGAGACAGGGAGGATATGGAGGGTACTGGTTCAGGGCATAATTGTGTGGAGTTCTGCAGTGGTACATTCCAGTGAGACAGGGAGTTTATGGACGGGTACAGGTTCTGGGCATATTTGTGTGGAGTTCTGCATTGGTACTTTCCAGTGAGACAGGGAGGTTATGGACGGGTAAAGGTTCAGGGCATATTTGTTTGGACTTCTGCATTGGTACGTTCCAGTGAGACAGGGAGTTTATGGAGGGGTACAGGTTCAGGGCATATTTGTGTGGAGTTCTGCATTGGTACGTTCCAGTGAGACAGGGAGGTTATGGAGGGTTACAGGTTCAGTGTATAATTGTGTGGAGTTCTGCGTTGGTACGTTCCGGTGAGACAGGGAGGATATGGAGGGTACTGGTTCAGGGCATATTTGTGTGGAGTTCTGCAGTGGTACATTCCAGTGAGACAGGGAGTTTATGGACGGGTACAGGTTCAGGGCATATTTGTGTGGAGTTCTGCATTGGTACTTTCCAGTGAGACAGGGAGGTTATGGCGGGTACAGGTTCAGGGCATATTTGTGTGGTGTTCTGCAATGGTACGTTCCAGTGAGACAGGGAGGTTATGGACGGGTAAAGGTTCAGGGCATATCTGTTTGGACTTCTGCATTGGTACGTTCCAGTGAGACAGGGAGTTTATGGAGGGGTACAGGTTCAGGGCATATTTGTGTGGAGTTCTGAATTGGTACGTTCCTGTGAGACAGGGAGGTTATGGAGGGGTACAGGTCCAGGGCATATTTGTGTGGAGTTCTGCATTGGTGCGTTCCAGTGAGACTGAGAGGTTATGCACGGTACAGGTTCAGGGTATATTTGAGTGGAGTTCGGCATTGGTGTGTTCCAGTGAGACAGGGATGTTATGGAGGGGTACAGGTTCAGGGCATATTTGTGTGGAGTTCTGCATTGGTACTTTCCAGTGAGACAGGGAGGTCATGGAGGAGCACAGGATCAGGGCATATTTGTGTGGAGTTCTGCATTGGTACGTTCCAGTGAGGCAGGGAGGTTATGGAGGGGTGCAGGTTCAGGGCAAATTTGTGTGGAGTTCTGCATTGGTACGTTCCAGTGAGACAAGGAGATTATGGGCGGGTACAGGTTCAGGGCATATTTGTGCGGAGTTCTGCATTGGTACGTTCCGGTGAGACAGGGAAGTCATGGAGGGTACATGTTCAGAGCATATTTGTGCGGAGTTCTGCATTGGTACGTTCCAGTGAGACAGGGACGTTATGGAGGGATACAGGTTCAGGTCATATTTGTGTGGAGTTCTGCATTGGTACGTTCCAGTGAGACAGGGAGGTTATGGAGGGTACATGTTCAGTGCATATTTGTGCGGAGTTCTGCATTGGTACGTTCCAGTGAGACAGGGAGGTCATGGAGGAGTACAGGTTCAGGGCATATTTGTGTGGAGTTCTGCATTGGTACGTTCCAGTGAGACAGGGAGGTTATGGAGGGGTACAGGTTCAGGGCAAATTTCTGTGCAGTTCTGCATTGGTACGTTCCAGTGAGACAAGGAGGTTATGGGCGGGTACAGGTTCAGGGCATATTTGTGTGGAGTTCTGCATTGGTTCGTTCCAGTGAGACAGGGAGGTTATGGAGGGTACATGTTCAGGGCATATTTGTGTGGAGTTCTGCATTGGTACGTTCCAGTGAGACATGGACTTTATGGAGGGATACAGGTTCAGGGCATATTTGTAAGGAGTTCTGCATTGGTATTTTCCAGTGAGACAGGGAGGTTATGGAGGGTACAGGTTCAGGGTATATTTGTGTGGAGTTCTGCATTGGTACGTTCCAGTGAGACACGGTGGTTATGGAGGGGTACAGGTTCAGGGCATATTTGTGCGGAGTTCTGCATTGGTACGTTCCAGTGAGACAGGGAGGTTATGGAGGGTACAGGTTCATTGTATATTTGTGTGGAGTTCTGCATTGGTACGTTCCAGTGAGACAGGGAGGTTATGGAGGGATACAGGTTCAGGGCATATTTGTGTGTAGTTCTGCATTGGTACGTTCCAGTGAGACAGCGAGTTTATGGAGGGGTACAGGTTCAGGGCAAATTTCTGTGCAGTTCTGCATTGGTACGTTCCAGTGAGACAAGGAGGTTATGGGCGGGTACAGGTTCAGGGCATATTTGTGTGGAGTTCTGCATTGGTACGTTCCAGTGAGACAGGGAGGTTATGGAGGGTACAAGTTCAGGGCATATTTGTGTGGAGTTCTGCGTTGGGATGACCCAGTGAGACTGCGATGTCATGGAGCGGTACAGGTTCAGGGCATATTTGTGTGGAGTTCTGCAGTGGGACGTTCCAGTGAGACAGGGAGGTTAAGGACGGGTATAGGTTCAGGGCATATTTGTGTGGAGTTCTGCACTGGTACTTTCCAGTGAGACAGGGAGGTTATGGAGGGTACCGGTTCATGGCATATTTGTGTGGAGTTCTGCAGTGGGACTTTCCAGTGAGGCAGGGAGGATATGGCGGGTACAGGTTTAGGGCATATTTGTGTGGAGTTCTGCAGTGGTACTTTCCAGTGATACAGGGAGGTACTGGCGGGTACAGGTTCAGGGCATATTTGTGTGGTGTTCTGCTTTGGTACGTTCCAGTGAGACAGGGAGTTTATGGAGGGGTACAGGTTCAGGGCATATTTGTGTGTAGTTCTGCATTGGTACGTTCCAGTGAGACATGGACTTTATGGAGGGATACAGGTTCAGGGCATATTTGTAAGGAGTTCTGCATTGGTATTTTCCAGTGAGACAGGGAGGTTATGGAGGGTACAGGTTCAGGGCATATTTGTGCGGAGTTCTGCATTGGTACGTTCCAGTGAGACAGGGAGGTTATGGAGGGTACAGGTTCATTGTATATTTGTGTGGAGTTCTGCATTGGTACGTTCCAGTGAGACAGGGAGGTTATGGAGGGATACAGGTTCAGGGCATATTTGTGTGTAGTTCTGCATTGGTACGTTCCAGTGAGACAGCGAGTTTATGGAGGGGTACAGGTTCAGGGCATTTTTGTGTGGACTTCTTCATTGGTACGTTCCAGTGAGACAGGGTGGTTATGGGAGGGTACAAGTTCAGGGCATATTTGTGTGGAGTTCTGCGTTGGGATGACCCAGTGAGACTGCGATGTCATGGAGCGGTACAGGTTCAGGGCATATTTGTGTGGAGTTCTGCAGTGGGACGTTCCAGTGAGACAGGGAGGTTAAGGACGGGTATAGGTTCAGGGCATATTTGTGTGGAGTTCTGCACTGGTACTTTCCAGTGAGACAGGGAGGTTATGGAGGGTACCGGTTCATGGCATATTTGTGTGGAGTTCTGCAGTGGGACTTTCCAGTGAGGCAGGGAGGATATGGCGGGTACAGGTTTAGGGCATATTTGTGTGGAGTTCTGCAGTGGTACTTTCCAGTGATACAGGGAGGTACTGGCGGGTACAGGTTCAGGGCATATTTGTGTGGTGTTCTGCTTTGGTACGTTCCAGTGAGACAGGGAGTTTATGGAGGGGTACAGGTTCAGGGCATATTTGTGTGTAGTTCTGCATTGGTACGTTCCAGTGAGACAGGGAGATAATGGACGGGTACAGGTTCAGGGCATATTTGAGTGGAGTTCGGCATTGGTGCGTTCCAGTGAGACAGGGAGTTTATGGAGGGGCACTGGTTCAGGTCATATTTGTCTGGAGTTCTGCATTGGTACGTTCCAGTGAGACAGGGAGGTTATGGAGGGTACAAGTTCAGGGCATATTTGTCTGGAGTTCTGCAGTGGTACGTTCCAGTGAGACAGGGAGGTTATGGACGGGTAAAGGTTCAGGGCATATTTGTTTGGACTTCTGCATTGGTACGTTCCAGTGAGACAGGGAGTTTATGGAGGGGTACAGGTTCAGGGCATATTTGTGTGGAGTTCTGAATTGGTACGTTCCTGTGAGACAGGGAGGTTATGGAGGGGTACAGGTCCAGGGCATATTTGTGTGGAGTTCTGCATTGGTGCGTTCCAGTGAGACTGAGAGGTTATGCACGGTACAGGTTCAGGGTATATTTGAGTGGAGTTCGGCATTGGTGTGTTCCAGTGAGACAGGGATGTTATGGAGGGGTACAGGTTCAGGGCATATTTGTGTGGAGTTCTGCATTGGTACTTTCCAGTGAGACAGGGAGGTCATGGAGGAGCACAGGATCAGGGCATATTTGTGTGGAGTTCTGCATTGGTACGTTCCAGTGAGGCAGGGAGGTTATGGAGGGGTGCAGGTTCAGGGCAAATTTGTGTGGAGTTCTGCATTGGTACGTTCCAGTGAGACAAGGAGATTATGGGCGGGTACAGGTTCAGGGCATATTTGTGCGGAGTTCTGCATTGGTACGTTCCAGTGAGACAGGGAAGTCATGGAGGGTACATGTTCAGAGCATATTTCTGCGGAGTTCTGCATTGGTACGTTCCAGTGAGACAGGGACGTTATGGAGGGATACAGGTTCAGGTCATATTTGTGTGGAGTTCTGCATTGGTACGTTCCAGTGAGACAGGGAGGTTATGGAGGGTACATGTTCAGTGCATATTTGTGCGGAGTTCTGCATTGGTACGTTCCAGTGAGACAGGGAGGTCATGGAGGAGTACAGGTTCAGGGCATATTTGTGTGGAGTTCTGCATTGGTACGTTCCAGTGAGACAGGGAGGTTATGGAGGGGTACAGGTTCAGGGCAAATTTCTGTGCAGTTCTGCATTGGTACGTTCCAGTGAGACAAGGAGGTTATGGGCGGGTACAGGTTCAGGGCATATTTGTGTGGAGTTCTGCATTGGTACGTTCCAGTGAGACAGGGAAGTCATGGAGGGTACATGTTCAGAGCATATTTCTGCGGAGTTCTGCATTGGTACGTTCCAGTGAGACAGGGACGTTATGGAGGGATACAGGTTCAGGTCATATTTGTGTGGAGTTCTGCATTGGTACGTTCCAGTGAGACAGGGAGGTTATGGAGGGTACATGTTCAGTGCATATTTGTGCGGAGTTCTGCATTGGTACGTTCCAGTGAGACAGGGAGGTCATGGAGGAGTACAGGTTCAGGGCATATTTGTTTGGAGTTCTGCATTGGTACGTTCCAGTGAGACAGGGAGGTTATGGAGGGGTACAGGTTCAGGGCAAATTTCTGTGCAGTTCTGCATTGGTACGTTCCAGTGAGACAAGGAGGTTATGGGCGGGTACAGGTTCAGGGCATATTTGTGTGGAGTTCTGCATTGGTACGTTCCAGTGAGACAGGGAGGTTATGGAGGGTACATGTTCAGGGCATATTTGTGTGGAGTTCTGCATTGGTACGTTCCAGTGAGACATGGACTTTATGGAGGGATACAGGTTCAGGGCATATTTGTAAGGAGTTCTGCATTGGTATTTTCCAGTGAGACAGGGAGGTTATGGAGGGTACAGGTTCAGGGTATATTTGTGTGGAGTTCTGCATTGGTACGTTCCAGTGAGACACGGTGGTTATGGAGGGGTACAGGTTCAGGGCATATTCGTGCGGAGTTCTGCATTGGTACGTTCCAGTGAGACAGGGAGGTTATGGAGGGTACAGGTTCATGGCATATTTGTGTGGAGTTCTGCATTGGTACGTTCCAGTGAGACAGGGAGGTTATGGAGGGATACAGGTTCAGGGCATATTTGTGTGTAGTTCTGCATTGGTACGTTCCAGTGAGACAGCGAGTTTATGGAGGGGTACAGGTTCAGGGCATTTTTGTGTGGACTTCTTCATTGGTACGTTCCAGTGAGACAGGGTGGTTATGGGAGGGTACAAGTTCAGGGCATATTTGTGTGGAGTTCTGCGTTGGGATGACCCAGTGAGACTGCGATGTCATGGAGCGGTACAGGTTCAGGGCATATTTGTGTGGAGTTCTGCAGTGGGACGTTCCAGTGAGACAGGGAGGTTAAGGACGGGTATAGGTTCAGGGCATATTTGTGTGGAGTTCTGCACTGGTACTTTCCAGTGAGACAGGGAGGTTATGGAGGGTACCGGTTCATGGCATATTTGTGTGGAGTTCTGCAGTGGGACTTTCCAGTGAGGCAGGGAGGATATGGCGGGTACAGGTTTAGGGCATATTTGTGTGGAGTTCTGCAGTGGTACTTTCCAGTGATACAGGGAGGTACTGGCGGGTACAGGTTCAGGGCATATTTGTGTGGTGTTCTGCTTTGGTACGTTCCAGTGAGACAGGGAGTTTATGGAGGGGTACAGGTTCAGGGCATATTTGTGTGTAGTTCTGCATTGGTACTTTCCAGTGAGACAGGGAGATAATGGACGGGTACAGGTTCAGGGCATATTTGAGTGGAATTCGGCATTGGTGCGTTCCAGTGAGACAGGGAGTTTATGGAGGGGCACTGGTTCAGGTCATATTTGTCTGGAGTTCTGCATTGGTACGTTCCAGTGAGACAGGGAGGTTATGGAGGGTACAAGTTCAGGGCATATTTGTGTGGAGTTCTGAATTGGTACGTTCCTGTGAGACAGGGAGGTTATGGAGGGGTACAGGTCCAGGGCATATTTGTGTGGAGTTCTGCATTGGTGCGTTCCAGTGAGACTGAGAGGTTATGCACGGTACAGGTTCAGGGTATATTTGAGTGGAGTTCGGCATTGGTGTGTTCCAGTGAGACAGGGATGTTATGGAGGGGTACAGGTTCAGGGCATATTTGTGTGGAGTTCTGCATTGGTACTTTCCAGTGAGACAGGGAGGTCATGGAGGAGCACAGGATCAGGGCATATTTGTGTGGAGTTCTGCATTGGTACGTTCCAGTGAGGCAGGGAGGTTATGGAGGGGTGCAGGTTCAGGGCAAATTTGTGTGGAGTTCTGCATTGGTACGTTCCAGTGAGACAAGGAGATTATGGGCGGGTACAGGTTCAGGGCATATTTGTGCGGAGTTCTGCATTGGTACGTTCCAGTAAGACAGGGAAGTCATGGAGGGTACATGTTCAGAGCATATTTCTGCGGAGTTCTGCATTGGTACGTTCCAGTGAGACAGGGACGTTATGGAGGGATACAGGTTCAGGTCATATTTGTGTGGAGTTCTGCATTGGTACGTTCCAGTGAGACAGGGAGGTTATGGAGGGTACATGTTCAGTGCATATTTGTGCGGAGTTCTGCATTGGTACGTTCCAGTGAGACAGGGAGGTCATGGAGGAGTACAGGTTCAGGGCATATTTGTGTGGAGTTCTGCATTGGTACGTTCCAGTGAGACAGGGAGGTTATGGAGGGGTACAGGTTCAGGGCAAATTTCTGTGCAGTTCTGCATTGGTACGTTCCAGTGAGACAAGGAGGTTATGGGCGGGTACAGGTTCAGGGCATATTTGTGTGGAGTTCTGCATTGGTACGTTCCAGTGAGACAGGGAGGTTATGGAGGGTACATGTTCAGGGCATATTTGTGTGGAGTTCTGCATTGGTACGTTCCAGTGAGACATGGACTTTATGGAGGGATACAGGTTCAGGGCATATTTGTAAGGAGTTCTGCATTGGTATTTTCCAGTGAGACAGGGAGGTTATGGAGGGTACAGGTTCAGGGTATATTTGTGTGGAGTTCTGCATTGGTACGTTCCAGTGAGACACGGTGGTTATGGAGGGGTACAGGTTCAGGGCATATTCGTGCGGAGTTCTGCATTGGTACGTTCCAGTGAGACAGGGAGGTTATGGAGGGTACAGGTTCATGGCATATTTGTGTGGAGTTCTGCATTGGTACGTTCCAGTGAGACAGGGAGGTTATGGAGGGATACAGGTTCAGGGCATATTTGTGTGTAGTTCTGCATTGGTACGTTCCAGTGAGACAGCGAGTTTATGGAGGGGTACAGGTTCAGGGCATTTTTGTGTGGACTTCTTCATTGGTACGTTCCAGTGAGACAGGGTGGTTATGGGAGGGTACAAGTTCAGGGCATATTTGTGTGGAGTTCTGCGTTGGGATGACCCAGTGAGACTGCGATGTCATGGAGCGGTACAGGTTCAGGGCATATTTGTGTGGAGTTCTGCAGTGGGACGTTCCAGTGAGACAGGGAGGTTAAGGACGGGTATAGGTTCAGGGCATATTTGTGTGGAGTTCTGCACTGGTACTTTCCAGTGAGACAGGGAGGTTATGGAGGGTACCGGTTCATGGCATATTTGTGTGGAGTTCTGCAGTGGGACTTTCCAGTGAGGCAGGGAGGATATGGCGGGTACAGGTTTAGGGCATGTTTGTTTGGAGTTCTGCAGTGGTACTTTCCAGTGATACAGGGAGGTACTGGCGGGTACAGGTTCAGGGCATATTTGTGTGGTGTTCTGCTTTGGTACGTTCCAGTGAGACAGGGAGTTTATGGAGGGGTACAGGTTCAGGGCATATTTGTGTGTAGTTCTGCATTGGTACGTTCCAGTGAGACAGGGAGATAATGGACGGGTACAGGTTCAGGGCATATTTGAGTGGAATTCGGCATTGGTGCGTTCCAGTGAGACAGGGAGTTTATGGAGGGGCACTGGTTCAGGTCATATTTGTCTGGAGTTCTGCATTGGTACGTTCCAGTGAGACAGGGAGGTTATGGAGGGTACAAGTTCAGGGCATATTTGTCTGGAGTTCTGCAGTGGTACGTTCCTGTGAGACAGGGACGTTATGGAGGTATACAGGTTCAGGGCATATTTGTGTGGAGATCTGCATTGGTACGTTCCAGTGAGACACGGAGGTTATGGAGGTGTACAGGTTCAGGGCAAATTTGTGTGGAGTTCTGCATTGGTACGTTCCAGTGAGACAATGAGGTTATGGGCATGTACAGGTTGAGGGCATATTTGTGTGGAGTTCTGTATTGGTACGTTCCAGTGCGACAGTGAGGTTATGGAGGCTACAGGTTCAGGGCATATTTGCGTGGAGTTCTACATTGGTACGTTCCAGTGAGACAGGGAGGTTATGGAGGGTTCATGTTCAGGGCATATTTTTGTGTAGTTCTGCATTGGTACGTTCCAGTGAGACAGGGCGGTTATGGAGGGTACTGGTTCAGGGCATATTTGTGTGGAGTTCTGCATTGGTACGTTCCAGTCAGACAGGGAGGTTATGGAGGGTTACAGGTTCAGTGTATAATTGTGTGGAGTTCTGCGTTGGTACGTTCCGGTGAGACAGGGAGGATATGGAGGGTACTGGTTCAGGGCATATTTGTGTGGAGTTCTGCATTGGTACTTTCCAGTGAGACAGGGAGGTTATGGCGGGTACAGGTTCAGGGCATATTGGTTTGGACTTCTGCATTGGTACGTTCCAGTGAGACAGGGAGTTTATGGAGGGGTACAGGTTCAGGGCATATTTGTGTGGAGTTCTGAATTGGTACGTTCCTGTGAGACAGGGAGGTTATGGAGGGGTACAGGTCCAGGTCATATTTGTGTGGAGTTCTGCATTGGTGCGTTCCAGTGAGACTGAGAGGTTATGCACGGTACAGGTTCAGGGTATATTTGAGTGGAGTTCGGCATTGGTGTTTTCCAGTGAGACAGGGATGTTATGGAGGGGTACAGGTTCAGGGCATATTTGTGTGGAGTTCTGCATTGGTACTTTCCAGTGAGACAGGGAGGTCATGGAGGAGCACAGGATCAGGGCATATTTGTGTGGAGTTCTGCATTGGTACGTTCCAGAGAGGCAGGGAGGTTATGGAGGGGTACTGGTTCAGGGCATATTTGTGCGGAGTTTGGCTTTGGTACGTTCAAGTGAGACAGGGAGGTTATGGAGGGTACAGGTTCAGGGCATATTTGTGTGGAGTTCTGCATTGGTACGTTCCAGTCAGACAGGGAGGTTATGGAGGGGTACAGGTTCAGTGTATAATTGTGTGGAGTTCTGCGTTGGTACGTTCCGGTGAGACAGGGAGGATATGGAGGGTACTGGTTCAGGGCATAATTGTGTGGAGTTCTGCAGTGGTACATTCCAGTGAGACAGGGAGTTTATGGACGGGTACAGGTTCTGGGCATATTTGTGTGGAATTCTGCATTGGTACTTTCCAGTGATACAGGGAGGTTTTGGACGGGTAAAGGTTCAGGGCATATTTGTTTGGACTTCTGCATTGGTACGTTCCAGTGAGACAGGGAGTTTATGGAGGGGTACAGGTTCAGGGCATATTTGTGTGGAGTTCTGCATTGGTACGTTCCAGTGAGACAGGGAGGTTATGGAGGGGTACAGGTCCAGGGCATATTTGTATGGAGTTCTGCATTGGTCCGTTCCAGTGAGACAGAGAGGTTATGCACGGTACAGGTTCAGGGTATATTTGAGTGGAGTTCGGCATTGGTGTGTTCCAGTGAGACAGGGATGTTATGGAGGGGTACAGGTTCAGGGCATATTTGTGTGGAGTTCTGCATTGGTACGTTCCAGTGAGACAGGGAGGTCATGGAGGAGTACAGGATCAGGGCATATTTGTGTGGAGTTCTGCATTGGTACGTTCCAGTGAGACAGGGAGGTTATGGAGGGTACAGGTTCAGGGCATATTTGTGTGGAGTTCTGCATTGGTACGTTCCAGTGAGACACGGTGGTTATGGAGGGGTACAGGTTCAGGGCATATTTGTGCGGAGTTCTGCATTGGTACGTTCCAGTGAGACAGGAAGGTTATGGAGGGTACAGGTTCATGGCATATTTGTGTGGACTTCTTCATTGGTAGGTTCCAGTGAGACAGGGCGGTTATGGAGGGTACTGGTTCATGTTATGTTTGTGCGGAGTTCTACATTGGTACGTTCCAGTGAGACAGGGAGTTTATGGAGGTGTACAGGTTCAGGTCATATTTGTGTGGAGTTCTGCATTGGTACGTTCAACTGAAACAGCGTGGTTATGGAGGGTACAAGTTCAGGGCATATTTGTGTGGAGTTCTGCATTGGTACTTTCCAATGAGACAGGGATGTTATGGAGGGGTAGAGTTTCAGGGTATACTTTTGTGGAGTTCTGAGTTGGTACGTTGCAGTGTGACTGGGAGGTTATGGAGGGGTACTGGTTCAGGGCATATTTGTGTGGAGTTCTGCTTTGGTACGTTCCAGTGAGACTGAGAGGTTATGCACGGTACAGGTTCAGGGTATATTTGAGTGGAGTTCGGCATTGGTGTGTTCCAGTGAGACAGGGATGTTATGGAGGGGTACAGGTTCAGGGCATATTTGTGTGGAGTTCTGCATTGGTACTTTCCAGTGAGACAGGGAGGTCATGGAGGAGCACAGGATCAGGGCATATTTGTGTGGAGTTCTGCATTGGTACGTTCCAGTGAGGCAGGGAGGTTATGGAGGCGTGCAGGTTCAGGGCAAATTTGTGTGGAGTTCTGCATTGGTACGTTCCAGTGAGACAAGGAGGTTATGGGCGGGTACAGGTTCAGGGCATATTTGTGCGGAGTTCTGCATTGGTACGTTCCAGTGAGACAGGGAAGTCATGGAGGGTACATGTTCAGGGCATATTTGTGCGGAGTTCTGCATTGGTACGTTCCAGTGAGACAGGGACGTTATGGAGGGATACAGGTTCAGGTCATATTTGTGTGGAGTTCTGCATTGGTACGTTCCAGTGAGACAGGGAGGTTATGGAGGGTACATGTTCAGTGCATATTTGTGCGGAGTTCTGCATTGGTACGTTCCAGTGAGACAGGGAGGTCATGGAGGAGTACAGGTTCAGGGCATATTTGTGTGGAGTTCTGCATTGGTACGTTCCAGTGAGACAGGGAGGTTATGGAGGGGTACAGGTTCAGGGCAAATTTCTGTGCAGTTCTGCATTGGTACGTTCCAGTGAGACAAGGAGGTTATGGGCGGGTACAGGTTCAGGGCATATTTGTGTGGAGTTCTGCATTGGTACGTTCCAGTGAGACAGGGAGTTTATGGAGGGTACATGTTCAGGGCATATTTGTGTGGAGTTCTGCATTGGTACGTTCCAGTGAGACATGGACTTTATGGAGGGATACAGGTTCAGGGCATATTTGTAAGGAGTTCTGCATTGGTATTTTCCAGTGAGACAGGGAGGTTATGGAGGGTACAGGTTCAGGGTATATTTGTGTGGAGTTCTGCATTGGTACGTTCCAGTGAGACACGGTGGTTATGGAGGGGTACAGGTTCAGGGCATATTTGTGCGGAGTTCTGCATTGGTACGTTCCAGTGAGACAGGGAGGTTATGGAGGGTACAGGTTCATGGCATATTTGTGTGGAGTTCTGCATTGGTACGTTCCAGTGAGACAGGGAGGTTATGGAGGGAGACAGGTTCAGGGCATATTTGTGTGTAGTTCTGCATTGGTACGTTCCAGTGAGACAGCGAGTTTATGGAGGGGTACAGGTTCAGGGCATATTTGTGTGGACTTCTTCATTGGTACGTTCCAGTGAGACAGGGTGGTTATGGGAGGGTACAAGTTCAGGGCATATTTGTGTGGAGTTCTGCGTTGGGATGACCCAGTGAGACTGCGATGTCATGGAGCGGTACAGGTTCAGGGCATATTTGTGTGGAGTTCTGCAGTGGGACGTTCCAGTGAGACTGGGAGGTTAAGGACGGGTATAGGTTCAGGGCATATTTGGGTGGAGTTCTGCACTGGTACTTTCCAGTGAGACAGGGAGGTTATGGAGGGTACCGGTTCATGGCATATTTGTGTGGAGTTCTGCAGTGGGACTTTCCAGTGAGGCAGGGAGATAATGGACGGGTACATGTTCAGGGCATACTTGTGTGGAGTTCTGCATTGGTACGTTCCAGTGAGACAGGGAGGTCATGGAGGAGTACAGGATCAGGGCATATTTGTGTGGAGTTCTGCATTGGTACGTTCCAGTGAGACAGGGAGGTTATGGAGGGTACAGGTTCAGGGCATATTTGTGTGGAGTTCTGCATTGGTACGTTCCAGTGAGACATGGACCTTATGGAGGGATACAGTTTCAGGGCATATGTGTAAGGAGTTCTGCATTGGTTCTTTCCAGTGAGACAGGGAGGTTATGGAGGGTACAGGTTCAGGGTATATTTGTGTGGAGTTCTGCATTGGTACGTTCCAGTGAGACACGGTGGTTATGGAGGGGTACAGGTTCAGGGCATATTTGTGCGGAGTTCTGCATTGGTACGTTCCAGTGAGACAGGGAGGTTATGGAGGGTACAGGTTCATGGCATATTTGTGTGGAGTTCTGCATTGGTACGTTCCAGTGAGACAGGGAGGTTATGGAGGGATACAGGTTCAGGGCATATTTGTGTGTAGTTCTGCATTGGTACGTTCCAGTGAGACAGCGAGTTTATGGAGGGGTACAGGTTCAGGGCATATTTGTGTGGACTTCTTCATTGGTACGTTCCAGTGAGACAGGGCGGTTATGGAGGGTACTGGTTCATGTTATGTTTGTGTGGAGTTCTGCATTGGTACGTTCCAGTGAGACAGGGAGTTTATGGAGGTGTACAGGTTCAGGGCATATTTGTGTGGAGTTCTGCATTGGTACGTTCAACTGAGACAGCGTGGTTATGGAGGGTACAGGTTCAGGGCATATTTGTGTGGAGTTCTGCATTGGTACGTTCCAATGAGACAGTGATGTTATGGAGGGGTAGAGTTTCATGGTATACTTTTGTGGAGTTCTGAGTTGGTACGTTGCAGTGTGACTGGGAGGTTATGGAGGGGTACTGGTTCAGGGCATATTTGTGTGGAGTTCTGCTTTGGTACGTTCAAGTGAGACAGGGAGGTTATGGAGGGTACAGGTTCAGGGCATATTTGTGTGGAGTTCTGCATTGGTACGTTCCAGTGAGACAGGGATGTTATGGAGGGGTACAGGTTCAGGGTATACTTGTGTGGAGTTCTGCATTGGTACGTTCCAGTGAGACAGGGAGGTTATGAAGGGTACAGGTTCAGGGCATATTTGTGTGGAGTTCTGCATTGGTACGTTCCAATGAGACAGTGATGTTATGGAGGGGTAGAGTTTCAGGGATTACTTTTGTGGAGTTCTGAGTTGGTACGTTGCAGTGTGACTGGGAGGTTATGGAGGGGTACTGGTTCAGGGCATGTTTGTGTGGAGTTCTGCTTTGGTACGTTCAAGTGAGACAGGGAGGTTATGGAGGGTACAGGTTCAGGGCATATTTGTGTGGAGTTCTGCATTGGTACGTTCCAGTGAGACAGGGATGTTATGGAGGGGTACAGGTTCAGGGTATACTTGTGTGGAGTTCTGCATTGGTACGTTCCAGTGAGACAGGGAGGTTATGAAGGGGTACAGGTTCAGGGCATATTTGTGTGGAGTTCTGAATTGGTACGTTCCTGTGAGACAGGGAGGTTATGGAGGGTACATGTTCAGTGCATATTTGTGCGGAGTTCTGCATTGGTACGTTCCAGTGAGACAGGGAGGTCATGGAGGAGTACAGGTTCAGGGCATATTTGTGTGGAGTTCTGCATTGGTACGTTCCAGTGAGACAGGGAGGTTATGGAGGGGTACAGGTTCAGGGCAAATTTCTGTGCAGTTCTGCATTGGTACGTTCCAGTGAGACAAGGAGGTTATGGGCGGGTACAGTTTCAGGGCATATTTGTGTGGAGTTCTGCATTGGTACGTTCCAGTGAGACAGGGAGGTTATGGAGGGTACATGTTCAGGGCATATTTGTGTGGAGTTCTGCATTGGTACGTTCCAGTGAGACATGGACTTTATGGAGGGATACAGGTTCAGGGCATATTTGTAAGGAGTTCTGCATTGGTATTTTCCAGTGAGACAGGGAGGTTATGGAGGGTACAGGTTCAGGGTATATTTGTGTGGAGTTCTGCATTGGTACGTTCCAGTGAGACACGGTGGTTATGGAGGGGTACAGGTTCAGGGCATATTTGTGCGGAGTTCTGCATTGGTACGTTCCAGTGAGACAGGGAGGTTATGGAGGGTACAGGTTCATGGCATATTTGTGTGGAGTTCTGCATTGGTACGTTCCAGTGAGACAGGGAGGTTATGGAGGGATACAGGTTCAGGGCATATTTGTGTGTAGTTCTGCATTGGTACGTTCCAGTGAGACAGCGAGTTTATGGAGGGGTACAGGTTCAGGGCATATTTGTGTGGACTTCTTCATTGGTACGTTCCAGTGAGACAGGGTGGTTATGGGAGGGTACAAGTTCAGGGCATATTTGTGTGGAGTTCTGCGTTGGGATGACCCAGTGAGACTGCGATGTCATGGAGCGGTACAGGTTCAGGGCATATTTGTGTGGAGTTCTGCAGTGGGACGTTCCAGTGAGACAGGGAGGTTAAGGACGGGTATAGGTTCAGGGCATATTTGTGTGGAGTTCTGCACTGGTACTTTCCAGTGAGACAGGGAGGTTATGGAGGGTACCGGTTCATGGCATATTTGTGTGGAGTTCTGCAGTGGGACTTTCCAGTGAGGCAGGGAGATAATGGACGGGTACAGGTTCAGGGCATACTTGTGTGGAGTTCTGCATTGGTACGTTCCAGTGAGACAGGGAGGATATGGCGGGTACAGGTTTAGGGCATATTTGTGTGGAGTTCTGCAGTGGTACTTTCCAGTGATACAGGGAGGTAATGGCGGGTACAGGTTCAGGGCATATTTGTGTGGTGTTCTGCTTTGGTACGTTCCAGTGAGACAGGGAGTTTATGGAGGGGTACAGGTTCAGGGCATATTTGTGTGTAGTTCTGCATTGGTACGTTCCAGTGAGACAGGGAGATAATGGACGGGTACAGGTTCAGGGCATATTTGAGTGGAGTTCGGCATTGGTGCGTTCCAGTGAGACAGGGAGTTTATGGAGGGGCACTGGTTCAGGTCATATTTGTCTGGAATTCTGCATTGGTACGTTCCAGTGAGACAGGGAGGTTATGGAGGGTACAAGTTCAGGGCATATTTGTCTGGAGTTCTGCAGTGATACGTTCCTGTGAGACAGGGACGTTATGGAGGTATACAGGTTCAGGGCATATTTGTGTGGAGATCTGCATTGGTACGTTCCAGTGAGACACGGAGGTTATGGAGGTGTACAGGTTCAGGGCAAATTTGTGTGGAGTTCTGCATTGGTACGTTCCAGTGAGACAATGAGGTTATGGGCAGGTATAGGTTGAGGGCATATTTGTGTTGAGTTCTGTATTGGTACGTTCCAGTGCGACAGTGAGGTTATGGAGGGTACAGGTTCAGGGCATATTTGCGTGGAGTTCTGCATTGGTACGTTCCAGTGAGACAGGGAGGTTATGGAGGGTACATGTTCAGGGTATATTTTTGTGTAGTTCTGCATTGGTACGTTCCAGTGAGACAGGGCGGTTATGGAGGGTACTGGTTCATGTTATGTTTGTGTGGAGTTCTGCATTGGTACGTTCCAGTGAGACAGGGAGTTTATGGAGGTGTACAGGTTCAGGGCATATTTGTGTATAGTTCTGCATTGGTACGTTCAACTGAGACAGCGTGGTTATGGAGGGTACAGGTTCAGGGCATATTTGTGTGGAGTTCTGCATTGGTACGTTCCAATGAGACAGGGATGTTATGGAGGGGTAGAGTTTCAGGGTATACTTTTGTGGAGTTCTGCGTTGGTACGTTGCAGTGTGACTGGGAGGTTATGGAGGGGTACAGGTTCAGGGCATATTTGTGTGGAGTTCTGCTTTGGTACGTTCAAGTGAGACAGGGAGGTTATGGAGGGTACAGGTTCAGGGCATATTTGTGTGGAGTTCTGCATTGGTACGTTCCAGTGAGACAGGGAGGTTATGAAGGGTACAGGTTCAGGGCATATTTGTGTGGAGTTCTGCATTGGTACGTTCCAGTCAGACAGGGACGTTATGGAGCGGTACAGGTTCAGGGCATATTTGTGTGGAGTTCTGCATTGGTACGTTCCAGTGAGACAGAGAGGTTATGCACGGTACAGGTTCAGGTCATATTTGAGTGGAGTTCGGCATTGGTGCGTTCCGGTGAGACAAGGATTTTATGGAGGGGTACAGGTTCAGGGCATATTTGTGTGGAGTTCTGCATTGGTACGTTCCAAAGAGACAGGGAGGTCATTGAGGAGTACAGGATCAGGGCATATTTGTGTGGAGTTCTGCATTGGTACGTTCCAGTGAGGCAGGGAGGTTATGGAGGGGTGCAGGTTCAGGGCAAATTTGTGTGGAGTTCTGCATTGGTACGTTCCAGTGAGACAAGGAGGTTATGGGCGGGTACAGGTTCAGGGCATATTTGTGCGGAGTTCTGCATTGGTACGTTCCAGTGAGACAGGGAGGTCATGGAGGGATACAGCTTCAGGGAATATTTGTGCGGAGTTCTGCATTGGTACGTTCCGGTGAGACCGGGAGGTCATGGAGGAGTACAGGTTCAGGGCAAATTTGTGTGGAGTTCTGCATTGGTACGTTCCAGTGAGGCAGGGAGGTTATGGAGGGGTGCAGGTTCAGGGCAAATTTGTGTGGAGTTCTGCATTGGTACGTTCCAGTGAGACAAGGAGGTTATGGGCGGGTACAGGTTCAGGGCATATTTGTGCGGATTTCTGCATTGGTACGTTCCAGTGAGACAGGGAGGTCATGGAGGGATACAGCTTCAGGGAATATTTGTGCGGAGTTCTGCATTGCTCCGTTCCAGTGAGACAGGGAGGTCATGGAGGAGTACAGGTTCAGGGCATATTTGTGTGGAGTTCTGCATTTGTACGTTCCAGTGAGACAGGGAGGTTATGGAGGGGTACCGGTTCAGGGCAAATTTCTGTGCAGTTCTGCATTGGTACGTTCCAGTGAGACAAGGGGGTTATGGGCGGGTACAAGTTCAGGGCATATTTGTGTGGAGTTCTGCATTGGTACGTTCCAGTGAGACAGGCAGGTCATGGAGGTGTACAGGTTCAGGGCTTATTTGTTTGGCCCTCTTCATTGGTACTTTCCAGTGAGACAGGGAGGTTATGAAGGGTACAAGTTCAGGGCATATTTGTCTGGAGTTCTGCAGTGGTACGTTCCAGTGAGACAGGGAGGTTATGGACGGTTACAGTGTCAGGGCATATTTGTGTGGAGTTCTGCATTGGTACTTTCCAGTGAGCCAGGAAGGTAATGCAGGGTACAGGTTCAGGGCATATTCGAGTGGAGTTCGTCATTGGTGCGTTCCAGTGAGACAGGGAGGTTACGGAGGGATACAGGTTCAGGGCATATTTGTGTGTAGTTCTGCATTGGTACGTTCCAGTGAGACAGCGAGTTTATGGCGGGGTACAGGTTCAGGGCATATTTGTGTGGAGTTCTGCATTGGTACGTTCCAGTGAGACAGGGAGATTATGGAGGGTACAGGTTCAGGGCATAATTGTGTGGAGTTCTGCGTTGGGACGATCCAGTGAGACTGCGAGGTTACGGAGGGGTACAGGTTCAGGGCATATTTGTGTGGAGTTCTGCAGTGGGACGTTCCAGTGAGACAGGGAGGTTATGGACTGGTAAAGGTTCAGGGCATATTTGTGTGGAGTTCTGCATTAGTAGGTTCCAGTGAGACAGGGAGTTTATGGAGGTGTACAGGTTCAGGGCATATTTGTGTGTAGTTCTGCATTGGTACGTTCTAGTGGGACATTGAGGTTATGGAGGGTACAGGTTCAGGGCATATTTGTGTGGAGATCTGCAGTGGGACGTTCCAGAGTGTCAGGGAGGTTAGGGACGGGTACAGGTAAAGGGCATATTTGTGTGGAGTTCTGCAATGTTACGTTCCAGTGAGACAGGGAGGTTATGGAGGGGTACAGTGTCAGGGCATATTTTTGTGGAGTTCTGCATTGGTACTTTCCAGTGAGACAGCGAGGTTATGGAGGATACAGGTTCATGGCATATTTGTGTGGAGTTCTGCATTGGTACGTTCCAGTGAGACAGGGAGGTTATGGAGGGGTACAGGTTCAGTGTATAATTTTGTGGAGTTCTGCGTTGGTACGTTCCGGTGAGACAGGGAGGATATGGAGGGTACTGGTTCAGGGCATACTTGTGTGGAGTTCTGCAGTGGTACATTCCAGTGAGACAGGGAGTTTATGGACGGGTACAGGTTCAGGGCATATTTGTGTGGAGTTCTGCATTGGTACTTTCCAGTGAGACAGGGAGGTTATGGCGGGTACAGGTTCAGGGCATATTTGTGTGGTGTTCTGCTTTGGTACGTTCCAGTGAGACAGGGAGTTTATGGAGGGGTACAGGTTCAGGGCATATTTGTGTGTAGTTCTGCATTGGTACGTTCCAGTGAGACAGGGAGATAATGGACGGGTACAGGTTCAGGGCATATTTGAGTGGAGTTCGGCATTGGTGCGTTCCAGTGAGACAGGGAGTTTATGGAGGGGCACTGGTTCAGGTCATATTTGTCTGGAGTTCTGCATTGGTACGTTCCAGTGAGACAGGGAGGTTATGGAGGGTACAAGTTCAGGGCATATTTGTCTGGAGTTCTGCAGTGATACGTTCCTGTGAGACAGGGACGTTATGGAGGTATACAGGTTCAGGGCATATTTGTGTGGAGATCTGCATTGGTACGTTCCAGTGAGACACGGAGGTTATGGAGGTGTACAGGTTCAGGGCAAATTTGTGTGGAGTTCTGCATTGGTACGTTCCAGTGAGACAATGAGGTTATGGGCAGGTATAGGTTGAGGGCATATTTGTGTTGAGTTCTGTATTGGTACGTTCCAGTGCGACAGTGAGGTTATGGAGGGTACAGGTTCAGGGCATATTTGCGTGGAGTTCTGCATTGGTACGTTCCAGTGAGACAGGGAGGTATGGAGGGTACATGTTCAGGGTATATTTTTGTGTAGTTCTGCATTGGTACGTTCCAGTGAGACAGGGCGGTTATGGAGGGTACTGGTTCATGTTATGTTTGTGTGGAGTTCTGCATTGGTACGTTCCAGTGAGACAGGGAGTTTATGGAGGTGTACAGGTTCAGGGCATATTTGTGTATAGTTCTGCATTGGTACGTTCAACTGAGACAGCGTGGTTATGGAGGGTACAGGTTCAGGGCATATTTGTGTGGAGTTCTGCATTGGTACGTTCCAATGAGACAGGGATGTTATGGAGGGGTAGAGTTTCAGGGTATACTTTTGTGGAGTTCTGCGTTGGTACGTTGCAGTGTGACTGGGAGGTTATGGAGGGGTACAGGTTCAGGGCATATTTGTGTGGAGTTCTGCTTTGGTACGTTCAAGTGAGACAGGGAGGTTATGGAGGGTACAGGTTCAGGGCATATTTGTGTGGAGTTCTGCATTGGTACGTTCCAGTGAGACAGGGAGGTTATGAAGGGTACAGGTTCAGGGCATATTTGTGTGGAGTTCTGCATTGGTACGTTCCAGTCAGACAGGGACGTTATGGAGCGGTACAGGTTCAGGGCATATTTGTGTGGAGTTCTGCATTGGTACGTTCCAGTGAGACAGAGAGGTTATGCACGGTACAGGTTCAGGTCATATTTGAGTGGAGTTCGGCATTGGTGCGTTCCAGTGAGACAAGGATTTTATGGAGGGGTACAGGTTCAGGGCATATTTGTGTGGAGTTCTGCATTGGTACGTTCCAAAGAGACAGGGAGGTCATTGAGGAGTACAGGATCAGGGCATATTTGTGTGGAGTTCTGCATTGGTACGTTCCAGTGAGGCAGGGAGGTTATGGAGGGGTGCAGGTTCAGGGCAAATTTGTGTGGAGTTCTGCATTGGTACGTTCCAGTGAGACAAGGAGGTTATGGGCGGGTACAGGTTCAGGGCATATTTGTGCGGAGTTCTGCATTGGTACGTTCCAGTGAGACAGGGAGGTCATGGAGGGATACAGCTTCAGGGAATATTTGTGCGGAGTTCTGCATTGGTATGTTCCGGTGAGACAGGGAGGTCATGGAGGAGTACAGGTTCAGGGCATATTTGTGTGGAGTTCTGCTTTTGCACGTTCCAGTGAGACAGGGAGGTTATGGAGGGGTACAGGTTCAGGGCAAATTTGTGTGGAGTTCTGCAGTGGTACATTCCAGTGAGACAGGGAGGTTATGGACGGGTATAGTTTCAGGGCATATTTGTGTGGAATTCTGCAGTGGGACGTTCCAATGAGTCAGGGACGTTATGGACGTGTAGAGGTTCAGGGCATATTTGTGTGGACTTCTGCATTGGTACGTTCCAGTGAGACAGGTAGGTTATGGAGGGGTACAGGTTCAGAGCATATTTGTGTGGAGTTCTGCTATGGTACGTTCCAGTGAGACAGAGAGGTTATGCACGGTTCAGGTTCAGGGCATATTTGAGTGGAGTTAGGCATTGGTGCGTTCCAGTGAGACAAGGATGTTATGGAGGGGTACAGGTTCACGGCATATTTGTGTGGAGTTCTGAATTGGTACGTTCCAAAGAGACAGGGAGGTCATGGAGGAGTACAGGATCAGGGCATATTTGTGTGGAGTTCTGCATTGGTACGTTCCAGTGAGGCAGGGAGGTTATGGAGGGGTGCAGGTTCAGGGCAAATTTGTGTGGAGTTCTGCATTGGTACGTTCCAGTGAGACAGGGAGGTCATGGAGGGATACAGCTTCAGGGAATATTTGTGCGGAGTT
This sequence comes from Hemitrygon akajei, assembly GCF_048418815.1. Lineage (NCBI taxonomy): Eukaryota > Metazoa > Chordata > Chondrichthyes > Myliobatiformes > Dasyatidae > Hemitrygon > Hemitrygon akajei. Next base: position 543,857 of record NW_027332029.1, on the reverse strand, counting down.
CTGCATTGGTACGTTCCAGTGAGACAGGGAGGTCATGGAGGAGTACAGGTTCAGGGCATATTTGTGTGGAGTTCTGCATTTGTACGTTCCAGTGAGACAGGGAGGTTATGGAGGGGTACCGGTTCAGGGCAAATTTCTGTGCAGTTCTGCATTGGTACGTTCCAGTGAGACAAGGGGGTTATGGGCGGGTACAAGTTCAGGGCATATTTGTGTGGAGTTCTGCATTGGTACGTTCCAGTGAGACAGGCAGGTCATGGAGGTGTACAGGTTCAGGGCTTATTTGTTTGGCCCTCTTCATTGGTACGTTCCAGTGAGACAGGGAGGTTATGAAGGGTACAAGTTCAGGGCATATTTGTCTGGAGTTCTGCAGTGGTACGTTCCAGTGAGACAGGGAGGTTATGGACGGTTACAGTGTCAGGGCATATTTGTGTGGAGTTCTGCATTGGTACTTTCCAGTGAACCAGGAAGGTAATGCAGGGTACAGGTTCAGGGCATATTCGAGTGGAGTTCGTCATTGGTGCGTTCCAGTGAGACAGGGAGGTTACGGAGGGATACAGGTTCAGGGCATATTTGTGTGTAGTTCTGCATTGGTACGTTCCAGTGAGACAGCGAGTTTATGGCGGGGTACAGGTTCAGGGCATATTTGTGTGGAGTTCTGCATTGGTACGTTCCCGTGAGACAGGGAGATTATGGAGGGTACAGGTTCAGGGCATAATTGTGTGGAGTTCTGCGTTGGGACGATCCAGTGAGACTGCGAGGTTACGGAGGGGTACAGGTTCAGGGCATATTTGTGTGGAGTTCTGCAGTGGGACGTTCCAGTGAGACAGGGAGGTTATGGACTGGTAAAGGTTCAGGGCATATTTGTGTGGAGTTCTGCATTAGTAGGTTCCAGTGAGACAGGGAGTTTATGGAGGTGTACAGGTTCAGGGCATATTTGTGTGTAGTTCTGCATTGGTACGTTCTAGTGGGACATTGAGGTTATGGAGGGTACAGGTTCAGGGCATATTTGTGTGGAGATCTGCAGTGGGACGTTCCAGAGTGTCAGGGAGGTTAGGGACGGGTACAGGTAAAGGGCATATTTGTGTGGAGTTCTGCAATGTTACGTTCCAGTGAGACAGGGAGGTTATGGAGGGGTACTGGTTCAGGGCATATTTGTGTGGAGTTCTGCAGTGGTACGTTCCAGTGAGACAGGGAGGTTATGGAGGGGTACAGTGTCAGGGCATATTTTTGTGGAGTTCTGCATTGGTACTTTCCAGTGAGACAGCGAGGTTATGGAGGATACAGGTTCATGGCATATTTGTGTGGAGTTCTGCATTGGTACGTTCCAGTGAGACAGGGAGGTTATGGAGGGGTACAGGTTCAGTGTATAATTTTGTGGAGTTCTGCGTTGGTACGTTCCGGTGAGACAGGGAGGATATGGAGGGTACTGGTTCAGGGCATACTTGTGTGGAGTTCTGCAGTGGTACGTTCCAGTGAGGCAGGGAGGTTATGGAGGCGTGCAGGTTCAGGGCAAATTTGTGTGGAGTTCTGCATTGGTACGTTCCAGTGAGACAAGGAGGTTATGGGCGGGTACAGGTTCAGGGCATATTTGTGCGGAGTTCTGCATTGGTACGTTCCAGTGAGACAGGGAAGTCATGGAGGGTACATGTTCAGGGCATATTTGTGCGGAGTTCTGCATTGGTACGTTCCAGTGAGACAGGGACGTTATGGAGGGATACAGGTTCAGGTCATATTTGTGTGGAGTTCTGCATTGGTACGTTCCAGTGAGACAGGGAGGTTATGGAGGGTACATGTTCAGTGCATATTTGTGCGGAGTTCTGCATTGGTACGTTCCAGTGAGACAGGGAGGTCATGGAGGAGTACAGGTTCAGGGCATATTTGTGTGGAGTTCTGCATTGGTACGTTCCAGTGAGACAGGGAGGTTATGGAGGGGTACAGGTTCAGGGCAAATTTCTGTGCAGTTCTGCATTGGTACGTTCCAGTGAGACAAGGAGGTTATGGGCGGGTACAGGTTCAGGGCATATTTGTGTGGAGTTCTGCATTGGTACGTTCCAGTGAGACAGGGAGTTTATGGAGGGTACATGTTCAGGGCATATTTGTGTGGAGTTCTGCATTGGTACGTTCCAGTGAGACATGGACTTTATGGAGGGATACAGGTTCAGGGCATATTTGTAAGGAGTTCTGCATTGGTATTTTCCAGTGAGACAGGGAGGTTATGGAGGGTACAGGTTCAGGGTATATTTGTGTGGAGTTCTGCATTGGTACGTTCCAGTGAGACACGGTGGTTATGGAGGGGTACAGGTTCAGGGCATATTTGTGCGGAGTTCTGCATTGGTACGTTCCAGTGAGACAGGGAGGTTATGGAGGGTACAGGTTCATGGCATATTTGTGTGGAGTTCTGCATTGGTACGTTCCAGTGAGACAGGGAGGTTATGGAGGGAGACAGGTTCAGGGCATATTTGTGTGTAGTTCTGCATTGGTACGTTCCAGTGAGACAGCGAGTTTATGGAGGGGTACAGGTTCAGGGCATATTTGTGTGGACTTCTTCATTGGTACGTTCCAGTGAGACAGGGTGGTTATGGGAGGGTACAAGTTCAGGGCATATTTGTGTGGAGTTCTGCGTTGGGATGACCCAGTGAGACTGCGATGTCATGGAGCGGTACAGGTTCAGGGCATATTTGTGTGGAGTTCTGCAGTGGGACGTTCCAGTGAGACAGGGAGGTTAAGGACGGGTATAGGTTCAGGGCATATTTGGGTGGAGTTCTGCACTGGTACTTTCCAGTGAGACAGGGAGGTTATGGAGGGTACCGGTTCATGGCATATTTGTGTGGAGTTCTGCAGTGGGACTTTCCAGTGAGGCAGGGAGATAATGGACGGGTACATGTTCAGGGCATACTTGTGTGGAGTTCTGCATTGGTACGTTCCAGTGAGACAGGGTGGTCATGGAGGAGTACAGGATCAGGGCATATTTGTGTGGAGTTCTGCATTGGTACGTTCCAGTGAGACAGGGAGGTTATGGAGGGTACAGGTTCAGGGCATATTTGTGTGGAGTTCTGCATTGGTACGTTCCAGTGAGACATGGACCTTATGGAGGGATACAGTTTCAGGGCTTATGTGTAAGGAGTTCTGCATTGGTTCTTTCCAGTGAGACAGGGAGGTTATGGAGGGTACAGGTTCAGGGTATATTTGTGTGGAGTTCTGCATTGGTACGTTCCAGTGAGACACGGTGGTTATGGAGGGGTACAGGTTCAGGGCATATTTGTGCGGAGTTCTGCATTGGTACGTTCCAGTGAGACAGGGAGGTTATGGAGGGTACAGGTTCATGGCATATTTGTGTGGAGTTCTGCATTGGTACGTTCCAGTGAGACAGGGAGGTTATGGAGGGATACAGGTTCAGGGCATATTTGTGTGTAGTTCTGCATTGGTACGTTCCAGTGAGACAGCGAGTTTATGGAGGGGTACAGGTTCAGGGCATATTTGTGTGGACTTCTTCATTGGTACGTTCCAGTGAGACAGGGCGGTTATGGAGGGTACTGGTTCATGTTATGTTTGTGTGGAGTTCTGCATTGGTACGTTCCAGTGAGACAGGGAGTTTATGGAGGTGTACAGGTTCAGGGCATATTTGTGTGGAGTTCTGCATTGGTACGTTCAACTGAGACAGCGTGGTTATGGAGGGTACAGGTTCAGGGCATATTTGTGTGGAGTTCTGCATTGGTACGTTCCAATGAGACAGTGATGTTATGGAGGGGTAGAGTTTCATGGTATACTTTTGTGGAGTTCTGAGTTGGTACGTTGCAGTGTGACTGGGAGGTTATGGAGGGGTACTGGTTCAGGGCATATTTGTGTGGAGTTCTGCTTTGGTACGTTCAAGTGAGACAGGGAGGTTATGGAGGGTACAGGTTCAGGGCATATTTGTGTGGAGTTCTGCATTGGTACGTTCCAGTGAGACAGGGATGTTATGGAGGGGTACAGGTTCAGGGTATACTTGTGTGGAGTTCTGCATTGGTACGTTCCAGTGAGACAGGGAGGTTATGAAGGGTACAGGTTCAGGGCATATTTGTGTGGAGTTCTGCATTGGTACGTTCCAATGAGACAGTGATGTTATGGAGGGGTAGAGTTTCAGGGATTACTTTTGTGGAGTTCTGAGTTGGTACGTTGCAGTGTGACTGGGAGGTTATGGAGGGGTACTGGTTCAGGGCATGTTTGTGTGGAGTTCTGCTTTGGTACGTTCAAGTGAGACAGGGAGGTTATGGAGGGTACAGGTTCAGGGCATATTTGTGTGGAGTTCTGCATTGGTACGTTCCAGTGAGACAGGGATGTTATGGAGGGGTACAGGTTCAGGGTATACTTGTGTGGAGTTCTGCATTGGTACGTTCCAGTGAGACAGGGAGGTTATGAAGGGGTACAGGTTCAGGGCATATTTGTGTGGAGTTCTGAATTGGTACGTTCCTGTGAGACAGGGAGGTTATGGAGGGTACATGTTCAGTGCATATTTGTGCGGAGTTCTGCATTGGTACGTTCCAGTGAGACAGGGAGGTCATGGAGGAGTACAGGTTCAGGGCATATTTGTGTGGAGTTCTGCATTGGTACGTTCCAGTGAGACAGGGAGGTTATGGAGGGGTACAGGTTCAGGGCAAATTTCTGTGCAGTTCTGCATTGGTACGTTCCAGTGAGACAAGGAGGTTATGGGCGGGTACAGTTTCAGGGCATATTTGTGTGGAGTTCTGCATTGGTACGTTCCAGTGAGACAGGGAGGTTATGGAGGGTACATGTTCAGGGCATATTTGTGTGGAGTTCTGCATTGGTACGTTCCAGTGAGACATGGACTTTATGGAGGGATACAGGTTCAGGGCATATTTGTAAGGAGTTCTGCATTGGTATTTTCCAGTGAGACAGGGAGGTTATGGAGGGTACAGGTTCAGGGTATATTTGTGTGGAGTTCTGCATTGGTACGTTCCAGTGAGACACGGTGGTTATGGAGGGGTACAGGTTCAGGGCATATTTGTGCGGAGTTCTGCATTGGTACGTTCCAGTGAGACAGGGAGGTTATGGAGGGTACAGGTTCATGGCATATTTGTGTGGAGTTCTGCATTGGTACGTTCCAGTGAGACAGGGAGGTTATGGAGGGATACAGGTTCAGGGCATATTTGTGTGTAGTTCTGCATTGGTACGTTCCAGTGAGACAGCGAGTTTATGGAGGGGTACAGGTTCAGGGCATATTTGTGTGGACTTCTTCATTGGTACGTTCCAGTGAGACAGGGTGGTTATGGGAGGGTACAAGTTCAGGGCATATTTGTGTGGAGTTCTGCGTTGGGATGACCCAGTGAGACTGCGATGTCATGGAGCGGTACAGGTTCAGGGCATATTTGTGTGGAGTTCTGCAGTGGGACGTTCCAGTGAGACAGGGAGGTTAAGGACGGGTATAGGTTCAGGGCATATTTGTGTGGAGTTCTGCACTGGTACTTTCCAGTGAGACAGGGAGGTTATGGAGGGTACCGGTTCATGGCATATTTGTGTGGAGTTCTGCAGTGGGACTTTCCAGTGAGGCAGGGAGATAATGGACGGGTACAGGTTCAGGGCATACTTGTGTGGAGTTCTGCATTGGTACGTTCCAGTGAGACAGGGAGGATATGGCGGGTACAGGTTTAGGGCATATTTGTGTGGAGTTCTGCAGTGGTACTTTCCAGTGATACAGGGAGGTAATGGCGGGTACAGGTTCAGGGCATATTTGTGTGGTGTTCTGCTTTGGTACGTTCCAGTGAGACAGGGAGTTTATGGAGGGGTACAGGTTCAGGGCATATTTGTGTGTAGTTCTGCATTGGTACGTTCCAGTGAGACAGGGAGATAATGGACGGGTACAGGTTCAGGGCATATTTGAGTGGAGTTCGGCATTGGTGCGTTCCAGTGAGACAGGGAGTTTATGGAGGGGCACTGGTTCAGGTCATATTTGTCTGGAATTCTGCATTGGTACGTTCCAGTGAGACAGGGAGGTTATGGAGGGTACAAGTTCAGGGCATATTTGTCTGGAGTTCTGCAGTGATACGTTCCTGTGAGACAGGGACGTTATGGAGGTATACAGGTTCAGGGCATATTTGTGTGGAGATCTGCATTGGTACGTTCCAGTGAGACACGGAGGTTATGGAGGTGTACAGGTTCAGGGCAAATTTGTGTGGAGTTCTGCATTGGTACGTTCCAGTGAGACAATGAGGTTATGGGCAGGTATAGGTTGAGGGCATATTTGTGTTGAGTTCTGTATTGGTACGTTCCAGTGCGACAGTGAGGTTATGGAGGGTACAGGTTCAGGGCATATTTGCGTGGAGTTCTGCATTGGTACGTTCCAGTGAGACAGGGAGGTTATGGAGGGTACATGTTCAGGGTATATTTTTGTGTAGTTCTGCATTGGTACGTTCCAGTGAGACAGGGCGGTTATGGAGGGTACTGGTTCATGTTATGTTTGTGTGGAGTTCTGCATTGGTACGTTCCAGTGAGACAGGGAGTTTATGGAGGTGTACAGGTTCAGGGCATATTTGTGTATAGTTCTGCATTGGTACGTTCAACTGAGACAGCGTGGTTATGGAGGGTACAGGTTCAGGGCATATTTGTGTGGAGTTCTGCATTGGTACGTTCCAATGAGACAGGGATGTTATGGAGGGGTAGAGTTTCAGGGTATACTTTTGTGGAGTTCTGCGTTGGTACGTTGCAGTGTGACTGGGAGGTTATGGAGGGGTACAGGTTCAGGGCATATTTGTGTGGAGTTCTGCTTTGGTACGTTCAAGTGAGACAGGGAGGTTATGGAGGGTACAGGTTCAGGGCATATTTGTGTGGAGTTCTGCATTGGTACGTTCCAGTGAGACAGGGAGGTTATGAAGGGTACAGGTTCAGGGCATATTTGTGTGGAGTTCTGCATTGGTACGTTCCAGTCAGACAGGGACGTTATGGAGCGGTACAGGTTCAGGGCATATTTGTGTGGAGTTCTGCATTGGTACGTTCCAGTGAGACAGAGAGGTTATGCACGGTACAGGTTCAGGTCATATTTGAGTGGAGTTCGGCATTGGTGCGTTCCGGTGAGACAAGGATTTTATGGAGGGGTACAGGTTCAGGGCATATTTGTGTGGAGTTCTGCATTGGTACGTTCCAAAGAGACAGGGAGGTCATTGAGGAGTACAGGATCAGGGCATATTTGTGTGGAGTTCTGCATTGGTACGTTCCAGTGAGGCAGGGAGGTTATGGAGGGGTGCAGGTTCAGGGCAAATTTGTGTGGAGTTCTGCATTGGTACGTTCCAGTGAGACAAGGAGGTTATGGGCGGGTACAGGTTCAGGGCATATTTGTGCGGAGTTCTGCATTGGTACGTTCCAGTGAGACAGGGAGGTCATGGAGGGATACAGCTTCAGGGAATATTTGTGCGGAGTTCTGCATTGGTACGTTCCGGTGAGACCGGGAGGTCATGGAGGAGTACAGGTTCAGGGCAAATTTGTGTGGAGTTCTGCATTGGTACGTTCCAGTGAGGCAGGGAGGTTATGGAGGGGTGCAGGTTCAGGGCAAATTTGTGTGGAGTTCTGCATTGGTACGTTCCAGTGAGACAAGGAGGTTATGGGCGGGTACAGGTTCAGGGCATATTTGTGCGGATTTCTGCATTGGTACGTTCCAGTGAGACAGGGAGGTCATGGAGGGATACAGCTTCAGGGAATATTTGTGCGGAGTTCTGCATTGCTCCGTTCCAGTGAGACAGGGAGGTCATGGAGGAGTACAGGTTCAGGGCATATTTGTGTGGAGTTCTGCATTTGTACGTTCCAGTGAGACAGGGAGGTTATGGAGGGGTACCGGTTCAGGGCAAATTTCTGTGCAGTTCTGCATTGGTACGTTCCAGTGAGACAAGGGGGTTATGGGCGGGTACAAGTTCAGGGCATATTTGTGTGGAGTTCTGCATTGGTACGTTCCAGTGAGACAGGCAGGTCATGGAGGTGTACAGGTTCAGGGCTTATTTGTTTGGCCCTCTTCATTGGTACGTTCCAGTGAGACAGGGAGGTTATGAAGGGTACAAGTTCAGGGCATATTTGTCTGGAGTTCTGCAGTGGTACGTTCCAGTGAGACAGGGAGGTTATGGACGGTTACAGTGTCAGGGCATATTTGTGTGGAGTTCTGCATTGGTACTTTCCAGTGAGCCAGGAAGGTAATGCAGGGTACAGGTTCAGGGCATATTCGAGTGGAGTTCGTCATTGGTGCGTTCCAGTGAGACAGGGAGGTTACGGAGGGATACAGGTTCAGGGCATATTTGTGTGTAGTTCTGCATTGGTACGTTCCAGTGAGACAGCGAGTTTATGGCGGGGTACAGGTTCAGGGCATATTTGTGTGGAGTTCTGCATTGGTACGTTCCAGTGAGACAGGGAGATTATGGAGGGTACAGGTTCAGGGCATAATTGTGTGGAGTTCTGCGTTGGGACGATCCAGTGAGACTGCGAGGTTACGGAGGGGTACAGGTTCAGGGCATATTTGTGTGGAGTTCTGCAGTGGGACGTTCCAGTGAGACAGGGAGGTTATGGACTGGTAAAGGTTCAGGGCATATTTGTGTGGAGTTCTGCATTAGTAGGTTCCAGTGAGACAGGGAGTTTATGGAGGTGTACAGGTTCAGGGCATATTTGTGTGTAGTTCTGCATTGGTACGTTCTAGTGGGACATTGAGGTTATGGAGGGTACAGGTTCAGGGCATATTTGTGTGGAGATCTGCAGTGGGACGTTCCAGAGTGTCAGGGAGGTTAGGGACGGGTACAGGTAAAGGGCATATTTGTGTGGAGTTCTGCAATGTTACGTTACAGTGAGACAGGGAGGTTATGGAGGGGTACTGGTTCAGGGCATATTTGTGTGGAGTTCTGCAGTGGTACGTTCCAGTGAGACAGGGAGGTTATGGAGGGGTACAGTGTCAGGGCATATTTTTGTGGAGTTCTGCATTGGTACTTTCCAGTGAGACAGCGAGGTTATGGAGGATACAGGTTCATGGCATATTTGTGTGGAGTTCTGCATTGGTACGTTCCAGTGAGACAGGGAGGTTATGGAGGGGTACAGCTTCAGTGTATAATTTTGTGGAGTTCTGCGTTGGTACGTTCCGGTGAGACAGGGAGGATATGGAGGGTACTGGTTCAGGGCATACTTGTGTGGAGTTCTGCAGTGGTACATTCCAGTGAGACAGGGAGTTTATGGACGGGTACAGGTTCAGGGCATATTTGTGTGGAGTTCTGCATTGGTACTTTCCAGTGAGACAGGGAGGTTATGGCGGGTACAGGTTCAGGGCATATTTGTGTGGTGTTCTGCTTTGGTACGTTCCAGTGAGACAGGGAGTTTATGGAGGGGTACAGGTTCAGGGCATATTTGTGTGTAGTTCTGCATTGGTACGTTCCAGTGAGACAGGGAGATAATGGACGGGTACAGGTTCAGGGCATATTTGAGTGGAGTTCGGCATTGGTGCGTTCCAGTGAGACAGGGAGTTTATGGAGGGGCACTGGTTCAGGTCATATTTGTCTGGAGTTCTGCATTGGTACGTTCCAGTGAGACAGGGAGGTTATGGAGGGTACAAGTTCAGGGCATATTTGTCTGGAGTTCTGCAGTGATACGTTCCTGTGAGACAGGGACGTTATGGAGGTATACAGGTTCAGGGCATATTTGTGTGGAGATCTGCATTGGTACGTTCCAGTGAGACACGGAGGTTATGGAGGTGTACAGGTTCAGGGCAAATTTGTGTGGAGTTCTGCATTGGTACGTTCCAGTGAGACAATGAGGTTATGGGCAGGTATAGGTTGAGGGCATATTTGTGTTGAGTTCTGTATTGGTACGTTCCAGTGCGACAGTGAGGTTATGGAGGGTACAGGTTCAGGGCATATTTGCGTGGAGTTCTGCATTGGTACGTTCCAGTGAGACAGGGAGGTATGGAGGGTACATGTTCAGGGTATATTTTTGTGTAGTTCTGCATTGGTACGTTCCAGTGAGACAGGGCGGTTATGGAGGGTACTGGTTCATGTTATGTTTGTGTGGAGTTCTGCATTGGTACGTTCCAGTGAGACAGGGAGTTTATGGAGGTGTACAGGTTCAGGGCATATTTGTGTATAGTTCTGCATTGGTACGTTCAACTGAGACAGCGTGGTTATGGAGGGTACAGGTTCAGGGCATATTTGTGTGGAGTTCTGCATTGGTACGTTCCAATGAGACAGGGATGTTATGGAGGGGTAGAGTTTCAGGGTATACTTTTGTGGAGTTCTGCGTTGGTACGTTGCAGTGTGACTGGGAGGTTATGGAGGGGTACAGGTTCAGGGCATATTTGTGTGGAGTTCTGCTTTGGTACGTTCAAGTGAGACAGGGAGGTTATGGAGGGTACAGGTTCAGGGCATATTTGTGTGGAGTTCTGCATTGGTACGTTCCAGTGAGACAGGGAGGTTATGAAGGGTACAGGTTCAGGGCATATTTGTGTGGAGTTCTGCATTGGTACGTTCCAGTCAGACAAGGACGTTATGGAGCGGTACAGGTTCAGGGCATATTTGTGTGGAGTTCTGCATTGGTACGTTCCAGTGAGACAGAGAGGTTATGCACGGTACAGGTTCAGGTCATATTTGAGTGGAGTTCGGCATTGGTGCCTTCCAGTGAGACAAGGATTTTATGGAGGGGTACAGGTTCAGGGCATATTTGTGTGGAGTTCTGCATTGGTACGTTCCAAAGAGACAGGGAGGTCATTGAGGAGTACAGGATCAGGGCATATTTGTGTGGAGTTCTGCATTGGTACGTTCCAGTGAGGCAGGGAGGTTATGGAGGGGTGCAGGTTCAGGGCAAATTTGTGTGGAGTTCTGCATTGGTACGTTCCAGTGAGACAAGGAGGTTATGGGCGGGTACAGGTTCAGGGCATATTTGTGCGGAGTTCTGCATTGGTACGTTCCAGTGAGACAGGGAGGTCATGGAGGGATACAGCTTCAGGGAATATTTGTGCGGAGTTCTGCATTGGTATGTTCCGGTGAGACAGGGAGGTCATGGAGGAGTACAGGTTCAGGGCATATTTGTGTGGAGTTCTGCTTTTGCACGTTCCAGTGAGACAGGGAGGTTATGGAGGGGTACAGGTTCAGGGCAAATTTGTGTGGAGTTCTGCAGTGGTACATTCCAGTGAGACAGGGAGGTTATGGACGGGTATAGTTTCAGGGCATATTTGTGTGGAATTCTGCAGTGGGACGTTCCAATGAGTCAGGGACGTTATGGACGTGTAGAGGTTCAGGGCATATTTGTGTGGACTTCTGCATTGGTACGTTCCAGTGAGACAGGTAGGTTATGGAGGGGTACAGGTTCAGAGCATATTTGTGTGGAGTTCTGCTATGGTACGTTCCAGTGAGACAGAGAGGTTATGCACGGTTCAGGTTCAGGGCATATTTGAGTGGAGTTAGGCATTGGTGCGTTCCAGTGAGACAAGGATGTTATGGAGGGGTACAGGTTCACGGCATATTTGTGTGGAGTTCTGAATTGGTACGTTCCAAAGAGACAGGGAGGTCATGGAGGAGTACAGGATCAGGGCATATTTGTGTGGAGTTCTGCATTGGTACGTTCCAGTGAGGCAGGGAGGTTATGGAGGGGTGCAGGTTCAGGGCAAATTTGTGTGGAGTTCTGCATTGGTACGTTCCAGTGAGACAGGGAGGTCATGGAGGGATACAGCTTCAGGGAATATTTGTGCGGAGTTCTGCATTGGTACGTTCCAGTGAGACAGGGAGGTCATGGAGGAGTACAGGTTCAGGGCATATTTGTGTGGAGTTCTGCATTTGTACGTTCCAGTGAGACAGGGAGGTTATGGAGGGGTACCGGTTCAGGGCAAATTTCTGTGCAGTTCTGCATTGGTACGTTCCAGTGAGACAAGGGGGTTATGGGCGGGTACAAGTTCAGGGCATATTTGTGTGGAGTTCTGCATTGGTACGTTCCAGTGAGACAGGCAGGTCATGGAGGTGTACAGGTTCAGGGCTTATTTGTTTGGCCCTCTTCATTGGTACGTTCCAGTGAGACAGGGAGGTTATGAAGGGTACAAGTTCAGGGCATATTTGTGTGGAGTTCTGCATTGGTACTTTCCAGTGAACCAGGAAGGTAATGCAGGGTACAGGTTCAGGGCATATTCGAGTGGAGTTCGTCATTGGTGCGTTCCAGTGAGACAGGGAGGTTACGGAGGGATACAGGTTCAGGGCATATTTGTGTGTAGTTCTGCATTGGTACGTTCCAGTGAGACAGCGAGTTTATGGCGGGGTACAGGTTCAGGGCATATTTGTGTGGAGTTCTGCATTGGTACGTTCCAGTGAGACAGGGAGATTATGGAGGGTACAGGTTCAGGGCATAATTGTGTGGAGTTCTGCGTTGGGACGATCCAGTGAGACTGCGAGGTTACGGAGGGGTACAGGTTCAGGGCATATTTGTGTGGAGTTCTGCAGTGGGACGTTCCAGTGAGACAGGGAGGTTATGGACTGGTAAAGGTTCAGGGCATATTTGTGTGGAGTTCTGCATTAGTAGGTTCCAGTGAGACAGGGAGTTTATGGAGGTGTACAGGTTCAGGGCATATTTGTGTGTAGTTCTGCATTGGTACGTTCTAGTGGGACATTGAGGTTATGGAGGGTACAGGTTCAGGGCATATTTGTGTGGAGATCTGCAGTGGGACGTTCCAGAGTGTCAGGGAGGTTAGGGACGGGTACAGGTAAAGGGCATATTTGTGTGGAGTTCTGCAATGTTACGTTCCAGTGAGACAGGGAGGTTATGGAGGGGTACTGGTTCAGGGCATATTTGTGTGGAGTTCTGCAGTGGTACGTTCCAGTGAGACAGGGAGGTTATGGAGGGGTACAGTGTCAGGGCATATTTTTGTGGAGTTCTGCATTGGTACTTTCCAGTGAGACAGCGAGGTTATGGAGGATACAGGTTCATGGCATATTTGTGTGGAGTTCTGCATTGGTACGTTCCAGTGAGACAGGGAGGTTATGGAGGGGTACAGGTTCAGTGTATAATTTTGTGGAGTTCTGCGTTGGTACGTTCCGGTGAGACAGGGAGGATATGGAGGGTACTGGTTCAGGGCATACTTGTGTGGAGTTCTGCAGTGGTACATTCCAGTGAGACAGGGAGTTTATGGACGGGTACAGGTTCAGGGCATATTTGTGTGGAGTTCTGCATTGGTACTTTCCAGTGAGACAGGGAGGTTATGGCGGGTACAGGTTCAGGGCATATTTGTGTGGTGTTCTGCAATGGTACGTTCCAGTGAGACAGGGAGGTTATGGACGGGTAAAGGTTCAGGGCATATTTGTTTGGACTTCTGCATTGGTACGTTCCAGTGAGACAGGGAGTTTATGGAGGGGTACAAGTTCAGGGCATATTTGTGTGGAGTTCTACCTTGGTACGTTCCAGTGAGACAGGGAGGTTATGGAGGGGTACAGGTCCAGGGCATATTTGTGTGGAGTTCTGCATTGGTCCGTTCCAATGAAACAGAGAGGTTATGCACGGTACAGTTTCTGGGTATATTTGAGTGGAGTTCGGCATTGGTGTGTTCCAGTGAGACAGGGATGTTATGGAGGGGTACAGGTTCAGGGCATATTTGTGTGGAGTACAGCATTGGTACGTTCCAGTGAGACAGGGAGGTCATGGAGGAGTACAGGATCAGGGCATATTTGTGTGGAGTTCTGCATTGGTACGTTCCAGTGAGGCAGGGAGGTTATGGAGGGGTGCAGGTTCAGGGCAAATTTGTGTGGAGTTCTGCATTGGTAGGTTCCAGTGAGACAAGGAGGTTATGGGCGGGTACAGGTTCAGGGCATATTTGTGCGGAGTTCTGCATTGGTACGTTCCAGTGAGACAGGGAAGTCATGGAGGGTACATGTTCAGGGCATATTTGTGCGGAGTTCTGCATTGGTACGTTCCAGTGAGACAGGGACGTTATGGAGGGATACAGGTTCAGGGCATATTTGTGTGGAGTTCTGCATTGGTACGTTCCAGTGAGACAGGGAGGTTATGGAGGGTACATGTTCAGTGCATATTTGTGCGGAGTTCTGCATTGGTACGTTCCAGTGAGACAGGGAGGTCATGGATGAGTACAGGTTCAGGGCATACTTGTGTGGAGTTCTGCATTGGTACGTTCCAGTGAGACAGGGAGGTTATGGAGGGGTACAGGTTCAGGGCAAATTTCTGTGCAGTTCTGCATTGGTACGTTCCAGTGAGACAAGGAGGTTATGGCCGGGTACAGGTTCAGGGCATATTTGTGTGGAGTTCTGCATTGGTACGTTCCAGTGAGACAGGGAGGTTATGGAGGGTACAGGTTCAGGGCATATTTGTGTGGAGTTCTGCATTGGTACGTTCCAGTGAGACATGGACTTTATGGAGGGATACAGGTTCAGGGCATATTTGTAAGGAGTTCTGCATTGGTACTTTCCAGTGAGACAGGGAGGTTATGGAGGGTACAGGTTCAGGGTATATTTGTGTGGAGTTCTGCATTGGTACGTTCCAGTGAGACACGGTGGTTATGGAGGGGTACAGGTTCAGGGCATATTTGTGCGGAGTTCTGCATTGGTACGTTCCAGTGAGACAGGGAGGTTATGGAGGGTACAGGTTCAGGGCATATTTGTGTGGAGTTCTGCAGTGGGACGTTCCTGTGAGACAGGGAGGTTATGGAGTGGTACAGGTTCAGGGCAAATTTGTGTGGAGTTCTGCATTGGTACGTTCCAGTGAGACAATGAGGTTATGGGCAGGTACAGGTTGAGGGCATATTTGTGTGGAGTTCTGTATTGGTACGTTCCAGTGCGACAGTGAGGTTATGGAGGGTACAGGTTCAGGGCATATTTGCGTGGAGTTCTGCATTGGTACGTTCCAGTGAGACAGGGAGGTTATGGATGGTACATGTTCAGGGCATATTTTTGTGTAGTTCTGCATTGGTACGTTCCAGTGAGACAGGGCGGTTATGGAGGGTACTGGTTCATGTTATGTTTGTGTGGAGTTCTGCATTGGTACGTTCCAGTGAGACAGGGAGTTTATGGAGGTGTACAGGTTCAGGGCATATTTGTGTGGAGTTCTGCATTGATACGTTCAACTGAGACAGCGTGGTTATGGAGGGTACAGGTTCAGGGCATATTTGTGTGGAGTTCTGCATTGCTACGTTCCAATGAGACAGGGATGTTATGGAGGGGTAGAGTTTCAGGGTATACTTTTGTGGAGTTCTGCGTTGGTACGTTGCAGTGTGACTGGGAGGTTATGGAGGGGTACAGGTTCAGGGCATATTTGTGCGGAGTTCTGCATTGGTACGTTCCAGTGAGACAGGGAAGTCATGGAGGGTACATGTTCAGGGCATATTTGTGCGGAGTTCTGCATTGGTACGTTCCAGTGAGACAGGGACGTTATGGAGGGATACAGGTTCAGGGCATATTTGTGTGGAGTTCTGCATTGGTACGTTCCAGTGAGACAGGGAGGTTATGGAGGGTACATGTTCAGTGCATATTTGTGCGGAGTTCTGCATTGGTACGTTCCAGTGAGACAGGGAGGTCATGGATGAGTACAGGTTCAGGGCATACTTGTGTGGAGTTCTGCATTGGTACGTTCCAGTGAGACAGGGAGGTTATGGAGGGGTACAGGTTCAGGGCAAATTTCTGTGCAGTTCTGCATTGGTACGTTCCAGTGAGACAAGGAGGTTATGGCCGGGTACAGGTTCAGGGCATATTTGTGTGGAGTTCTGCATTGGTACGTTCCAGTGAGACAGGGAGGTTATGGAGGGTACAGGTTCAGGGCATATTTGTGTGGAGTTCTGCATTGGTACGTTCCAGTGAGACATGGACTTTATGGAGGGATACAGGTTCAGGGCATATTTGTAAGGAGTTCTGCATTGGTACTTTCCAGTGAGACAGGGAGGTTATGGAGGGTACAGGTTCAGGGTATATTTGTGTGGAGTTCTGCATTGGTACGTTCCAGTGAGACACGGTGGTTATGGAGGGGTACAGGTTCAGGGCATATTTGTGCGGAGTTCTGCATTGGTACGTTCCAGTGAGACAGGGAGGTTATGGAGGGTACAGGTTCAGGGCATATTTGTGTGGAGTTCTGCAGTGGGACGTTCCTGTGAGACAGGGAGGTTATGGAGTGGTACAGGTTCAGGGCAAATTTGTGTGGAGTTCTGCATTGGTACGTTCCAGTGAGACAATGAGGTTATGGGCAGGTACAGGTTGAGGGCATATTTGTGTGGAGTTCTGTATTGGTACGTTCCAGTGCGACAGTGAGGTTATGGAGGGTACAGGTTCAGGGCATATTTGCGTGGAGTTCTGCATTGGTACGTTCCAGTGAGACAGGGAGGTTATGGATGGTACATGTTCAGGGCATATTTTTGTGTAGTTCTGCATTGGTACGTTCCAGTGAGACAGGGCGGTTATGGAGGGTACTGGTTCATGTTATGTTTGTGTGGAGTTCTGCATTGGTACGTTCCAGTGAGACAGGGAGTTTATGGAGGTGTACAGGTTCAGGGCATATTTGTGTGGAGTTCTGCATTGATACGTTCAACTGAGACAGCGTGGTTATGGAGGGTACAGGTTCAGGGCATATTTGTGTGGAGTTCTGCATTGCTACGTTCCAATGAGACAGGGATGTTATGGAGGGGTAGAGTTTCAGGGTATACTTTTGTGGAGTTCTGCGTTGGTACGTTGCAGTGTGACTGGGAGGTTATGGAGGGGTACAGGATCAGGGCATATTTGTGTGGAGTTCTGCTTTGGTACGTTCAAGTGAGACAGGGAGGTTATGGAGGGTACAGGTTCAGGGCATATTTGTGTGGAGTTCTGCATTGGTACGTTCCAGTGAGACAGGGATGTTATGGAGTGTTACAGGTTCAGGGTATACTTGTGTGGAGTTCTGCATTGGTACGTTCCAGTGAGACAGGGAGGTTATGAAGGGTACAGGTTCAGGGCATATTTGTGTGGAGTTCTGCATTGGTACGTTCCAGTCAGACAGGGAGGTTATGGAGCGGTACAGGTTCAGGGCATATTTGTGTGGAGTTCTGCTTTGGTACGTTCCCGTGAGACAGAGAGGTTATGGAGGGTACATGTTCAGTGCATATTTGTGCGTAGTTCTGCATTGGTTCGTTCCAGTGAGACAGGGAGGTCATGGATGAGTACAGGTTCAGGGCATACTTGTGTGGAGTTCTGCATTGGTACGTTCCAGTGAGACAGGGAGGTTATGGAGGGGTACAGGTTCAGGGCAAATTTCTGTGCAGTTCTGCATTGGTACGTTCCAGTGAGACAAGGAGGTTATGGCCGGGTACTGGTTCAGGGCATATTTGTGTGGAGTTCTGCATTGGTACGTTCCAGTGAGACAGGGAGGTTATGGAGGGTACAGGTTCAGGGCATATTTGTGTGGAGTTCTGCATTGGTACGTTCCAGTGAGACATGGACTTTATGGAGGGATACAGGTTCAGGGCATATTTGTAAGGAGTTCTGCATTGGTACTTTCCAGTGAGACAGGGAGGTTATGGAGGGTACAGGTTCAGGGTATATTTGTGTGGAGTTCTGCATTGGTACGTTCCAGTGAGACACGGTGGTTATGGAGGGGTACAGGTTCAGGGCATATTTGTGCGGAGTTCTGCATTGGTACGTTCCAGTGAGACAGGGAGGTTATGGAGGGTACAGGTTCATGGCATATTTGTGTGGAGTTCTGCATTGGTACGTTCCAGTGAGACAGGGAGGTTATGGA
This sequence comes from Hemitrygon akajei, assembly GCF_048418815.1. Taxonomy (NCBI): domain Eukaryota; kingdom Metazoa; phylum Chordata; class Chondrichthyes; order Myliobatiformes; family Dasyatidae; genus Hemitrygon; species Hemitrygon akajei. The sequence continues at coordinate 526,163 of NW_027332029.1, read as the reverse complement.
CGGATACAGGTTCAGGGCATATTTGTGTGTAGTTCTGCATTGGTACGTTCCAGTGAGACAGCGAGTTTATGGAGGGTTACAGGTTCAGGGCATATTTGTGTGGACTTCTGCATTGGTACGTTGCAGTGAGACAGGGAGGTTATGGGAGGGTACAAGTTCAGGGCATATTTGTGTGGAGTTCTGCGTTGGGATGACCCAGTGAGACTGCGATGTCATGGAGGGGTACAGGTTCAGGGCAAATTTGTGTGGAGTTCTGCATTGGTACGTTCCAGTGAGACAATGAGGTTATGGGCAGGTACAGGTTGAGGGCATATTTGTGTGGAGTTCTGTATTGGTACGTTCCAGTGCGACAGTGAGGTTATGGAGGGTACAGGTTCAGGGCATATTTGCGTGGAGTTCTGCATTGGTACGTTCCAGTGAGACAGGGAGGTTATGGAGGGTACATGTTCAGGGCATATTTTTGTGTAGTTCTGCATTGGTACGTTCCAGTGAGACAGGGCGGTTATGGAGGGTACTGGTTCATGTTATGTTTGTGTGGAGTTCTGCATTGGTACGTTCCAGTGAGACAGGGAGTTTATGGAGGTGTACAGGTTCAGGGCATATTTGTGTGGAGTTCTGCATTGGTACGTTCAACTGAGACAGCGTGGTTATGGAGGGTACAGGTTCAGGGCATATTTGTGTGGAGTTCTGCATTGGTACGTTCCAATGAGACAGGGATGTTATGGAGGGGTAGAGTTTCAGGGTATACTTTTGTGGAGTTCTGCGTTGGTACGTTGCAGTGTGACTGGGAGGTTATGGAGGGGTACAGGATCACGGCATATTTGTGTGGAGTTCTGCTTTGGTACGTTCAAGTGAGACAGGGAGGTTATGGAGGGTACAGGTTCAGGGCATATTTGTGTGGAGTTCTGCATTGGTACGTTCCAGTGAGACAGGGATGTTATGGAGGGGTACAGGTTCAGGGTATACTTGTGTGGAGTTCTGCATTGGTACGTTCCAGTGAGACAGGGAGGTTATGAAGGGTACAGGTTCAGGGCATATTTGTGTGGAGTTCTGCATTGGTACGTTCCAGTCAGACAGGGAGGTTATGGAGCGGTACAGGTTCAGGGCATATTTTTGTGGAGTTCTGCATTGGTACGTTCCAGTGAGACAGAGAGGTTATGCACGGTACAGGTTCAGGTCATATTTGAGTGGAGTTCGGCATTGGTGCGTTCCAGTGAGACAAGGATGTTATGGAGGGGTACAGGTTCAGGGCATATTTGTGTGGAGTTCTGCATTGGTACGTTCCAAAGAGACAGGGAGGTCATTGAGGAGTACAGGATCAGGGCATATTTGTGTGGAGTTCTGCATTGGTACGTTCCAGTGAGGCAGGGAGGTTATGGAGGGGTGCAGGTTCAGGGCAAATTTGTGTGGAGTTCTGCATTGGTAGGTTCCAGTGAGACAAGGAGGTTATGGGCGGGTACAGGTTCAGGGCATATTTGTGCGGAGTTCTGCATTGGTACGTTCCAGTGAGACAGGGAAGTCATGGAGGGTACATGTTCAGGGCATATTTGTGCGGAGTTCTGCATTGGTACGTTCCAGTGAGACAGGGACGTTATGGAGGGATACAGGTTCAGGGCATATTTGTGTGGAGTTCTGCATTGGTACGTTCCAGTGAGACAGGGAGGTTATGGAGGGTACATGTTCAGTGCATATTTGTGCGGAGTTCTGCATTGGTACGTTCCAGTGAGACAGGGAGGTCATGGATGAGTACAGGTTCAGGGCATACTTGTGTGGAGTTCTGCATTGGTACGTTCCAGTGAGACAGGGAGGTTATGGAGGGGTACAGGTTCAGGGCAAATTTCTGTGCAGTTCTGCATTGGTACGTTCCAGTGAGACAAGGAGGTTATGGCCGGGTACAGGTTCAGGGCATATTTGTGTGGAGTTCTGCATTGGTACGTTCCAGTGAGACAGGGAGGTTATGGAGGGTACAGGTTCAGGGCATATTTGTGTGGAGTTCTGCATTGGTACGTTCCAGTGAGACATGGACTTTATGGAGGGATACAGGTTCAGGGTATATTTGTGTGGAGTTCTGCATTGGTACGTTCCAGTGAGACACGGTGGTTATGGAGGGGTACAGGTTCAGGGCATATTTGTGCGGAGTTCTGCATTGGTACGTTCCAGTGAGACAGGGAGGTTATGGAGGGTACAGGTTCAGGGCATATTTGTGCGGAGTTCTGCATTGGTACGTTCCAGTGAGACAGGGAGGTTATGGAGGGTACAGGTTCATGGCATATTTGTGTGGAGTTCTGCATTGGTACGTTCCAGTGAGACAGGGATGTTATGGACGGATACAGGTTCAGGGCATATTTGTGTGTAGTTCTGCATTGGTACGTTCCAGTGAGACAGCGAGTTTATGGAGGGTACAGGTTCAGGGCATATTTGTGTGGAGTTCTGCATTGGTACGTTCCAGTGAGACAGGGATGTTATGGAGTGTTACAGGTTCAGGGTATACTTGTGTGGAGTTCTGCATTGGTACGTTCCAGTGAGACAGGGTGGTTATGAAGGGTACAGGTTCAGGGCATATTTGTGTGGAGTTCTGCATTGGTACGTTCCAGTGAGACAGAGAGGTTATGCACGGTACAGGTTCAGGTCATATTTGAGTGGAGTTCGGCATTGGTGCGTTCCAGTGAGACAAGGATGTTATGGAGGGGTACAGGTTCAGGGCATATTTGTGTGGAGTTCTGCATTGGTACGTTCCAGTGAGGCAGGGAGGTTATGGAGGGGTGCAGGTTCAGGGCAAATTTGTGTGGAGTTCTGCATTGGTACGTTCCAGTGAGACAAGGAGGATATGGGCGGGTACAGGTTCAGGGCATATTTGTGCGGAGTTCTGCATTGGTACGTTCCAGTGAGACAGGGACGTTATGGAGGGATACAGGTTCAGGGCATATTTGTGCGGAGTTCTGCATTGGTACGTTCCAGTGAGACAGGGACGTTATGGAGGGATACAGGTTCAGGGCATATTTGTGTGGAGTTCTGCATTGGTACGTTCCAGTGAGACAGGGAGGTTATGGAGGGTACATGTTCAGTGCATATTTGTGCGGAGTTCTGCATTGGTACGTTCCAGTGAGACAGGGAGGTTATGGAGGGGTACAGGTTCAGGGCAAATTTCTGTGCAGTTCTGCATTGGTACGTTCCAGTGAGACAAGGAGGTTATGGCCGGGTACAGGTTCAGGGCATATTTGTGTGGAGTTCTGCATTGGTACGTTCCAGTGAGACAGGGAGGTTATGGAGGGTACAGGTTCAGGGCATATTTGTGTGGAGTTCTGCATTGGTACGTTCCAGTGAGACATGGACTTTATGGAGGGATACAGGTTCAGGGCATATTTGTAAGGAGTTCTGCATTGGTACTTTCCAGTGAGACAGGGAGGTTATGGAGGGTACAGGTTCAGGGTATATTTGTGTGGAGTTCTGCATTGGTACTTTCCAGTGAGACACGGTGGTTATGGAGGGGTACAGGTTCAGGGCATATTTGTGCGGAGTTCTGCATTGGTACGTTCCAGTGAGACAGGGAGGTTATGGAGGGTACAGGTTCATGGCATATTTGTGTGGAGTTCTGCATTGGTACGTTCCAGTGAGACAGGGAGGTTATGGACGGATACAGGTTCAGGGCATATTTGTGTGTAGTTCTGCATTGGTACGTTCCAGTGAGACAGCGAGTTTATGGAGGGTACAGGTTCAGGGCATATTTGTGTGGAGTTCTGCATTGGTACGTTCCAGTGAGACAGGGATGTTATGGAGTGTTACAGGTTCAGGGTATACTTGTGTGGAGTTCTGCATTGGTACGTTCCAGTGAGACAGGGTGGTTATGAAGGGTACAGGTTCAGGGCATATTTGTGTGGAGTTCTGCATTGGTACGTTCCAGTGAGACAGGGAGGTTATGCACGGTACAGGTTCAGGTCATATTTGAGTGGAGTTCGGCATTGGTGCGTTCCAGTGAGACAAGGATGTTATGGAGGGGTACAGGTTCAGGGCATATTTGTGTGGAGTTCTGCATTGGTACGTTCCAAAGAGACAGGGAGGTCATTGAGGAGTACAGGATCAGGGCATATTTGTGTGGAGTTCTGCATTGGTACGTTCCAGTGAGGCAGGGAGGTTATGGAGGGGTGCAGGTTCAGGGCATATTTGTGTGGAGTTCTGCATTGGTACGTTCCAGTGAGACAGGGAGGTTATGGACGGATACAGGTTCAGGGCATATTTGTGTGTAGTTCTGCATTGGTACGTTCCAGTGAGACAGCGAGTTTATGGAGGGTTACAGGTTCAGGGCATATTTGTGTGGACTTCTGCATTGGTACGTTGCAGATTGACAGGGAGGTTATGTGAGGGTACAAGTTCAGGGCATATTTGTGTGGAGTTCTGCGTTGGGATGACCCAGTGAGACTGCGATGTCATGGAGGGGTACAGGTTCAGGGCAAATTTGTGTGGAGTTCTGCACTGGTACGTTCCAGTGAGACAATGCGGTTATGGGCAGGTACAGGTTGAGGGCATATTTGTGTGGAGTTCTGTATTGGTACGTTCCAGTGCGACAGTGAGGTTATGGAGGGTACAGGTTCAGGGCATATTTGCGTGGAGTTCTGCATTGGTACGTTCCAGTGAGACAGGGAGGTTATGGAGGGTACATGTTCAGGGCATATTTTTGTGTAGTTCTGCATTGGTACGTTCCAGTGAGACAGGGCGGTTATGGAGGGTACTGGTTCATGTTATGTTTGTGTGGAGTTCTGCATTGGTACGTTCCAGTGAGACAGGGAGTTTATGGAGGTGTACAGGTTCAGGGCATATTTGTGTGGAGTTCTGCATTGGTACGTTCAACTGAGACAGCGTGGTTATGGAGGGTACAGGTTCAGGGCATATTTGTGTGGAGTTCTGCATTGGTACGTTCCAATGAGACAGGGATGTTATGGAGGGGTAGAGTTTCAGGGTATACTTTTGTGGAGTTCTGCGTTGGTACGTTGCAGTGTGACTGGGAGGTTATGGAGGGGTACAGGATCAGGGCATATTTGTGTGGAGTTCTGCTTTGGTACGTTCAAGTGAGACAGGGAGGTTATGGAGGGTACAGGTTCAGGGCATATTTGTGTGGAGTTCTGCATTGGTACGTTCCAGTGAGACAGGGATGTTATGGAGGGGTACAGGTTCAGGGTATACTTGTGTGGAGTTCTGCATTGGTACGTTCCAGTGAGACAGGGAGGTTATGAAGGGTACAGGTTCAGGGCATATTTGTGTGGAGTTCTGCATTGGTACGTTCCAGTGAGACAGGGAGGTTATGGAGGGTACATGTTCAGTGCATATTTGTGCGGAGTTCTGCATTGGTACGTTCCAGTGAGACAGGGAGGTCATGGATGAGTACAGGTTCAGGGCATACTTGTGTGGAGTTCTGCATTGGTACGTTCCAGTGAGACAGGGAGGTTATGGAGGGGTACAGGTTCAGGGCAAATTTCTGTGCAGTTCTGCATTGGTACGTTCCAGTGAGACAAGGAGGTTATGGCCGGGTACAGGTTCAGGGCATATTTGTGTGGAGTTCTGCATTGGTACGTTCCAGTGAGACAGGGAGGTTATGGAGGGTACAGGTTCAGGGCATATTTGTGTGGAGTTCTGCATTGGTACGTTCCAGTGAGACATGGACTTTATGGAGGGATACAGGTTCAGGGCATATTTGTAAGGAGTTCTGCATTGGTACTTTCCAGTGAGACAGGGAGGTTATGGAGGGTACAGGTTCAGGGTATATTTGTGTGGAGTTCTGCATTGGTACGTTCCAGTGAGACACGGTGGTTATGGAGGGGTACAGGTTCAGGGCATATTTGTGCGGAGTTCTGCATTGGTACGTTCCAGTGAGACAGGGAGGTTATGGAGGGTACAGGTTCATGGCATATTTGTGTGGAGTTCTGCATTGGTACGTTCCAGTGAGACAGGGAGGTTATGGACGGATACAGGTTCAGGGCATATTTGTGTGTAGTTCTGCATTGGTACGTTCCAGTGAGACAGCGAGTTTATGGAGGGTTACAGGTTCAGGGCATATTTGTGTGGACTTCTGCATTGGTACGTTGCAGTGTGACAGGGAGGTTATGGGAGGGTACAAGTTCAGGGCATATTTGTGTGGAGTTCTGCGTTGGGATGACCCAGTGACACTGCGATGTCATGGAGGGGTACAGGTTCAGGGCAAATTTGTGTGGAGTTCTGCATTGGTACTTTCCAGTGAGACAGGGAGGTCATGGAGGAGCACAGGATCAGGGCATATTTGTGTGGAGTTCTGCATTGGTACGTTCCAGTGAGGCAGGGAGGTTATGGAGGGGTACTGGTTCAGGGCATATTTGTGCGGAGTTTGGCTTTGGTACGTTCAAGTGAGACAGGGAGGTTATGGAGGGTACAGGTTCAGGGCATATTTGTGTGGAGTTCTGCATTGGTACGTTCCAGTCAGACAGGGAGGTTATGGAGGGGTACAGGTTCAGTGTATAATTGTGTGGAGTTCTGCGTTGGTACGTTCCGGTGAGACAGGGAGGATATGGAGGGTACTGGTTCAGGGCATAATTGTGTGGAGTTCTGCAGTGGTACATTCCAGTGAGACAGGGAGTTTATGGACGGGTACAGGTTCTGGGCATATTTGTGTGGAGTTCTGCATTGGTACTTTCCAGTGATACAGGGAGGTTATGGACGGGTAAAGGTTCAGGGCATATTTGTTTGGACTTCTGCATTGGTACGTTCCAGTGAGACAGGGAGTTTATGGAGGGGTACAGGTTCAGGGCATATTTGTGTGGAGTTCTGCATTGGTACGTTCCAGTGAGACAGGGAGGTTATGGAGGGGTACAGGTCCAGGGCATATTTGTATGGAGTTCTGCATTGGTCCGTTCCAGTGAGACAGAGAGGTTATGCACGGTACAGGTTCAGGGTATATTTGAGTGGAGTTCGGCATTGGTGTGTTCCAGTGAGACAGGGATGTTATGGAGGGGTACAGGTTCAGGGCATATTTGTGTGGAGTTCTGCATTGGTACGTTCCAGTGAGACAGGGAGGTCATGGAGGAGTACAGGATCAGGGCATATTTGTGTGGAGTTCTGCATTGGTACGTTCCAGTGAGACAGGGAGGTTATGGAGGGTACAGGTTCAGGGCATATTTGTGTGGAGTTCTGCATTGGTACGTTCCAGTGAGACACGGTGGTTATGGAGGGGTACAGGTTCAGGGCATATTTGTGCGGAGTTCTGCATTGGTACGTTCCAGTGAGACAGGGAGGTTATGGAGGGTACAGGTTCATGGCATATTTGTGTGGACTTCTTCATTGGTAGGTTCCAGTGAGACAGGGCGGTTATGGAGGGTACTGGTTCATGTTATGTTTGTGCGGAGTTCTGCATTGGTACGTTCCAGTGAGACAGGGAGTTTATGGAGGTGTACAGGTTCAGGTCATATTTGTGTGGAGTTCTGCATTGGTACGTTCAACTGAAACAGCGTGGTTATGGAGGGTACAAGTTCAGGGCATATTTGTGTGGAGTTCTGCATTGGTACTTTCCAATGAGACAGGGATGTTATGGAGGGGTAGAGTTTCAGGGTATACTTTTGTGGAGTTCTGAGTTGGTACGTTGCAGTGTGACTGGGAGGTTATGGAGGGGTACTGGTTCAGGGCATATTTGCGTGGAGTTCTGCTTTGGTACGTTCAAGTGAGACAGGGAGGTTATGGAGGGTACAGGTTCAGGGCATATTTGTGTGGAGTTCTGCATTGGTACGTTCCAGTGAGACAGGGATGTTATGGAGGGGTACAGGTTCAGGGTATACTTGTGTGGAGTTCTGCATTGGTACGTTCCAGTCAGACAGGGAGGTTATGGAGGGTTACAGGTTCTGTGTATAATTGTGTGGAGTTTTGCGTTGGTACGTTCCGGTGAGACAGGGAGGATATGGAGGGTACTGGTTCAGGGCATATTTGTGTGGAGTTCTGCAGTGGTACATTCCAGTGAGACAGGGAGTTTATGGACGGGTACAGGATCAGGGCATATTTGTGTGGAGTTCTGCATTGGTACTTTCCAGTGAGACAGGGAGGTTATGGCGGGTACAGGTTCAGGTCATATTTGTGTGGTGTTCTGCAATGGTACGTTCCAGTGAGACAGGGAGGTTATGGACGGGTAAAGGTTCAGGGCATATTGGTTTGGACTTCTGCATTGGTACGTTCCAGTGAGACAGGGAGTTTATGGAGGGGTACAGGTTCAGGGCATATTTGTGTGGTGTTCTGAATTGGTACGTTCCTGTGAGACAGGGAGGTTATGGAGGGGTACAGGTCCAGGGCATATTTGTGTGGAGTTCTGCATTGGTGCGTTCCAGTGAGACTGAGAGGTTATGCACGGTACAGGTTCAGGGTATATTTGAGTGGAGTTCGGCATTGGTGTGTTCCAGTGAGACAGGGATGTTATGGAGGGGTACAGGTTCAGGGAATATTTGTGTGGAGTTCTGCATTGGTACTTTCCAGTGAGACAGGGAGGTCATGGAGGAGCACAGGATCAGGGCATATTTGTGTGGAGTTCTGCATTGGTACGTTCCAGTGAGGCAGGGAGGTTATGGAGGCGTGCAGGTTCAGGGCAAATTTGTGTGGAGTTCTGCATTGGTACGTTCCAGTGAGACAAGGAGGTTATGGGCGGGTACAGGTTCAGGGCATATTTGTGCGGAGTTCTGCATTGGTACGTTCCAGTGAGACAGGGAATTCATGGAGGGTACATGTTCAGGGCATATTTGTGCGGAGTTCTGCATTGGTACGTTCCAGTGAGACAGGGACGTTATGGAGGGATACAGGTTCAGGTCATATTTGTGTGGAGTTCTGCATTGGTACGTTCCAGTGAGACAGGGAGGTTATGGAGGGTACATGTTCAGTGCATATTTGTGCGGAGTTCTGCATTGGTACGTTCCAGTGAGACAGGGAGGTCATGGAGGAGTACAGGTTCAGGGCATATTTGTGTGGAGTTCTGCATTGGTACGTTCCAGTGAGACAGGGAGGTTATGGAGGGGTACAGGTTCAGGGCAAATTTCTGTGCAGTTCTGCATTGGTACGTTCCAGTGAGACAAGGAGGTTATGGGCGGGTACAGGTTCAGGGCATATTTGTGTGGAGTTCTGCATTGGTACGTTCCAGTGAGACAGGGAGTTTATGGAGGGTACATGTTCAGGGCATATTTGTGTGGAGTTCTGCATTGGTACGTTCCAGTGAGACATGGACTTTATGGAGGGATACAGGTTCAGGGCATATTTGTAAGGAGTTCTGCATTGGTATTTTCCAGTGAGACAGGGAGGTTATGGAGGGTACAGGTTCAGGGTATATTTGTGTGGAGTTCTGCATTGGTACGTTCCAGTGAGACACGGTGGTTATGGAGGGGTACAGGTTCAGGGCATATTTGTGCGGAGTTCTGCATTGGTACGTTCCAGTGAGACAGGGAGGTTATGGAGGGTACAGGTTCATGGCATTATTGTGTGGAGTTCTGCATTGGTACGTTCAAGTGAGACAGGGAGGTTATGGAGGGTACAGGTTCAGGGCATATTTGTGTGGAGTTCTGCATTGGTACGTTCCAGTCAGACAGGGAGGTTATGGAGGGGTACAGGTTCAGTGTATAATTGTGTGGAGTTCTGCGTTGGTACGTTCCGGTGAGACAGGGAGGATATGGAGGGTACTGGTTCAGGGCATAATTGTGTGGAGTTCTGCAGTGGTACATTCCAGTGAGACAGGGAGTTTATGGACGGGTACAGGTTCTGGGCATATTTGTGTGGAGTTCTGCATTGGTACTTTCCAGTGATACAGGGAGGTTATGGACGGGTAAAGGTTCAGGGCATATTTGTTTGGACTTCTGCATTGGTACGTTCCAGTGAGACAGGGAGTTTATGGAGGGGTACAGGTTCAGGGCATATTTGTGTGGAGTTCTGCATTGGTACGTTCCAGTGAGACAGGGAGGTTATGGAGGGGTACAGGTCCAGGGCATATTTGTATGGAGTTCTGCATTGGTCCGTTCCAGTGAGACAGAGAGGTTATGCACGGTACAGGTTCAGGGTATATTTGAGTGGAGTTCGGCATTGGTGTGTTCCAGTGAGACAGGGATGTTATGGAGGGGTACAGGTTCAGGGCATATTTGTGTGGAGTTCTGCATTGGTACGTTCCAGTGAGACAGGGAGGTCATGGAGGAGTACAGGATCAGGGCATATTTGTGTGGAGTTCTGCATTGGTACGTTCCAGTGAGACAGGGAGGTTATGGAGGGTACAGGTTCAGGGCATATTTGTGTGGAGTTCTGCATTGGTACGTTCCAGTGAGACACGGTGGTTATGGAGGGGTACAGGTTCAGGGCATATTTGTGCGGAGTTCTGCATTGGTACGTTCCAGTGAGACAGGGAGGTTATGGAGGGTACAGGTTCATGGCATATTTGTGTGGACTTCTTCATTGGTAGGTTCCAGTGAGACAGGGCGGTTATGGAGGGTACTGGTTCATGTTATGTTTGTGCGGAGTTCTGCATTGGTACGTTCCAGTGAGACAGGGAGTTTATGGAGGTGTACAGGTTCAGGTCATATTTGTGTGGAGTTCTGCATTGGTACGTTCAACTGAAACAGCGTGGTTATGGAGGGTACAAGTTCAGGGCATATTTGTGTGGAGTTCTGCATTGGTACTTTCCAATGAGACAGGGATGTTATGGAGGGGTAGAGTTTCAGGGTATACTTTTGTGGAGTTCTGAGTTGGTACGTTGCAGTGTGACTGGGAGGTTATGGAGGGGTACTGGTTCAGGGCATATTTGCGTGGAGTTCTGCTTTGGTACGTTCAAGTGAGACAGGGAGGTTATGGAGGGTACAGGTTCAGGGCATATTTGTGTGGAGTTCTGCATTGGTACGTTCCAGTGAGACAGGGATGTTATGGAGGGGTACAGGTTCAGGGTATACTTGTGTGGAGTTCTGCATTGGTACGTTCCAGTCAGACAGGGAGGTTATGGAGGGTTACAGGTTCTGTGTATAATTGTGTGGAGTTTTGCGTTGGTACGTTCCGGTGAGACAGGGAGGATATGGAGGGTACTGGTTCAGGGCATATTTGTGTGGAGTTCTGCAGTGGTACATTCCAGTGAGACAGGGAGTTTATGGACGGGTACAGGATCAGGGCATATTTGTGTGGAGTTCTGCATTGGTACTTTCCAGTGAGACAGGGAGGTTATGGCGGGTACAGGTTCAGGTCATATTTGTGTGGTGTTCTGCAATGGTACGTTCCAGTGAGACAGGGAGGTTATGGACGGGTAAAGGTTCAGGGCATATTGGTTTGGACTTCTGCATTGGTACGTTCCAGTGAGACAGGGAGTTTATGGAGGGGTACAGGTTCAGGGCATATTTGTGTGGTGTTCTGAATTGGTACGTTCCTGTGAGACAGGGAGGTTATGGAGGGGTACAGGTCCAGGGCATATTTGTGTGGAGTTCTGCATTGGTGCGTTCCAGTGAGACTGAGAGGTTATGCACGGTACAGGTTCAGGGTATATTTGAGTGGAGTTCGGCATTGGTGTGTTCCAGTGAGACAGGGATGTTATGGAGGGGTACAGGTTCAGGGAATATTTGTGTGGAGTTCTGCATTGGTACTTTCCAGTGAGACAGGGAGGTCATGGAGGAGCACAGGATCAGGGCATATTTGTGTGGAGTTCTGCATTGGTACGTTCCAGTGAGGCAGGGAGGTTATGGAGGCGTGCAGGTTCAGGGCAAATTTGTGTGGAGTTCTGCATTGGTACGTTCCAGTGAGACAAGGAGGTTATGGGCGGGTACAGGTTCAGGGCATATTTGTGCGGAGTTCTGCATTGGTACGTTCCAGTGAGACAGGGAATTCATGGAGGGTACATGTTCAGGGCATATTTGTGCGGAGTTCTGCATTGGTACGTTCCAGTGAGACAGGGACGTTATGGAGGGATACAGGTTCAGGTCATATTTGTGTGGAGTTCTGCATTGGTACGTTCCAGTGAGACAGGGAGGTTATGGAGGGTACATGTTCAGTGCATATTTGTGCGGAGTTCTGCATTGGTACGTTCCAGTGAGACAGGGAGGTCATGGAGGAGTACAGGTTCAGGGCATATTTGTGTGGAGTTCTGCATTGGTACGTTCCAGTGAGACAGGGAGGTTATGGAGGGGTACAGGTTCAGGGCAAATTTCTGTGCAGTTCTGCATTGGTACGTTCCAGTGAGACAAGGAGGTTATGGGCGGGTACAGGTTCAGGGCATATTTGTGTGGAGTTCTGCATTGGTACGTTCCAGTGAGACAGGGAGTTTATGGAGGGTACATGTTCAGGGCATATTTGTGTGGAGTTCTGCATTGGTACGTTCCAGTGAGACATGGACTTTATGGAGGGATACAGGTTCAGGGCATATTTGTAAGGAGTTCTGCATTGGTATTTTCCAGTGAGACAGGGAGGTTATGGAGGGTACAGGTTCAGGGTATATTTGTGTGGAGTTCTGCATTGGTACGTTCCAGTGAGACACGGTGGTTATGGAGGGGTACAGGTTCAGGGCATATTTGTGCGGAGTTCTGCATTGGTACGTTCCAGTGAGACAGGGAGGTTATGGAGGGTACAGGTTCATGGCATATTTGTGTGGAGTTCTGCATTGGTACGTTCCAGTGAGACAGGGAGGTTATGGAGGGAGACAGGTTCGGGGCATATTTGTGTGTAGTTCTGCATTGGTACGTTCCAGTGAGACAGCGAGTTTATGGAGGGGTACAGGTTCAGGGCATATTTGTGTGGACTTCTTCATTGGTACGTTCCAGTGAGACAGGATGGTTATGGGAGGGTACAAGTTCAGGGCATATTTGTGTGGAGTTCTGCGTTGGGATGACCCAGTGAGACTGCGATGTCATGGAGCGGTACAGGTTCAGGGCATATTTGTGTGGAGTTCTGCAGTGGGACGTTCCAGTGAGACAGGGAGGTTAAGGACGGGTATAGGTTCAGGGCATATTTGGGTGGAGTTCTGCACTGGTACTTTCCAGTGAGACAGGGAGGTTATGGAGGGTACCGGTTCATGGCATATTTGTGTGGAGTTCTGCAGTGGGACTTTCCAGTGAGGCAGGGAGATAATGGACGGGTACATGTTCAGGGCATACTTGTGTGGAGTTCTGCATTGGTACGTTCCAGTGAGACAGGGAGGTCATGGAGGAGTACAGGATCAGGGTATACTTGTGTGGAGTTCTGCATTGGTACGTTCCAGTGAGACAGGGTGGTTATGAAGGGTACAGGTTCAGGGCATATTTGTGTGGAGTTCTGCATTGGTACGTTCCAGTGAGACAGGGAGGTTATGCACGGTACAGGTTCAGGTCATATTTGAGTGGAGTTCGGCATTGGTGCGTTCCAGTGAGACAAGGATGTTATGGAGGGGTACAGGTTCAGGGCATATTTGTGTGGAGTTCTGCATTGGTACGTTCCAAAGAGACAGGGAGGTCATTGAGGAGTACAGGATCAGGGCATATTTGTGTGGAGTTCTGCATTGGTACGTTCCAGTGAGGCAGGGAGGTTATGGAGGGGTGCAGGTTCAGGGCATATTTGTGTGGAGTTCTGCATTGGTACGTTCCAGTGAGACAGGGAGGTTATGGACGGATACAGGTTCAGGGCATATTTGTGTGTAGTTCTGCATTGGTACGTTCCAGTGAGACAGCGAGTTTATGGAGGGTTACAGGTTCAGGGCATATTTGTGTGGACTTCTGCATTGGTACGTTGCAGATTGACAGGGAGGTTATGTGAGGGTACAAGTTCAGGGCATATTTGTGTGGAGTTCTGCGTTGGGATGACCCAGTGAGACTGCGATGTCATGGAGGGGTACAGGTTCAGGGCAAATTTGTGTGGAGTTCTGCACTGGTACGTTCCAGTGAGACAATGCGGTTATGGGCAGGTACAGGTTGAGGGCATATTTGTGTGGAGTTCTGTATTGGTACGTTCCAGTGCGACAGTGAGGTTATGGAGGGTACAGGTTCAGGGCATATTTGCGTGGAGTTCTGCATTGGTACGTTCCAGTGAGACAGGGAGGTTATGGAGGGTACATGTTCAGGGCATATTTTTGTGTAGTTCTGCATTGGTACGTTCCAGTGAGACAGGGCGGTTATGGAGGGTACTGGTTCATGTTATGTTTGTGTGGAGTTCTGCATTGGTACGTTCCAGTGAGACAGGGAGTTTATGGAGGTGTACAGGTTCAGGGCATATTTGTGTGGAGTTCTGCATTGGTACGTTCAACTGAGACAGCGTGGTTATGGAGGGTACAGGTTCAGGGCATATTTGTGTGGAGTTCTGCATTGGTACGTTCCAATGAGACAGGGATGTTATGGAGGGGTAGAGTTTCAGGGTATACTTTTGTGGAGTTCTGCGTTGGTACGTTGCAGTGTGACTGGGAGGTTATGGAGGGGTACAGGATCAGGGCATATTTGTGTGGAGTTCTGCTTTGGTACGTTCAAGTGAGACAGGGAGGTTATGGAGGGTACAGGTTCAGGGCATATTTGTGTGGAGTTCTGCATTGGTACGTTCCAGTGAGACAGGGATGTTATGGAGGGGTACAGGTTCAGGGTATACTTGTGTGGAGTTCTGCATTGGTACGTTCCAGTGAGACAGGGAGGTTATGAAGGGTACAGGTTCAGGGCATATTTGTGTGGAGTTCTGCATTGGTACGTTCCAGTGAGACAGGGAGGTTATGGAGGGTACATGTTCAGTGCATATTTGTGCGGAGTTCTGCATTGGTACGTTCCAGTGAGACAGGGAGGTCATGGATGAGTACAGGTTCAGGGCATACTTGTGTGGAGTTCTGCATTGGTACGTTCCAGTGAGACAGGGAGGTTATGGAGGGGTACAGGTTCAGGGCAAATTTCTGTGCAGTTCTGCATTGGTACGTTCCAGTGAGACAAGGAGGTTATGGCCGGGTACAGGTTCAGGGCATATTTGTGTGGAGTTCTGCATTGGTACGTTCCAGTGAGACAGGGAGGTTATGGAGGGTACAGGTTCAGGGCATATTTGTGTGGAGTTCTGCATTGGTACGTTCCAGTGAGACATGGACTTTATGGAGGGATACAGGTTCAGGGCATATTTGTAAGGAGTTCTGCATTGGTACTTTCCAGTGAGACAGGGAGGTTATGGAGGGTACAGGTTCAGGGTATATTTGTGTGGAGTTCTGCATTGGTACGTTCCAGTGAGACACGGTGGTTATGGAGGGGTACAGGTTCAGGGCATATTTGTGCGGAGTTCTGCATTGGTACGTTCCAGTGAGACAGGGAGGTTATGGAGGGTACAGGTTCATGGCATATTTGTGTGGAGTTCTGCATTGGTACGTTCCAGTGAGACAGGGAGGTTATGGACGGATACAGGTTCAGGGCATATTTGTGTGTAGTTCTGCATTGGTACGTTCCAGTGAGACAGCGAGTTTATGGAGGGTTACAGGTTCAGGGCATATTTGTGTGGACTTCTGCATTGGTACGTTGCAGTGTGACAGGGAGGTTATGGGAGGGTACAAGTTCAGGGCATATTTGTGTGGAGTTCTGCGTTGGGATGACCCAGTGACACTGCGATGTCATGGAGGGGTACAGGTTCAGGGCAAATTTGTGTGGAGTTCTGCATTGGTACTTTCCTGTGAGACAGGGAGGTCATGGAGGAGCACAGGATCAGGGCATATTTGTGTGGAGTTCTGCATTGGTACGTTCCAGTGAGGCAGGGAGGTTATGGAGGGGTACTGGTTCAGGGCATATTTGTGCGGAGTTTGGCTTTGGTACGTTCAAGTGAGACAGGGAGGTTATGGAGGGTACAGGTTCAGGGCATATTTGTGTGGAGTTCTGCATTGGTACGTTCCAGTCAGACAGGGAGGTTATGGAGGGGTACAGGTTCAGTGTATAATTGTGTGGAGTTCTGCGTTGGTACGTTCCGGTGAGACAGGGAGGATATGGAGGGTACTGGTTCAGGGCATAATTGTGTGGAGTTCTGCAGTGGTACATTCCAGTGAGACAGGGAGTTTATGGACGGGTACAGGTTCTGGGCATATTTGTGTGGAGTTCTGCATTGGTACTTTCCAGTGATACAGGGAGGTTATGGACGGGTAAAGGTTCAGGGCATATTTGTTTGGACTTCTGCATTGGTACGTTCCAGTGAGACAGGGAGTTTATGGAGGGGTACAGGTTCAGGGCATATTTGTGTGGAGTTCTGCATTGGTACGTTCCAGTGAGACAGGGAGGTTATGGAGGGGTACAGGTCCAGGGCATATTTGTATGGAGTTCTGCATTGGTCCGTTCCAGTGAGACAGAGAGGTTATGCACGGTACAGGTTCAGGGTATATTTGAGTGGAGTTCGGCATTGGTGTGTTCCAGTGAGACAGGGATGTTATGGAGGGGTACAGGTTCAGGGCATATTTGTGTGGAGTTCTGCATTGGTACGTTCCAGTGAGACAGGGAGGTCATGGAGGAGTACAGGATCAGGGCATATTTGTGTGGAGTTCTGCATTGGTACGTTCCAGTGAGACAGGGAGGTTATGGAGGGTACAGGTTCAGGGCATATTTGTGTGGAGTTCTGCATTGGTACGTTCCAGTGAGACACGGTGGTTATGGAGGGGTACAGGTTCAGGGCATATTTGTGCGGAGTTCTGCATTGGTACGTTCCAGTGAGACAGGGAGGTTATGGAGGGTACAGGTTCATGGCATATTTGTGTGGACTTCTTCATTGGTAGGTTCCAGTGAGACAGGGCGGTTATGGAGGGTACTGGTTCATGTTATGTTTGTGCGGAGTTCTGCATTGGTACGTTCCAGTGAGACAGGGAGTTTATGGAGGTGTACAGGTTCAGGTCATATTTGTGTGGAGTTCTGCATTGGTACGTTCAACTGAAACAGCGTGGTTATGGAGGGTACAAGTTCAGGGCATATTTGTGTGGAGTTCTGCATTGGTACTTTCCAATGAGACAGGGATGTTATGGAGGGGTAGAGTTTCAGGGTATACTTTTGTGGAGTTCTGAGTTGGTACGTTGCAGTGTGACTGGGAGGTTATGGAGGGGTACTGGTTCAGGGCATATTTGTGTGGAGTTCTGCTTTGGTACGTTCAAGTGAGACAGGGAGGTTATGGAGGGTACAGGTTCAGGGCATATTTGTGTGGAGTTCTGCATTGGTACGTTCCAGTGAGACAGGGATGTTATGGAGGGGTACAGGTTCAGGGTATACTTGTGTGGAGTTCTGCATTGGTACGTTCCAGTCAGACAGGGAGGTTATGGAGGGTTACAGGTTCTGTGTATAATTGTGTGGAGTTTTGCGTTGGTACGTTCCGGTGAGACAGGGAGGATATGGAGGGTACTGGTTCAGGGCATATTTGTGTGGAGTTCTGCAGTGGTACATTCCAGTGAGACAGGGAGTTTATGGACGGGTACAGGATCAGGGCATATTTGTGTGGAGTTCTGCATTGGTACTTTCCAGTGAGACAGGGAGGTTATGGCGGGTACAGGTTCAGGTCATATTTGTGTGGTGTTCTGCAATGGTACGTTCCAGTGAGACAGGGAGGTTATGGACGGGTAAAGGTTCAGGGCATATTGGTTTGGACTTCTGCATTGGTACGTTCCAGTGAGACAGGGAGTTTATGGAGGGGTACAGGTTCAGGGCATATTTGTGTGGTGTTCTGAATTGGTACGTTCCTGTGAGACAGGGAGGTTATGGAGGGGTACAGGTCCAGGGCATATTTGTGTGGAGTTCTGCATTGGTGCGTTCCAGTGAGACTGAGAGGTTATGCACGGTACAGGTTCAGGGTATATTTGAGTGGAGTTCGGCATTGGTGTGTTCCAGTGAGACAGGGATGTTATGGAGGGGTACAGGTTCAGGGAATATTTGTGTGGAGTTCTGCATTGGTACTTTCCAGTGAGACAGGGAGGTCATGGAGGAGCACAGGATCAGGGCATATTTGTGTGGAGTTCTGCATTGGTACGTTCCAGTGAGGCAGGGAGGTTATGGAGGCGTGCAGGTTCAGGGCAAATTTGTGTGGAGTTCTGCATTGGTACGTTCCAGTGAGACAAGGAGGTTATGGGCGGGTACAGGTTCAGGGCATATTTGTGCGGAGTTCTGCATTGGTACGTTCCAGTGAGACAGGGAAGTCATGGAGGGTACATGTTCAGGGCATATTTGTGCGGAGTTCTGCATTGGTACGTTCCAGTGAGACAGGGACGTTATGGAGGGATACAGGTTCAGGTCATATTTGTGTGGAGTTCTGCATTGGTACGTTCCAGTGAGACAGGGAGGTTATGGAGGGTACATGTTCAGTGCATATTTGTGCGGAGTTCTGCATTGGTACGTTCCAGTGAGACAGGGAGGTCATGGAGGAGTACAGGTTCAGGGCATATTTGTGTGGAGTTCTGCATTGGTACGTTCCAGTGAGACAGGGAGGTTATGGAGGGGTACAGGTTCAGGGCAAATTTCTGTGCAGTTCTGCATTGGTACGTTCCAGTGAGACAAGGAGGTTATGGGCGGGTACAGGTTCAGGGCATATTTGTGTGGAGTTCTGCATTGGTACGTTCCAGTGAGACAGGGAGTTTATGGAGGGTACATGTTCAGGGCATATTTGTGTGGAGTTCTGCATTGGTACGTTCCAGTGAGACATGGACTTTATGGAGGGATACAGGTTCAGGGCATATTTGTAAGGAGTTCTGCATTGGTATTTTCCAGTGAGACAGGGAGGTTATGGAGGGTACAGGTTCAGGGTATATTTGTGTGGAGTTCTGCATTGGTACGTTCCAGTGAGACACGGTGGTTATGGAGGGGTACAGGTTCAGGGCATATTTGTGCGGAGTTCTGCATTGGTACGTTCCAGTGAGACAGGGAGGTTATGGAGGGTACAGGTTCATGGCATATTTGTGTGGAGTTCTGCATTGGTACGTTCCAGTGAGACAGGGAGGTTATGGAGGGAGACAGGTTCGGGGCATATTTGTGTGTAGTTCTGCATTGGTACGTTCCAGTGAGACAGCGAGTTTATGGAGGGGTACAGGTTCAGGGCATATTTGTGTGGACTTCTTCATTGGTACGTTCCAGTGAGACAGGGTGGTTATGGGAGGGTACAAGTTCAGGGCATATTTGTGTGGAGTTCTGCGTTGGGATGACCCAGTGAGACTGCGATGTCATGGAGCGGTACAGGTTCAGGGCATATTTGTGTGGAGTTCTGCAGTGGGACGTTCCAGTGAGACAGGGAGGTTAAGGACGGGTATAGGTTCAGGGCATATTTGGGTGGAGTTCTGCACTGGTACTTTCCAGTGAGACAGGGAGGTTATGGAGGGTACCGGTTCATGGCATATTTGTGTGGAGTTCTGCAGTGGGACTTTCCAGTGAGGCAGGGAGATAATGGACGGGTACATGTTCAGGGCATACTTGTGTGGAGTTCTGCATTGGTACGTTCCAGTGAGACAGGGAGGTCATGGAGGAGTACAGGATCAGGGCATATTTGTGTGGAGTTCTGCATTGGTACGTTCCAGTGAGACAGGGAGGTTATGGAGGGTACAGGTTCAGGGCATATTTGTGTGGAGTTCTGCATTGGTACGTTCCAGTGAGACATGGACCTTATGGAGGGATACAGTTTCAGGGCATATGTGTAAGGAGTTCTGCATTGGTTCTTTCCAGTGAGACAGGGAGGTTATGGAGGGTACAGGTTCAGGGTATATTTGTGTGGAGTTCTGCATTGGTACGTTCCAGTGAGACACGGTGGTTATGGAGGGGTACAGGTTCAGGGCATATTTGTGCGGAGTTCTGCATTGGTACGTTCCAGTGAGACAGGGAGGTTATGGAGGGTACAGGTTCATGGCATATTTGTGTGGAGTTCTGCATTGGTACGTTCCAGTGAGACAGGGAGGTTATGGAGGGATACAGGTTCAGGGCATATTTGTGTGTAGTTCTGCATTGGTACGTTCCAGTGAGACAGCGAGTTTATGGAGGGGTACAGGTTCAGGGCATATTTGTGTGGACTTCTTCATTGGTACGTTCCAGTGAGACAGGGCGGTTATGGAGGGTACTGGTTCATGTTATGTTTGTGTGGAGTTCTGCATTGGTACGTTCCAGTGAGACAGGGAGTTTATGGAGGTGTACAGGTTCAGGGCATATTTGTGTGGAGTTCTGCATTGGTACGTTCAACTGAGACAGCGTGGTTATGGAGGGTACAGGTTCAGGGCATATTTGTGTGGAGTTCTGCATTGGTACGTTCCAATGAGACAGTGATGTTATGGAGGGGTAGAGTTTCATGGTATACTTTTGTGGAGTTCTGAGTTGGTACGTTGCAGTGTGACTGGGAGGTTATGGAGGGGTACTGGTTCAGGGCATATTTGTGTGGAGTTCTGCTTTGGTACGTTCAAGTGAGACAGGGAGGTTATGGAGGGTACAGGTTCAGGGCATATTTGTGTGGAGTTCTGCATTGGTACGTTCCAGTGAGACAGGGATGTTATGGAGGGGTACAGGTTCAGGGTATACTTGTGTGGAGTTCTGCATTGGTACGTTCCAGTGAGACAGGGAGGTTATGAAGGGTACAGGTTCAGGGCATATTTGTGTGGAGTTCTGCATTGGTACGTTCCAATGAGACAGTGATGTTATGGAGGGGTAGAGTTTCAGGGATTACTTTTGTGGAGTTCTGAGTTGGTACGTTGCAGTGTGACTGGGAGGTTATGGAGGGGTACTGGTTCAGGGCATGTTTGTGTGGAGTTCTGCTTTGGTACGTTCAAGTGAGACAGGGAGGTTATGGAGGGTACAGGTTCAGGGCATATTTGTGTGGAGTTCTGCATTGGTACGTTCCAGTGAGACAGGGATGTTATGGAGGGGTACAGGTTCAGGGTATACTTGTGTGGAGTTCTGCATTGGTACGTTCCAGTGAGACAGGGAGGTTATGAAGGGGTACAGGTTCAGGGCATATTTGTGTGGAGTTCTGAATTGGTACGTTCCTGTGAGACAGGGAGGTTATGGAGGGGTACAGGTCCAGGGCATATTTGTGTGGAGTTCTGCATTGGTGCGTTCCAGTGAGACTGAGAGGTTATGCACGGTACAGGTTCAGGGTATATTCGAGTGGAGTTCGGCATTGGTGTGTTCCAGTGAGACAGGGATGTTATGGAGGGGTACAGGTTCAGGGCATATTTGTGTGGAGTTCTGCATTGGTACTTTCCAGTGAGACAGGGAGGTCATGGAGGAGCACAGGATCAGGGCATATTTGTGTGGAGTTCTGCATTGGTACGTTCCAGTGAGGCAGGGAGGTTATGGAGGGGTGCAGGTTCAGGGCAAATTTGTGTGGAGTTCTGCATTGGTACGTTCCAGTGAGACAAGGAGATTATGGGCGGGTACAGGTTCAGGGCATATTTGTGCGGAGTTATGCATTGGTACGTTCCAGTGAGACAGGGACGTTATGGAGGGTACCAGGTTCAGGGCATATTTGTGTGGAGTTCTGCATTGGTACGTTCCAGTGAGACAGGGAGGTTATGGAGGGTACATGTTCAGTGCATATTTGTGCGGAGTTCTGCATTGGTACGTTCCAGTGAGACAGGGAGGTCATGGAGGAGTACAGGTTCAGGGCATATTTGTGTGGAGTTCTGCATTGGTACGTTCCAGTGAGACAGGGAGGTTATGGAGGGGTACAGGTTCAGGGCAAATTTCTGTGCAGTTCTGCATTGGTACGTTCCAGTGAGACAAGGAGGTTATGGGCGGGTACAGGTTCAGGGCATATTTGTGTGGAGTTCTGCATTGGTACGTTCCAGTGAGACAGGGAGGTTATGGAGGGTACATGTTCAGGGCATATTTGTGTGGAGTTCTGCATTGGTACGTTCCAGTGAGACATGGACTTTATGGAGGGATACAGGTTCAGGGCATATTTGTAAGGAGTTCTGCATTGGTATTTTCCAGTGAGACAGGGAGGTTATGGAGGGTACAGGTTCAGGGTATATTTGTGTGGAGTTCTGCATTGGTACGTTCCAGTGAGACACGGTGGTTATGGAGGGGTACAGGTTCAGGGCATATTTGTGCGGAGTTCTGCATTGGTACGTTCCAGTGAGACAGGGAGGTTATGGAGGGTACAGGTTCATGGCATATTTGTGTGGAGTTCTGCATTGGTACGTTCCAGTGAGACAGGGAGGTTATGGAGGGATACAGGTTCAGGGCATATTTGTGTGTAGTTCTGCATTGGTACGTTCCAGTGAGACAGCGAGTTTATGGAGGGGTACAGGTTCAGGGCATATTTGTGTGGACTTCTTCATTGGTACGTTCCAGTGAGACAGGGTGGTTATGGGAGGGTACAAGTTCAGGGCATATTTGTGTGGAGTTCTGCGTTGGGATGACCCAGTGAGACTGCGATGTCATGGAGCGGTACAGGTTCAGGGCATATTTGTGTGGAGTTCTGCAGTGGGACGTTCCAGTGAGACAGGGAGGTTAAGGACGGGTATAGGTTCAGGGCATATTTGTGTGGAGTTCTGCACTGGTACTTTCCAGTGAGACAGGGAGGTTATGGAGGGTACCGGTTCATGGCATATTTGTGTGGAGTTCTGCAGTGGGACTTTCCAGTGAGGCAGGGAGATAATGGACGGGTACAGGTTCAGGGCATACTTGTGTGGAGTTCTGCATTGGTACGTTCCAGTGAGACAGGGAGGATATGGCGGGTACAGGTTTAGGGCATATTTGTGTGGAGTTCTGCAGTGGTACTTTCCAGTGATACAGGGAGGTAATGGCGGGTACAGGTTCAGGGCATATTTGTGTGGTGTTCTGCTTTGGTACGTTCCAGTGAGACAGGGAGTTTATGGAGGGGTACAGGTTCAGGGCATATTTGTGTGTAGTTCTGCATTGGTACGTTCCAGTGAGACAGGGAGATAATGGACGGGTACAGGTTCAGGGCATATTTGAGTGGAGTTCGGCATTGGTGCGTTCCAGTGAGACAGGGAGTTTATGGAGGGGCACTGGTTCAGGTCATATTTGTCTGGAGTTCTGCATTGGTACGTTCCAGTGAGACAGGGAGGTTATGGAGGGTACAAGTTCAGGGCATATTTGTCTGGAGTTCTGCAGTGATACGTTCCTGTGAGACAGGGACGTTATGGAGGTATACAGGTTCAGGGCATATTTGTGTGGAGATCTGCATTGGTACGTTCCAGTGAGACACGGAGGTTATGGAGGTGTACAGGTTCAGGGCAAATTTGTGTGGAGTTCTGCATTGGTACGTTCCAGTGAGACAATGAGGTTATGGGCAGGTATAGGTTGAGGGCATATTTGTGTTGAGTTCTGTATTGGTACGTTCCAGTGCGACAGTGAGGTTATGGAGGGTACAGGTTCAGGGCATATTTGCGTGGAGTTCTGCATTGGTACGTTCCAGTGAGACAGGGAGGTTATGGAGGGTACATGTTCAGGGTATATTTTTGTGTAGTTCTGCATTGGTACGTTCCAGTGAGACAGGGCGGTTATGGAGGGTACTGGTTCATGTTATGTTTGTGTGGAGTTCTGCATTGGTACGTTCCAGTGAGACAGGGAGTTTATGGAGGTGTACAGGTTCAGGGCATATTTGTGTATAGCTCTGCATTGGTACGTTCAACTGAGACAGCGTGGTTATGGAGGGTACAGGTTCAGGGCATATTTGTGTGGAGTTCTGCATTGGTACGTTCCAATGAGACAGGGATGTTATGGAGGGGTAGAGTTTCAGGGTATACTTTTGTGGAGTTCTGCGTTGGTACGTTGCAGTGTGACTGGGAGGTTATGGAGGGGTACAGGTTCAGGGCATATTTGTGTGGAGTTCTGCTTTGGTACGTTCAAGTGAGACAGGGAGGTTATGGAGGGTACAGGTTCAGGGCATATTTGTGTGGAGTTCTGCATTGGTACGTTCCAGTGAGACAGGGAGTTTATGAAGGGTACAGGTTCAGGGCATATTTGTGTGGAGTTCTGCATTGGTACGTTCCAGTCAGACAGGGACGTTATGGAGCGGTACAGGTTCAGGGCATATTTGTGTGGAGTTCTGCATTGGTACGTTCCAGTGAGACAGAGAGGTTATGCACGGTACAGGTTCAGGTCATATTTGAGTGGAGTTCGGCATTGGTGCGTTCCAGTGAGACAAGGATTTTATGGAGGGGTACAGGTTCAGGGCATATTTGTGTGGAGTTCTGCATTGGTACGTTCCAAAGAGACAGGGAGGTCATTGAGGAGTACAGGATCAGGGCATATTTGTGTGGAGTTCTGCATTGGTACGTTCCAGTGAGGCAGGGAGGTTATGGAGGGGTGCAGGTTCAGGGCAAATTTGTGTGGAGTTCTGCATTGGTACGTTCCAGTGAGACAAGGAGGTTATGGGCGGGTACAGGTTCAGGGCATATTTGTGCGGAGTTTTGCATTGGTACGTTCCAGTGAGACAGGGAGGTCATGGAGGGATACAGCTTCAGGGAATATTTGTGCGGAGTTCTGCATTGGTACGTTCCGGTGAGACCGGGAGGTCATGGAGGAGTACAGGTTCAGGGCATATTTGTGTGGAGTTCTGCTTTTGCACGTTCCAGTGAGACAGGGAGGTTATGGAGGGGTACAGGTTCAGGGCAAATTTGTGTGGAGTTCTGCAGTGGTACATTCCAGTGAGACAGGGAGGTTATGGACGGGTATAGTTTCAGGGCATATTTTTGTGGAATTCTGCAGTGGGACGTTCCAATGAGTCAGGGACGTTAAGGACGTGTAGAGGTTCAGGGCATATTTGTGTGGACTTCTGCATTGGTACGTTCCAGTGAGACAGGTAGGTTATGGAGGGGTACAGGTTCAGGGCATATTTGTGTGGAGTTCTGCTATGGTACGTTCCAGTGAGACAGAGAGGTTATGCACGGTTCAGGTTCAGGGCATATTTGAGTGGAGTTAGGCATTGGTGCGTTCCAGTGAGACAAGGATGTTATGGAGGGGTACAGGTTCAGGGCATATTTGTGTGGAGTTCTGAATTGGTACGTTCCAAAGAGACAGGGAGGTCATGGAGGAGTACAGGATCAGGGCATATTTGTGTGGAGTTCTGCATTGGTACGTTCCAGTGAGGCAGGGAGGTTATGGAGGGGTGCAGGTTCAGGGCAAATTTGTGTGGAGTTCTGCATTGGTACGTTCCAGTGAGACAAGGAGGTTATGGGCGGGTACAGGTTCAGGGCATATTTGTGCGGATTTCTGCATTGGTACGTTCCAGTGAGACAGGGAGGTCATGGAGGGATACAGCTTCAGGGAATATTTGTGCGGAGTTCTGCATTGGTACGTTCCAGTGAGACAGGGAGGTCATGGAGGAGTACAGGTTAAGGGCATATTTGTGTGGAGTTCTGCATTTGTACGTTCCAGTGAGACAGGGAGGTTATGGAGGGGTACCGGTTCAGGGCAAATTTCTGTGCAGTTCTGCATTGGTACGTTCCAGTGAGACAAGGGGGTTATGGGCGGGTACAAGTTCAGGGCATATTTGTGTGGAGTTCTGCATTGGTACGTTCCAGTGAGACAGGCAGGTCATGGAGGTGTACAGGTTCAGGGCTTATTTGTTTGGCCCTCTTCATTGGTACGTTCCAGTGAGACAGGGAGGTTATGAAGGGTACAAGTTCAGGGCATATTTGTCTGGAGTTCTGCAGTGGTACGTTCCAGTGAGACAGGGAGGTTATGGACGGTTACAGTGTCAGGGCATATTTGTGTGGAGTTCTGCATTGGTACTTTCCAGTGAGCCAGGAAGGTAATGCAGGGTACAGGTTCAGGGCATATTCGAGTGGAGTTCGTCATTGGTGCGTTCCAGTGAGACAGGGAGGTTACGGAGGGATACAGGTTCAGGGCATATTTGTGTGTAGTTCTGCATTGGTACGTTCCAGTGAGACAGCGAGTTTATGGCGGGGTACAGGTTCAGGGCATATTTGTGTGGAGTTCTGCATTGGTACGTTCCAGTGAGACAGGGAGATTATGGAGGGTACAGGTTCAGGGCATAATTGTGTGGAGTTCTGCGTTGGGACGATCCAGTGAGACTGCGAGGTTACGGAGGGGTACAGGTTCAGGGCATATTTGTGTGGAGTTCTGCAGTGGGACGTTCCAGTGAGACAGGGAGGTTATGGACTGGTAAAGGTTCAGGGCATATTTGTGTGGAGTTCTGCATTAGTAGGTTCCAGTGAGACAGGGAGTTTATGGAGGTGTACAGGTTCAGGGCATATTTGTGTGTAGTTCTGCATTGGTACGTTCTAGTGGGACATTGAGGTTATGGAGGGTACAGGTTCAGGGCATATTTGTGTGGAGATCTGCAGTGGGACGTTCCAGAGTGTCAGGGAGGTTAGGGACGGGTACAGGTAAAGGGCATATTTGTGTGGAGTTCTGCAATGTTACGTTCCAGTGAGACAGGGAGGTTATGGAGGGGTACTGGTTCAGGGCATATTTGTGTGGAGTTCTGCAGTGGTACGTTCCAGTGAGACAGGGAGGTTATGGAGGGGTACAGTGTCAGGGCATATTTTTGTGGAGTTCTGCATTGGTACTTTCCAGTGAGACAGCGAGGTTATGGAGGATACAGGTTCATGGCATATTTGTGTGGAGTTCTGCATTGGTACGTTCCAGTGAGACAGGGAGGTTATGGAGGGGTACAGGTTCAGTGTATAATTTTGTGGAGTTCTGCGTTGGTACGTTCCGGTGAGACAGGGAGGATATGGAGGGTACTGGTTCAGGGCATACTTGTGTGGAGTTCTGCAGTGGTACATTCCAGTGAGACAGGGAGTTTATGGACGGGTACAGGTTCAGGGCATATTTGTGTGGAGTTCTGCATTGGTACTTTCCAGTGAGACAGGGAGGTTATGGCGGGTACAGGTTCAGGGCATATTTGTGTGGTGTTCTGCAATGGTACGTTCCAGTGAGACAGGGAGGTTATGGACGGGTAAAGGTTCAGGGCATATTTGTTTGGACTTCTGCATTGGTACGTTCCAGTGAGACAGGGAGTTTATGGAGGGGTACAAGTTCAGGGCATATTTGTGTGGAGTTCTGCATTGGTACGTTCCAGTGAGACAGGGAGGTTATGGAGGGGTACAGGTCCAGGGCATATTTGTGTGGAGTTCTGCATTGGTCCGTTCCAATGAAACAGAGAGGTTATGCACGGTACAGTTTCTGGGTATATTTGAGTGGAGTTCGGCATTGGTCTGTTCCAGTGAGACAGGGATGTTATGGAGGGGTACAGGTTCAGGGCATATTTGTGTGGAGTTCAGCATTGGTACGTTCCAGTGAGACAGGGAGGTCATGGAGGAGTACAGGATCAGGGCATATTTGTGTGGAGTTCTGCATTGGTACGTTCCAGTGAGGCAGGGAGGTTATGGAGGGGTGCAGGTTCAGGGCAAATTTGTGTGGAGTTCTGCATTGGTAGGTTCCAGTGAGACAAGGAGGTTATGGGCTGGTACAGGTTCAGGGCATATTTGTGCGGAGTTCTGCATTGGTACGTTCAGTGAGACAGGGAAGTCATGGAGGGTACATGTTCAGGGCATATTTGTGCGGAGTTCTGCATTGGTACGTTCCAGTGAGAGAGGGACGTTATGGAGGGTACATGTTCAGTGCATATTTGTGCGGAGTTCTGCATTGGTACGTTCCAGTGAGACAGGGAGGTCATGGATGAGTACAGGTTCAGGGCATACTTGTGTGGAGTTCTGCATTGGTACGTTCCAGTGAGACAGGGAGGTTATGGAGGGGTACAGGTTCAGGGCAAATTTCTGTGCAGTTCTGCATTGGTACGTTCCAGTGAGACAAGGAGGTTATGGCCGGGTACAGGTTCAGGGCATATTTGTGTGGAGTTCTGCATTGGTACGTTCCAGTGAGACAGGGAGGTTATGGAGGGTACAGGTTCAGGGCATATTTGTGTGGAGTTCTGCATTGGTACGTTCCAGTGAGACATGGACTTTATGGAGGGATACAGGTTCAGGGCATATTTGTAAGGAGTTCTGCATTGGTACTTTCCAGTGAGACAGGGAGGTTATGGAGGGTACAGGTTCAGGGTATATTTGTGTGGAGTTCTGCATTGGTACGTTCCAGTGAGACACGGTGGTTATGGAGGGGTACAGGTTCAGGGCATATTTGTGCGGAGTTCTGCATTAGTACGTTCCAGTGAGACAGGGAGGTTATGGAGGGTACAGGTTCAGGGCATATTTGTGTGGAGTTCTGCAGTGGGACGTTCCTGTGAGACAGGGAGGTTATGGAGGGGTACAGGTTCAGGGCAAATTTGTGTGGAGTTCTGCATTGGTACGTTCCAGTGAGACAATGAGGTTATGGGCAGGTACAGGTTGAGGGCATATTTGTGTGGAGTTCTGCATTGGTACGTTCCAGTGAGACAGGGCGGTTATGGAGGGTACTGGTTCATGTTATGTTTGTGTGGAGTTCTGCATTGGTACGTTCCAGTGAGACAGGGAGTTTATGGAGGTGTACAGGTTCAGGGCATATTTGTGTGGAGTTCTGCATTGGTACGTTCAACTGAGACAGCGTGGTTATGGAGGGTACAGGTTCAGGGCATATTTGTGTGGAGTTCTGCATTGCTACGTTCCAATGAGACAGGGATGTTATGGAGGGGTAGAGTTTCAGGGTATACTTTTGTGGAGTTCTGCGTTGGTACGTTGCAGTGTGACTGGGAGGTTATGGAGGGGTACAGGATCAGGGCATATTTGTGTGGAGTTCTGCTTTGGTACGTTCAAGTGAGACAGGGAGGTTATGGAGGGTACAGGTTCAGGGCATATTTGTGTGGAGTTCTGCATTGGTACGTTCCAGTGAGACAGGGATGTTATGGAGTGTTACAGGTTCAGGGTATACTTGTGTGGAGTTCTGCATTGGTACGTTCCAGTGAGACAGGGAGGTTATGAAGGGTACAGGTTCAGGGCATATTTGTGTGGAGTTCTGCATTGGTACGTTCCAGTCAGACAGGGAGGTTATGGAGCGGTACAGGTTCAGGGCATATTTGTGTGGAGTTCTGCATTGGTACGTTCCCGTGAGACAGAGAGGTTATGCACGGTACAGGTTCAGGTCATATTTGTGTGGAGTTCTGCATTGGTACGTTCCAGTGAGACAGCGAGGTTATGGAGGGTACATGTTCAGTGCATATTTGTGCGTAGTTCTGCATTGGTTCGTTCCAGTGAGACAGGGAGGTCATGGATGAGTACAGGTTCAGGGCATACTTGTGTGGAGTTCTGCATTGGTACGTTCCAGTGAGACAGGGAGGTTATGGAGGGGTACAGGTTCAGGGCAAATTTCTGTGCAGTTCTGCATTGGTACGTTCCAGTGAGACAAGGAGGTTATGGCCGGGTACAGGTTCAGGGCATATTTGTGTGGAGTTCTGCATTGGTACGTTCCAGTGAGACAGGGAGGTTATGGAGGGTACAGGTTCAGGGCATATTTGTGTGGAGTTCTGCATTGGTACGTTCCAGTGAGACATGGACTTTATGGAGGGATACAGGTTCAGGGCATATTTGTAAGGAGTTCTGCATTGGTACGTTCCAGTGAGACAGGGAGTTTATGGAGGTGTACAGGTTCAGGGCATATTTGTGTGGAGTTCTGCATTGGTACGTTCAACTGAGACAGCGTGGTTATGGAGGGTACAGGTTCAGGGCATATTTGTGTGGAGTTCTGCATTGCTACGTTCCAATGAGACAGGGATGTTATGGAGGGGTAGAGTTTCAGGGTATACTTTTGTGGAGTTCTGCGTTGGTACGTTGCAGTGTGACTGGGAGGTTATGGAGGGGTACAGGATCAGGGCATATTTGTGTGGAGTTCTGCTTTGGTACGTTCAAGTGAGACAGGGAGGTTATGGAGGGTACAGGTTCAGGGCATATTTGTGTGGAGTTCTGCATTGGTACGTTCCAGTGAGACAGGGATGTTATGGAGTGTTACAGGTTCAGGGTATACTTGTGTGGAGTTCTGCATTGGTACGTTCCAGTGAGACAGGGAGGTTATGAAGGGTACAGGTTCAGGGCATATTTGTGTGGAGTTCTGCATTGGTACGTTCCAGTCAGACAGGGAGGTTATGGAGCGGTACAGGTTCAGGGCATATTTGTGTGGAGTTCTGCATTGGTACGTTCCCGTGAGACAGAGAGGTTATGCACGGTACAGGTTCAGGTCATATTTGTGTGGAGTTCTGCATTGGTACGTTCCAGTGAGACAGCGAGGTTATGGAGGGTACATGTTCAGTGCATATTTGTGCGTAGTTCTGCATTGGTTCGTTCCAGTGAGTCAGGGAGGTCATGGATGAGTACAGGTTCAGGGCATACTTGTGTGGAGTTCTGCATTGGTACGTTCCAGTGAGACAGGGAGGTTATGGAGGGGTACAGGTTCAGGGCAAATTTCTGTGCAGTTCTGCATTGGTACGTTCCAGTGAGACAAGGAGGTTATGGCCGGGTACAGGTTCAGGGCATATTTGTGTGGAGTTCTGCATTGGTACGTTCCAGTGAGACAGGGAGGTTATGGAGGGTACAGGTTCAGGGCATATTTGTGTGGAGTTCTGCATTGGTACGTTCCAGTGAGACATGGACTTTATGGAGGGATACAGGTTCAGGGCATATTTGTAAGGAGTTCTGCATTGGTACTTTCCAGTGAGACAGGGAGGTTATGGAGGGTACAGGTTCAGGGTATATTTGTGTGGAGTTCTGCATTGGTACGTTCCAGTGAGACACGGTGGTTATGGAGGGGTACAGGTTCAGGGCATATTTGTGCGGAGTTCTGCATTGGTACGTTCCAGTGAGACAGGGAGGTTATGGAGGGTACAGGTTCATGGCATATTTGTGTGGAGTTCTGCATTGGTACGTTCCAGTGAGACAGGGAGGTTATGGACGGATACAGGTTCAGGGCATATTTGTGTGTAGTTCTGCATTGGTACGTTCCAGTGAGACAGCGAGTTTATGGAGGGTTACAGGTTCAGGGCATATTTGTGTGGACTTCTGCATTGGTACGTTGCAGTGAGACAAGGAGGTTATGGGAGGGTACAAGTTCAGGGCATATTTGTGTGGAGTTCTGCGTTGGGATGACCCAGTGAGACTGCGATGTCATGGAGGGGTACAGGTTCAGGGCAAATTTGTGTGGAGTTCTGCATTGGTACGTTCCAGTGAGACAATGAGGTTATGGGCAGGTACAGGTTGAGGGCATATTTGTGTGGAGTTCTGTATTGGAACGTTCCAGTGCGACAGTGAGGTTATGGAGGGTACAGGTTCAGGGCATATTTGCGTGGAGTTCTGCATTGGTACGTTCCAGTGAGACAGGGAGGTTATGGAGGGTACATGTTCAGGGCATATTTTTGTGTAGTTCTGCATTGGTACGTTCCAGTGAGACAGGGCGGTTATGGAGGGTACTGGTTCATGTTATGTTTGTGTGGAGTTCTGCATTGGTACGTTCCAGTGAGACAGGGAGTTTATGGAGGTGTACAGGTTCAGGGCATATTTGTGTGGAGTTCTGCATTGGTACGTTCAACTGAGACAGCGTGGTTATGGAGGGTACAGGTTCAGGGCATATTTGTGTGGAGTTCTGCATTGGTACGTTCAAGTGAGACAGGGAGGTTATGGAGGGTACAGGTTCAGGGCATATTTGTGTGGAGTTCTGCATTGGTACGTTCCAGTGAGACAGGGATGTTATGGAGGGGTACAGGTTCAGGGTATACTTGTGTGGAGTTCTGCATTGGTACGTTCCAGTGAGACAGGGAGGTTATGAAGGGTACAGGTTCAGGGCATATTTGTGTGTAGTTCTGCATTGGTACGTTCCAGTCAGACAGGGAGGTTATGGAGCGGTACAGGTTCAGGGCATATTTTTGTGGAGTTCTGCATTGGTACGTTCCAGTGAGACAGAGAGGTTATGCACGGTACAGGTTCAGGTCATATTTGAGTGGAGTTCGGCATTGGTGCGTTCCAGTGAGACAAGGATGTTATGGAGGGGTACAGGTTCAGGGCATATTTGTGTGGAGTTCTGCATTGGTACGTTCCAAAGAGACAGGGAGGTCATTGAGGAGTACAGGATCAGGGCATATTTGTGTGGAGTTCTGCATTGGTACGTTCCAGTGAGGCAGGGAGGTTATGGAGGGGTGCAGGTTCAGGGCAAATTTGTGTGGAGTTCTGCATTGGTAGGTTCCAGTGAGACAAGGAGGTTATGGGCGGGTACAGGTTCAGGGCATATTTGTGCGGAGTTCTGCATTGGTACGTTCCAGTGAGACAGGGAAGTCATGGAGGGTACATGTTCAGGGCATATTTGTGCGGAGTTCTGCATTGGTACGTTCCAGTGAGACAGGGACGTTATGGAGGGATACAGGTTCAGGGCATATTTGTGTGGAGTTCTGCATTGGTACGTTCCAGTGAGACAAGGAGGTTATGGCCGGGTACAGGTTCAGGGCATATTTGTGTGGAGTTCTGCATTGGTACGTTCCAGTGAGACAGGGAGGTTATGGAGGGTACAGGTTCAGGGCATATTTGTGTGGAGTTCTGCATTGGTACGTTCCAGTGAGACATGGACTTTATGGAGGGATACAGGTTCAGGGCATATTTGTAAGGAGTTCTGCATTGGTACTTTCCAGTGAGACAGGGAGGTTATGGAGGGTACAGGTTCAGGGTATATTTGTGTGGAGTTCTGCATTGGTACGTTCCAGTGAGACACGGTGGTTATGGAGGGGTACAGGTTCAGGGCATATTTGTGCGGAGTTCTGCATTGGTACGTTCCAGTGAGACAGGGAGGTCATGGATGAGTACAGGTTCAGGGCATACTTGTGTGGAGTTCTGCATTGGTACGTTCCAGTGAGACAAGGAGGTTATGGCCGGGTACAGGTTCAGGGCATATTTGTGTGGAGTTCTGCATTGGTACGTTCCAGTGAGACAGGGAGGTTATGGAGGGTACAGGTTCAGGGCATATTTGTGTGGAGTTCTGCATTGGTACGTTCCAGTGAGACATGGACTTTATGGAGGGATACAGGTTCAGGGCATATTTGTAAGGAGTTCTGC
Organism: Hemitrygon akajei; assembly: GCF_048418815.1. Classification (NCBI taxonomy): domain Eukaryota; kingdom Metazoa; phylum Chordata; class Chondrichthyes; order Myliobatiformes; family Dasyatidae; genus Hemitrygon; species Hemitrygon akajei. Next base: position 493,288 of record NW_027332029.1, on the reverse strand, counting down.
ATTGGTACTTTCCAGTGAGACAGGGAGGTTATGGAGGGTACAGGTTCAGGGTATATTTGTGTGGAGTTCTGCATTGGTACGTTCCAGTGAGACACGGTGGTTATGGAGGGGTACAGGTTCAGGGCATATTTGTGCGGAGTTCTGCATTGGTACGTTCCAGTGAGACAGGGAGGTTATGGAGGGTACAGGTTCATGGCATATTTGTGTGGAGTTCTGCATTGGTACGTTCCAGTGAGACAGGGAGGTTATGGACGGATACAGGTTCAGGGCATATTTGTGTGTAGTTCTGCATTGGCACGTTCCAGTGAGACAGCGAGTTTATGGAGGGTACAGGTTCAGGGCATATTTGTGTGGAGTTCTGCATTGGTACGTTCCAGTGAGACAGGGATGTTATGGAGTGTTACAGGTTCAGGGTATACTTGTGTGGAGTTCTGCATTGGTACGTTCCAGTGAGACAGGGTGGTTATGAAGGGTACAGGTTCAGGGCATATTTGTGTGGAGTTCTGCATTGGTACGTTCCAGTCAGACAGGGAGGTTATGGAGCGGTACAGGTTCAGGGCATATTTGTGTGGAGTTCTGCATTGGTACGTTCCAGTGAGACAGAGAGGTTATGCACGGTACAGGTTCAGGTCATATTTGAGTGGAGTTCGGCATTGGTGCGTTCCAGTGAGACAAGGATGTTATGGAGGGGTACAGGTTCAGGGCATATTTGTGCGGAGTTCTGCATTGGTACGTTCCAGTGAGACAGGGAGGTTATGGAGGGTACATATTCAGTGCATATTTGTGCGGAGTTCTGCATTGGTACGTTCCAGTGAGACAGGGAGGTCATGGAGGAGTACAGGTTCAGGGCATATTTGTGTGGAGTTCTGCATTGGTACGTTCCAGTGAGACAGGGAGGTTATGGAGGGGTACAGGTTCAGGGCAAATTTCTGTGCAGTTCTGCATTGGTACGTTCCAGTGAGACAAGGAGGTTATGGGCGGGTACAGGTTCAGGGCATATTTGTGTGGAGTTCTGCATTGGTACGTTCCAGTGAGACAGGGAGGTTATGGAGGGTACATGTTCAGGGCATATTTGTGTGGAGTTCTGCATTGGTACGTTCCAGTGAGACATGGACTTTATGGAGGGATACAGGTTCAGGGCATATTTGTAAGGAGTTCTGCATTGGTATTTTCCAGTGAGACAGGGAGGTTATGGAGGGTACAGGTTCAGGGCATATTTGTGTGGAGTTCTGCATTGGTACGTTCCAGTGAGACACGGTGGTTATGGAGGGGTACAGGTTCAGGGCATATTTGTGCGGAGTTCTGCATTGGTACGTTCCAGTGAGACAGGGAGGTTATGGAGGGTACAGGTTCATGGCATATTTGTGTGGAGTTCTGCATTGGTACGTCCCAGTGAGACAGGGAGGTTATGGAGGGATACAGGTTCAGGGCATATTTGTGTGTAGTTCTGCATTGGTACGTTCCAGTGAGACAGCGAGTTTATGGAGGGGTACAGGTTCAGGGCATATTTGTGTGGACTTCTTCATTGGTACGTTCCAGTGAGACAGGGTGGTTATGGGAGGGTACAAGTTCAGGGCATATTTGTGTGGAGTTCTGCGTTGGGATGACCCAGTGAGACTGCGATGTCATGGAGCGGTACAGGTTCAGGGCATATTTGTGTGGAGTTCTGCAGTGGGACGTTCCAGTGAGACAGGGAGGTTAAGGACGGGTATAGGTTCAGGGCATATTTGTGTGGAGTTCTGCACTGGTACTTTCCAGTGAGACAGGGAGGTTATGGAGGGTACCGGTTCATGGCATATTTGTGTGGAGTTCTGCAGTGGGACTTTCCAGTGAGGCAGGGAGATAATGGACGGGTACAGGTTCAGGGCATACTTGTGTGGAGTTCTGCATTGGTACGTTCCAGTGAGACAGGGAGGATATGGCGGGTACAGGTTTAGGGCATATTTGTGTGGAGTTCTGCAGTGGTACTTTCCAGTGATACAGGGAGGTAATGGCGGGTACAGGTTCAGGGCATATTTGTGTGGTGTTCTGCTTTGGTACGTTCCAGTGAGACAGGGAGTTTATGGAGGGGTACAGGTTCAGGGCATATTTGTGTGTAGTTCTGCATTGGTACGTTCCAGTGAGACAGGGAGATAATGGACGGGTACAGGTTCAGGGCATATTTGAGTGGAGTTCGGCATTGGTGCGTTCCAGTGAGACAGGGAGTTTATGGAGGGGCACTGGTTCAGGTCATATTTGTCTGGAGTTCTGCATTGGTACGTTCCAGTGAGACAGGGAGGTTATGGAGGGTACAAGTTCAGGGCATATTTGTCTGGAGTTCTGCAGTGATACGTTCCTGTGAGACAGGGACGTTATGGAGGTATACAGGTTCAGGGCATATTTGTGTGGAGATCTGCATTGGTACGTTCCAGTGAGACACGGAGGTTATGGAGGTGTACAGGTTCAGGGCAAATTTGTGTGGAGTTCTGCATTGGTACGTTCCAGTGAGACAATGAGGTTATGGGCAGGTATAGGTTGAGGGCATATTTGTGTTGAGTTCTGTATTGGTACGTTCCAGTGCGACAGTGAGGTTATGGAGGGTACAGGTTCAGGGCATATTTGCGTGGAGTTCTGCATTGGTACGTTCCAGTGAGACAGGGAGGTATGGAGGGTACATGTTCAGGGTATATTTTTGTGTAGTTCTGCATTGGTACGTTCCAGTGAGACAGGGCGGTTATGGAGGGTACTGGTTCATGTTATGTTTGTGTGGAGTTCTGCATTGGTACGTTCCAGTGAGACAGGGAGTTTATGGAGGTGTACAGGTTCAGGGCATATTTGTGTATAGTTCTGCATTGGTACGTTCAACTGAGACAGCGTGGTTATGGAGGGTACAGGTTCAGGGCATATTTGTGTGGAGTTCTGCATTGGTACGTTCCAATGAGACAGGGATGTTATGGAGGGGTAGAGTTTCAGGGTATACTTTTGTGGAGTTCTGCGTTGGTACGTTGCAGTGTGACTGGGAGGTTATGGAGGGGTACAGGTTCAGGGCATATTTGTGTGGAGTTCTGCTTTGGTACGTTCAAGTGAGACAGGGAGGTTATGGAGGGTACAGGTTCAGGGCATATTTGTGTGGAGTTCTGCATTGGTACGTTCCAGTGAGACAGGGAGGTTATGAAGGGTACAGGTTCAGGGCATATTTGTGTGGAGTTCTGCATTGGTACGTTCCAGTCAGACAGGGACGTTATGGAGCGGTACAGGTTCAGGGCATATTTGTGTGGAGTTCTGCATTGGTACGTTCCAGTGAGACAGAGAGGTTATGCACGGTACAGGTTCAGGTCATATTTGAGTGGAGTTCGGCATTGGTGCGTTCCAGTGAGACAAGGATTTTATGGAGGGGTACAGGTTCAGGGCATATTTGTGTGGAGTTCTGCATTGGTACGTTCCAAAGAGACAGGGAGGTCATTGAGGAGTACAGGATCAGGGCATATTTGTGTGGAGTTCTGCATTGGTACGTTCCAGTGAGGCAGGGAGGTTATGGAGGGGTGCAGGTTCAGGGCAAATTTGTGTGGAGTTCTGCATTGGTACGTTCCAGTGAGACAAGGAGGTTATGGGCGGGTACAGGTTCAGGGCATATTTGTGCGGAGTTCTGCATTGGTACGTTCCAGTGAGACAGGGAGGTCATGGAGGGATACAGCTTCAGGGAATATTTGTGCGGAGTTCTGCATTGGTATGTTCCGGTGAGACAGGGAGGTCATGGAGGAGTACAGGTTCAGGGCATATTTGTGTGGAGTTCTGCTTTTGCACGTTCCAGTGAGACAGGGAGGTTATGGAGGGGTACAGGTTCAGGGCAAATTTGTGTGGAGTTCTGCAGTGGTACATTCCAGTGAGACAGGGAGGTTATGGACGGATACAGGTTCAGGGCATATTTGTGTGTAGTTCTGCATTGGCACGTTCCAGTGAGACAGCGAGTTTATGGAGGGTACAGGTTCAGGGCATATTTGTGTGGAGTTCTGCATTGGTACGTTCCAGTGAGACAGGGATGTTATGGAGTGTTACAGGTTCAGGGTATACTTGTGTGGAGTTCTGCATTGGTACGTTCCAGTGAGACAGGGTGGTTATGAAGGGTACAGGTTCAGGGCATATTTGTGTGGATTTCTGCATTGGTACGTTCCAGTGAGACAGGGAGGTTATGGAGGGGTACAGGTTCAGGGCAAATTTCTGTGCAGTTCTGCATTGGTACGTTCCAGTGAGACAAGGAGGTTATGGGCGGGTACAGGTTCAGGGCATATTTGTGTGGAGTTCTGCATTGGTACGTTCCAGTGAGACAGGGAGGTTATGGAGGGTACATGTTCAGGGCATATTTGTGTGGAGTTCTGCATTGGTACGTTCCAGTGAGACATGGACTTTATGGAGGGATACAGGTTCAGGGCATATTTGTAAGGAGTTCTGCATTGGTATTTTCCAGTGAGACAGGGAGGTTATGGAGGGTACAGGTTCAGGGCATATTTGTGTGGAGTTCTGCATTGGTACGTTCCAGTGAGACACGGTGGTTATGGAGGGGTACAGGTTCAGGGCATATTTGTGCGGAGTTCTGCATTGGTACGTTCCAGTGAGACAGGGAGGTTATGGAGGGTACAGGTTCATGGCATATTTGTGTGGAGTTCTGCATTGGTACGTTCCAGTGAGACAGGGAGGTTATGGAGGGATACAGGTTCAGGGCATATTTGTGTGTAGTTCTGCATTGGTACGTTCCAGTGAGACAGCGAGTTTATGGAGGGGTACAGGTTCAGGGCATATTTGTGTGGACTTCTTCATTGGTACGTTCCAGTGAGACAGGGTGGTTATGGGAGGGTACAAGTTCAGGGCATATTTGTGTGGAGTTCTGCGTTGGGATGACCCAGTGAGACTGCGATGTCATGGAGCGGTACAGGTTCAGGGCATATTTGTGTGGAGTTCTGCAGTGGGACGTTCCAGTGAGACAGGGAGGTTAAGGACGGGTATAGGTTCAGGGCATATTTGTGTGGAGTTCTGCACTGGTACTTTCCAGTGAGACAGGGAGGTTATGGAGGGTACCGGTTCATGGCATATTTGTGTGGAGTTCTGCAGTGGGACTTTCCAGTGAGGCAGGGAGATAATGGACGGGTACAGGTTCAGGGCATACTTGTGTGGAGTTCTGCATTGGTACGTTCCAGTGAGACAGGGAGGATATGGCGGGTACAGGTTTAGGGCATATTTGTGTGGAGTTCTGCAGTGGTACTTTCCAGTGATACAGGGAGGTAATGGCGGGTACAGGTTCAGGGCATATTTGTGTGGTGTTCTGCTTTGGTACGTTCCAGTGAGACAGGGAGTTTATGGAGGGGTACAGGTTCAGGGCATATTTGTGTGTAGTTCTGCATTGGTACGTTCCAGTGAGACAGGGAGATAATGGACGGGTACAGGTTCAGGGCATATTTGAGTGGAGTTCGGCATTGGTGCGTTCCAGTGAGACAGGGAGTTTATGGAGGGGCACTGGTTCAGGTCATATTTGTCTGGAGTTCTGCATTGGTACGTTCCAGTGAGACAGGGAGGTTATGGAGGGTACAAGTTCAGGGCATATTTGTCTGGAGTTCTGCAGTGATACGTTCCTGTGAGACAGGGACGTTATGGAGGTATACAGGTTCAGGGCATATTTGTGGGGAGATCTGCATTGGTACGTTCCAGTGAGACACGGAGGTTATGGAGGTGTACAGGTTCAGGGCAAATTTGTGTGGAGTTCTGCATTGGTACGTTCCAGTGAGACAATGAGGTTATGGGCAGGTATAGGTTGAGGGCATATTTGTGTTGAGTTCTGTATTGGTACGTTCCAGTGAGACAGGGAGGTATGGAGGGTACATGTTCAGGGTATATTTTTGTGTAGTTCTGCATTGGTACGTTCCAGTGAGACAGGGCGGTTATGGAGGGTACTGGTTCATGTTATGTTTGTGTGGAGTTCTGCATTGGTACGTTCCAGTGAGACAGGGAGTTTATGGAGGTGTACAGGTTCAGGGCATATTTGTGTATAGTTCTGCATTGGTACGTTCAACTGAGACAGCGTGGTTATGGAGGGTACAGGTTCAGGGCATATTTGTGTGGAGTTCTGCATTGGTACGTTCCAATGAGACAGGGATGTTATGGAGGGGTAGAGTTTCAGGGTATACTTTTGTGGAGTTCTGCGTTGGTACGTTGCAGTGTGACTGGGAGGTTATGGAGGGGTACAGGTTCAGGGCATATTTGTGTGGAGTTCTGCTTTGGTTCGTTCAAGTGAGACAGGGAGGTTATGGAGGGTACAGGTTCAGGGCATATTTGTGTGGAGTTCTGCATTGGTACGTTCCAGTGAGACAGGGAGGTTATGAAGGGTACAGGTTCAGGGCATATTTGTGTGGAGTTCTGCATTGGTACGTTCCAGTCAGACAGGGACGTTATGGAGCGGTACAGGTTCAGGGCATATTTGTGTGGAGTTCTGCATTGGTACGTTCCAGTGAGACAGAGAGGTTATGCACGGTACAGGTTCAGGTCATATTTGAGTGGAGTTCGGCATTGGTGCGTTCCAGTGAGACAAGGATTTTATGGAGGGGTACAGGTTCAGGGCATATTTGTGTGGAGTTCTGCATTGGTACGTTCCAAAGAGACAGGGAGGTCATTGAGGAGTACAGGATCAGGGCATATTTGTGTGGAGTTCTGCATTGGTACGTTCCAGTGAGGCAGGGAGGTTATGGAGGGGTGCAGGTTCAGGGCAAATTTGTGTGGAGTTCTGCATTGGTACGTTCCAGTGAGACAAGGAGGTTATGGGCGGGTACAGGTTCAGGGCATATTTGTGCGGAGTTCTGCATTGGTACGTTCCAGTGAGACAGGGAGGTCATGGAGGGATACAGCTTCAGGGAATATTTGTGCGGAGTTCTGCATTGGTATGTTCCGGTGAGACAGGGAGGTCATGGAGGAGTACAGGTTCAGGGCATATTTGTGTGGAGTTCTGCTTTTGCACGTTCCAGTGAGACAGGGAGGTTATGGAGGGGTACAGGTTCAGGGCAAATTTGTGTGGAGTTCTGCAGTGGTACATTCCAGTGAGACAGGGAGGTTATGGACGGGTATAGTTTCAGGGCATATTTGTGTGGAATTCTGCAGTGGGACGTTCCAATGAGTCAGGGACGTTATGGACGTGTAGAGGTTCAGGGCATATTTGTGTGGACTTCTGCATTGGTACGTTCCAGTGAGACAGGTAGGTTATGGAGGGGTACAGGTTCAGAGCATATTTGTGTGGAGTTCTGCTATGGTACGTTCCAGTGAGACAGAGAGGTTATGCACGGTTCAGGTTCAGGGCATATTTGAGTGGAGTTAGGCATTGGTGCGTTCCAGTGAGACAAGGATGTTATGGAGGGGTACAGGTTCAGGGCATATTTGTGTGGAGTTCTGAATTGGTACGTTCCAAAGAGACAGGGAGGTCATGGAGGAGTACAGGATCAGGGCATATTTGTGTGGAGTTCTGCATTGGTACGTTCCAGTGAGGCAGGGAGGTTATGGAGGGGTGCAGGTTCAGGGCAAATTTGTGTGGAGTTCTGCATTGGTACGTTCCAGTGAGACAAGGAGGTTATGGGCGGGTACAGGTTCAGGGCATATTTGTGCGGATTTCTGCATTGGTACGTTCCAGTGAGACAGGGAGGTCATGGAGGGATACAGCTTCAGGGAATATTTGTGCGGAGTTCTGCATTGGTACGTTCCAGTGAGACAGGGAGGTCATGGAGGAGTACAGGTTCAGGGCATATTTGTGTGGAGTTCTGCATTTGTACGTTCCAGTGAGACAGGGAGGTTATGGAGGGGTACCGGTTCAGGGCAAATTTCTGTGCAGTTCTGCATTGGTACGTTCCAGTGAGACAAGGGGGTTATGGGCGGGTACAAGTTCAGGGCATATTTGTGTGGAGTTCTGCATTGGTACGTTCCAGTGAGACAGGCAGGTCATGGAGGTGTACAGGTTCAGGGCTTATTTGTTTGGCCCTCTTCATTGGTACGTTCCAGTGAGACAGGGAGGTTATGAAGGGTACAAGTTCAGGGCATATTTGTCTGGAGTTCTGCAGTGGTACGTTCCAGTGAGACAGGGAGGTTATGGACGGTTACAGTGTCAGGGCATATTTGTGTGGAGTTCTGCATTGGTACTTTCCAGTGAGCCAGGAAGGTAATGCAGGGTACAGGTTCAGGGCATATTCGAGTGGAGTTCGTCATTGGTGCGTTCCAGTGAGACAGGGAGGTTACGGAGGGATACAGGTTCAGGGCATATTTGTGTGTAGTTCTGCATTGGTACGTTCCAGTGAGACAGCGAGTTTATGGCGGGGTACAGGTTCAGGGCATATTTGTGTGGAGTTCTGCATTGGTACGTTCCAGTGAGACAGGGAGATTATGGAGGGTACAGGTTCAGGGCATAATTGTGTGGAGTTCTGCGTTGGGACGATCCAGTGAGACTGCGAGGTTACGGAGGGGTACAGGTTCAGGGCATATTTGTGTGGAGTTCTGCAGTGGGACGTTCCAGTGAGACAGGGAGGTTATGGACTGGTAAAGGTTCAGGGCATATTTGTGTGGAGTTCTGCATTAGTAGGTTCCAGTGAGACAGGGAGTTTATGGAGGTGTACAGGTTCAGGGCATATTTGTGTGTAGTTCTGCATTGGTACGTTCTAGTGGGACATTGAGGTTATGGAGGGTACAGGTTCAGGGCATATTTGTGTGGAGATCTGCAGTGGGACGTTCCAGAGTGTCAGGGAGGTTAGGGACGGGTACAGGTAAAGGGCATATTTGTGTGGAGTTCTGCAATGTTACGTTCCAGTGAGACAGGGAGGTTATGGAGGGGTACTGGTTCAGGGCATATTTGTGTGGAGTTCTGCAGTGGTACGTTCCAGTGAGACAGGGAGGTTATGGAGGGGTACAGTGTCAGGGCATATTTTTGTGGAGTTCTGCATTGGTACTTTCCAGTGAGACAGCGAGGTTATGGAGGATACAGGTTCATGGCATATTTGTGTGGAGTTCTGCATTGGTACGTTCCAGTGAGACAGGGAGGTTATGGAGGGGTACAGGTTCAGTGTATAATTTTGTGGAGTTCTGCGTTGGTACGTTCCGGTGAGACAGGGAGGATATGGAGGGTACTGGTACAGGGCATACTTGTGTGGAGTTCTGCAGTGGTACATTCCAGTGAGACAGGGAGTTTATGGACGGGTACAGGTTCAGGGCATATTTGTGTGGAGTTCTGCATTGGTACTTTCCAGTGAGACAGGGAGGTTATGGCGGGTACAGGTTCAGGGCATATTTGTGTGGTGTTCTGCAATGGTACGTTCCAGTGAGACAGGGAGGTTATGGACGGGTAAAGGTTCAGGGCATATTTGTTTGGACTTCTGCATTGGTACGTTCCAGTGAGACAGGGAGTTTATGGAGGGGTACAAGTTCAGGGCATATTTGTGTGGAGTTCTGCATTGGTACGTTCCAGTGAGACAGGGAGGTTATGGAGGGGTACAGGTCCAGGGCATATTTGTGTGGAGTTCTGCATTGGTCCGTTCCAATGAAACAGAGAGGTTATGCACGGTACAGTTTCTGGGTATATTTGAGTGGAGTTCGGCATTGGTGTGTTCCAGTGAGACAGGGATGTTATGGAGGGGTACAGGTTCAGGGCATATTTGTGTGGAGTACAGCATTGTTACGTTCCACTGAGACAGGGAGGTCATGGAGGAGTACAGGATCAGGGCATATTTGTGTGGAGTTCTGCATTGGTACGTTCCAGTGAGGCAGGGAGGTTATGGAGGGGTGCAGGTTCAGGGCAAATTTGTGTGGAGTTCTGCATTGGTAGGTTCCAGTGAGACAAGGAGGTTATGGGCGGGTACAGGTTCAGGGCATATTTGTGCGGAGTTCTGCATTGGTACGTTCCAGTGAGACAGGGAAGTCATGGAGGGTACATGTTCAGGGCATATTTGTGCGGAGTTCTGCATTGGTACGTTCCAGTGAGACAGGGACGTTATGGAGGGATACAGGTTCAGGGCATATTTGTGTGGAGTTCTGCATTGGTACGTTCCAGTGAGACAGGGAGGTTATGGAGGGTACATGTTCAGTGCATATTTGTGCGGAGTTCTGCATTGGTACGTTCCAGTGAGACAGGGAGGTCATGGATGAGTACAGGTTCAGGGCATACTTGTGTGGAGTTCTGCATTGGTACGTTCCAGTGAGACAGGGAGGTTATGGAGGGGTACAGGTTCAGGGCAAATTTCTGTGCAGTTCTGCATTGGTACGTTCCAGTGAGACAGGGAGGTTATGGAGGGTACAGGTTCAGGGCATATTTGTGTGGAGTTCTGCATTGGTACGTTCCAGTGAGACATGGACTTTATGGAGGGATACAGGTTCAGGGCATATTTGTAAGGAGTTCTGCATTGGTACTTTCCAGTGAGACAGGGAGGTTATGGAGGGTACAGGTTCAGGGTATATTTGTGTGGAGTTCTGCATTGGTACGTTCCAGTGAGACACGGTGGTTATGGAGGGGTACAGGTTCAGGGCATATTTGTGCGGAGTTCTGCATTGGTACGTTCCAGTGAGACAGGGAGGTTATGGAGGGTACAGGTTCAGGGCATATTTGTGTGGAGTTCTGCAGTGGGACGTTCCTGTGAGACAGGGAGGTTATGGAGTGGTACAGGTTCAGGGCAAATTTGTGTGGAGTTCTGCATTTGTACGTTCCAGTGAGACAATGAGGTTATGGGCAGGTACAGGTTGAGGGCATATTTGTGTGGAGTTCTGTATTGGTACGTTCCAGTGCGACAGTGAGGTTATGGAGGGTACAGGTTCAGGGCATATTTGCGTGGAGTTCTGCATTGGTACGTTCCAGTGAGACAGGGAGGTTATGGATGGTACATGTTCAGGGCATATTTTTGTGTAGTTCTGCATTGGTACGTTCCAGTGAGACAGGGCGGTTATGGAGGGTACTGGTTCATGTTATGTTTGTGTGGAGTTCTGCATTGGTACGTTCCAGTGAGACAGGGAGTTTATGGAGGTGTACAGGTTCAGGGCATATTTGTGTGGAGTTCTGCATTGGTACGTTCAACTGAGACAGCGTGGTTATGGAGGGTACAGGTTCAGGGCATATTTGTGTGGAGTTCTGCATTGCTACGTTCCAATGAGACAGGGATGTTATGGAGGGGTAGAGTTTCAGGGTATACTTTTGTGGAGTTCTGCGTTGGTACGTTGCAGTGTGACTGGGAGGTTATGGAGGGGTACAGGATCAGGGCATATTTGTGTGGAGTTCTGCTTTGGTACGTTCAAGTGAGACAGGGAGGTTATGGAGGGTACAGGTTCAGGGCATATTTGTGTGGAGTTCTGCATTGGTACGTTCCAGTGAGACAGGGATGTTATGGAGTGTTACAGGTTCAGGGTATACTTGTGTGGAGTTCTGCATTGGTACGTTCCAGTGAGACAGGGAGGTTATGAAGGGTACAGGTTCAGGGCATATTTGTGTGGAGTTCTGCATTGGTACGTTCCAGTCAGACAGGGAGGTTATGGAGCGGTACAGGTTCAGGGCATATTTGTGTGGAGTTCTGCTTTGGTACGTTCCCGTGAGACAGAGAGGTTATGCACGGTACAGGTTCAGGTCATATTTGTGTGGAGTTCTGCATTGGTACGTTCCAGTGAGACAGCGAGGTTATGGAGGGTACATGTTCAGTGCATATTTGTGCGTAGTTCTGCATTGGTTCGTTCCAGTGAGACAGGGAGGTCATGGATGAGTACAGGTTCAGGGCATACTTGTGTGGAGTTCTGCATTGGTACGTTCCAGTGAGACAGGGAGGTTATTGAGGGGTACAGGTTCAGGGCAAATTTCTGTGCAGTTCTGCATTGGTACGTTCCAGTGAGACAAGGAGGTTATGGCCGGGTACAGGTTCAGGGCATATTTGTGTGGAGTTCTGCATTGGTACGTTCCAGTGAGACAGGGAGGTTATGGAGGGTACAGGTTCAGGGCATATTTGTGTGGAGTTCTGCATTGGTACGTTCCAGTGAGACATGGACTTTATGGAGGGATACAGGTTCAGGGCATATTTGTAAGGAGTTCTGCATTGGTACTTTCCAGTGAGACAGGGAGGTTATGGAGGGTACAGGTTCAGGGTATATTTGTGTGGAGTTCTGCATTGGTACGTTCCAGTGAGACACGGTGGTTATGGAGGGGTACAGGTTCAGGGCATATTTGTGCGGAGTTCTGCATTGGTACGTTCCAGTGAGACAGGGAGGTTATGGAGGGTACAGGTTCATGGCATATTTGTGTGGAGTTCTGCATTGGTACGTTCCAGTGAGACAGGGAGGTTATGGACGGATACAGGTTCAGGGCATATTTGTGTGTAGTTCTGCATTGGTACGTTCCAGTGAGACAGCGAGTTTATGGAGGGTTACAGGTTCAGGGCATATTTGTGTGGACTTCTGCATTGGTACGTTGCAGTGAGACAGGGAGGTTATGGGAGGGTACAAGTTCAGGGCATATTTGTGTGGAGTTCTGCGTTGGGATGACCCAGTGAGACTGCGATGTCATGGAGGGGTACAGGTTCAGGGCAAATTTGTGTGGAGTTCTGCATTGGTACGTTCCAGTGAGACAATGAGGTTATGGGCAGGTACAGGTTGAGGGCATATTTGTGTGGAGTTCTGTATTGGTACGTTCCAGTGCGACAGTGAGGTTATGGAGGGTACAGGTTCAGGGCATATTTGCGTGGAGTTCTGCATTGGTACGTTCCAGTGAGACAGGGAGGTTATGGAGGGTACATGTTCAGGGCATATTTTTGTGTAGTTCTGCATTGGTACGTTCCAGTGAGACAGGGCGGTTATGGAGGGTACTGGTTCATGTTATGTTTGTGTGGAGTTCTGCATTGGTACGTTCCAGTGAGACAGGGAGTTTATGGAGGTGTACAGGTTCAGGGCATATTTGTGTGGAGTTCTGCATTGGTACGTTCAACTGAGACAGCGTGGTTATGGAGGGTACAGGTTCAGGGCATATTTGTGTGGAGTTCTGCATTGGTACGTTCCAATGAGACAGGGATGTTATGGAGGGGTAGAGTTTCAGGGTATACTTTTGTGGAGTTCTGCGTTGGTACGTTGCAGTGTGACTGGGAGGTTATGGAGGGGTACAGGATCACGGCATATTTGTGTGGAGTTCTGCTTTGGTACGTTCAAGTGAGACAGGGAGGTTATGGAGGGTACAGGTTCAGGGCATATTTGTGTGGAGTTCTGCATTGGTACGTTCCAGTGAGACAGGGATGTTATGGAGGGGTACAGGTTCAGTGTATACTTGTGTGGAGTTCTGCATTGGTACGTTCCAGTGAGACAGGGAGGTTATGAAGGGTACAGGTTCAGGGCATATTTGTGTGGAGTTCTGCATTGGTACGTTCCAGTCAGACAGGGAGGTTATGGAGCGGTACAGGTTCAGGGCATATTTTTGTGGAGTTCTGCATTGGTACGTTCCAGTGAGACAGAGAGGTTATGCACGGTACAGGTTCAGGTCATATTTGAGTGGAGTTCGGCATTGGTGCGTTCCAGTGAGACAAGGATGTTATGGAGGGGTACAGGTTCAGGGCATATTTGTGTGGAGTTCTGCATTGGTACGTTCCAAAGAGACAGGGAGGTCATTGAGGAGTACAGGATCAGGGCATATTTGTGTGGAGTTCTGCATTGGTACGTTCCAGTGAGGCAGGGAGGTTATGGAGGGGTGCAGGTTCAGGGCAAATTTGTGTGGAGTTCTGCATTGGTAGGTTCCAGTGAGACAAGGAGGTTATGGGCGGGTACAGGTTCAGGGCATATTTGTGCGGAGTTCTGCATTGGTACGTTCCAGTGAGACAGGGAAGTCATGGAGGGTACATGTTCAGGGCATATTTGTGCGGAGTTCTGCATTGGTACGTTCCAGTGAGACAGGGACGTTATGGAGGGATACAGGTTCAGGGCATATTTGTGTGGAGTTCTGCATTGGTACGTTCCAGTGAGACAGGGAGGTTATGGAGGGTACATGTTCAGTGCATATTTGTGCGGAGTTCTGCATTGGTACGTTCCAGTGAGACAGGGAGGTCATGGATGAGTACAGGTTCAGGGCATACTTGTGTGGAGTTCTGCATTGGTACGTTCCAGTGAGACAGGGAGGTTATGGAGGGGTACAGGTTCAGGGCAAATTTCTGTGCAGTTCTGCATTGGTACGTTCCAGTGAGACAAGGAGGTTATGGCCGGGTACAGGTTCAGGGCATATTTGTGTGGAGTTCTGCATTGGTACGTTCCAGTGAGACAGGGAGGTTATGGAGGGTACAGGTTCAGGGCATATTTGTGTGGAGTTCTGCATTGGTACGTTCCAGTGAGACATGGACTTTATGGAGGGATACAGGTTCAGGGTATATTTGTGTGGAGTTCTGCATTGGTACGTTCCAGTGAGACACGGTGGTTATGGAGGGGTACAGGTTCAGGGCATATTTGTGCGGAGTTCTGCATTGGTACGTTCCAGTGAGACAGGGAGGTTATGGAGGGTACAGGTTCAGGGCATATTTGTGCGGAGTTCTGCATTGGTACGTTCCAGTGAGACAGGGAGGTTATGGAGGGTACAGGTTCATGGCATATTTGTGTGGAGTTCTGCATTGGTACGTTCCAGTGAGACAGGGAGGTTATGGACGGATACAGGTTCAGGGCATATTTGTGTGTAGTTCTGCATTGGTACGTTCCAGTGAGACAGCGAGTTTATGGAGGGTACAGGTTCGGGGCATATTTGTGTGGAGTTCTGCATTGGTACGTTCCAGTGAGACAGGGATGTTATGGAGTGTTACAGGTTCAGGGTATACTTGTGTGGAGTTCTGCATTGGTACGTTCCAGTGAGACAGGGTGGTTATGAAGGGTACAGGTTCAGGGCATATTTGTGTGGAGTTCTGCATTGGTACGTTCCAGTGAGACAGAGAGGTTATGCACGGTACAGGTTCAGGTCATATTTGAGTGGAGTTCGGCATTGGTGCGTTCCAGTGAGACAAGGATGTTATGGAGGGGTACAGGTTCAGGGCATATTTGTGTGGAGTTCTGCATTGGTACGTTCCAAAGAGACAGGGAGGTCATTGAGGAGTACAGGATCAGGGCATATTTGTGTGGAGTTCTGCATTGGTACGTTCCAGTGAGGCAGGGAGGTTATGGAGGGGTGCAGGTTCAGGGCAAATTTGTGTGGAGTTCTGCATTGGTACGTTCCAGTGAGACAAGGAGGTTATGGGCGGGTACAGGTTCAGGGCATATTTGTGCGGAGTTCTGCATTGGTACGTTCCAGTGAGACAGGGACGTTATGGAGGGATACAGGTTCAGGGCATATTTGTGCGGAGTTCTGCATTGGTACGTTCCAGTGAGACAGGGACGTTATGGAGGGATACAGGTTCAGGGCATATTTGTGTGGAGTTCTGCATTGGTACGTTCCAGTGAGACAGGGAGGTTATGGAGGGTACATGTTCAGTGCATATTTGTGCGGAGTTCTGCATTGGTACGTTCCAGTGAGACAGGGAGGTCATGGATGAGTACAGGTTCAGGGCATATTTGTGTGGAGTTCTGCATTGGTACGTTCCAGTGAGACAGGGAGGTTATGGAGGGTACATGTTCAGTGCATATTTGTGCGGAGTTCTGCATTGGTACGTTCCAGTGAGACAGGGAGGTCATGGATGAGTACAGGTTCAGGGCATACTTGTGTGGAGTTCTGCATTGGTACGTTCCAGTGAGACATGGACTTTATGGAGGGATACAGGTTCAGGGCATATTTGTAAGGAGTTCTGCATTGGTACTTTCCAGTGAGACAGGGAGGTTATGGAGGGTACAGGTTCAGGGTATATTTGTGTGGAGTTCTGCATTGGTACGTTCCAGTGAGACACGGTGGTTATGGAGGGGTACAGGTTCAGGGCATATTTGTGCGGAGTTCTGCATTGGTACGTCCCAGTGAGACAGGGATGTTATGGAGGGTACAGGTTCATGGCATATTTGTGTGGAGTTCTGCATTGGTACGTTCCAGTGAGACAGGGAGGTTATGGACGGATACAGGTTCAGGGCATATTTGTGTGTAGTTCTGCATTGGTACGTTCCAGTGAGACAGCGAGTTTATGGAGGGTACAGGTTCAGGGCATATTTGTGTGGAGTTCTGCATTGGTACGTTCCAGTGAGACAGGGATGTTATGGAGTGTTACAGGTTCAGGGTATACTTGTGTGGAGTTCTGCATTGGTACGTTCCAGTGAGACAGGGTGGTTATGAAGGGTACAGGTTCAGGGCATATTTGTGTGGAGTTCTGCATTGGTACGTTCCAGTGAGACAGGGAGGTTATGCACGGTACAGGTTCAGGTCATATTTGAGTGGAGTTCGGCATTGGTGCGTTCCAGTGAGACAAGGATGTTATGGAGGGGTACAGGTTCAGGGCATATTTGTGTGGAGTTCTGCATTGGTACGTTCCAAAGAGACAGGGAGGTCATTGAGGAGTACAGGATCAGGGCATATTTGTGTGGAGTTCTGCATTGGTACGTTCCAGTGAGGCAGGGAGGTTATGGATGGGTGCAGGTTCAGGGCAAATTTGTGTGGAGTTCTGCATTGGTACGTTCCAGTGAGACAAGGAGGTTATGGGCGGGTACAGGTTCAGGGCATATTTGTGCGGAGTTCTGCATTGGTACGTTCCAGTGAGACAGGGACGTTATGGAGGGATACAGGTTCAGGGCATATTTGTGTGGAGTTCTGCATTGGTACGTTCCAGTGAGACAGGGAGGTTATGGAGGGTACATGTTCAGTGCATATTTGTGCGGAGTTCTGCATTGGTACGTTCCAGTGAGACAGGGAGGTCATGGATGAGTACAGGTTCAGGGCATACTTGTGTGGAGTTCTGCATTGGTACGTTCCAGTGAGACAGGGAGGTTATGGAGGGGTACAGGTTCAGGGCAAATTTCTGTGCAGTTCTGCATTGGTACGTTCCAGTGAGACAAGGAGGTTATGGCCGGGTACAGGTTCAGGGCATATTTGTGTGGAGTACTGCATTGGTACGTTCCAGTGAGACAGGGAGGTTATGGAGGGTACAGGTTCAGGGCATATTTGTGTGGAGTTCTGCAGTGGTACGTTCCAGTGAGACATGGACTTTATGGAGGGATACAGGTTCAGGGCATATTTGTAAGGAGTTCTGCATTGGTACTTTCCAGTGAGACAGGGAGGTTATGGAGGGTACAGGTTCAGGGTATATTTGTGTGGAGTTCTGCATTGGTACGTTCCAGTGAGACACGGTGGTTATGGAGGGGTACAGGTTCAGGGCATATTTGTGCGGAGTTCTGCATTGGTACGTTCCAGTGAGACAGGGAGGTTATGGAGGGTACAGGTTCATGGCATATTTGTGTGGAGTTCTGCATTGGTACGTTCCAGTGAGACAGGGAGGTTATGGACGGATACAGGTTCAGGGCATATTTGTGTGTAGTTCTGCATTGGTACGTTCCAGTGAGACAGCGAGTTTATGGAGGGTTACAGGTTCAGGGCATATTTGTGTGGACTTCTGCATTGGTACGTTGCAGAGTGACAGGGAGGTTATGGGAGGGTACAAGTTCAGGGCATATTTGTGTGGAGTTCTGCGTTGGGATGACCCAGTGAGACTGCGATGTCATGGAGGGGTACAGGTTCAGGGCAAATTTGTGTGGAGTTCTGCACTGGTACGTTCCAGTGAGACAATGCGGTTATGGGCAGGTACAGGTTGAGGGCATATTTGTGTGGAGTTCTGTATTGGTACGTTCCAGTGCGACAGTGAGGTTATGGAGGGTACAGGTTCAGGGCATATTTGCGTGGAGTTCTGCATTGGTACGTTCCAGTGAGACAGGGAGGTTATGGAGGGTACATGTTCAGGGCATATTTTTGTGTAGTTCTGCATTGGTACGTTCCAGTGAGACAGGGCGGTTATGGAGGGTACTGGTTCATGTTATGTTTGTGTGGAGTTCTGCATTGGTACGTTCCAGTGAGACAGGGAGTTTATGGAGGTGTACAGGTTCAGGGCATATTTGTGTGGAGTTCTGCATTGGTACGTTCAACTGAGACAGCGTGGTTATGGAGGGTACAGGTTCAGGGCATATTTGTGTGGAGTTCTGCATTGGTACGTTCCAATGAGACAGGGATGTTATGGAGGGGTAGAGTTTCAGGGTATACTTTTGTGGAGTTCTGCGTTGGTACGTTGCAGTGTGACTGGGAGGTTATGGAGGGGTACAGGATCAGGGCATATTTGTGTGGAGTTCTGCTTTGGTACGTTCAAGTGAGACAGGGAGGTTATGGAGGGTACAGGTTCAGGGCATATTTGTGTGGAGTTCTGCATTGGTACGTTCCAGTGAGACAGGGATGTTATGGAGGGGTACAGGTTCAGGGTATACTTGTGTGGAGTTCTGCATTGGTACGTTCCAGTGAGACAGGGAGGTTATGAAGGGTACAGGTTCAGGGCATATTTGTGTGGAGTTCTGCATTGGTACGTTCCAGTGAGACAGGGAGGTTATGGAGGGTACATGTTCAGTGCATATTTGTGCGGAGTTCTGCATTGGTACGTTCCAGTGAGACAGGGAGGTCATGGATGAGTACAGGTTCAGGGCATACTTGTGTGGTGTTCTGCATTGGTACGTTCCAGTGAGACAGGGAGGTTATGGAGGGGTACAGGTTCAGGGCAAATTTCTGTGCAGTTCTGCATTGGTACGTTCCAGTGAGACAAGGAGGTTATGGCCGGGTACAGGTTCAGGGCATATTTGTGTGGAGTTCTGCATTGGTACGTTCCAGTGAGACAGGGAGGTTATGGAGGGTACAGGTTCAGGGCATATTTGTGTGGAGTTCTGCATTGGTACGTTCCAGTGAGACATGGACTTTATGGAGGGATACAGGTTCAGGGCATATTTGTAAGGAGTTCTGCATTGGTACTTTCCAGTGAGACAGGGAGGTTATGGAGGGTACAGGTTCAGGGTATATTTGTGTGGAGTTCTGCATTGGTACGTTCCAGTGAGACACGGTGGTTATGGAGGGGTACAGGTTCAGGGCATATTTGTGCGGAGTTCTGCATTGGTACGTTCCAGTGAGACAGGGAGGTTATGGAGGGTACAGGTTCATGGCATATTTGTGTGGAGTTCTGCATTGGTACGTTCCAGTGAGACAGGGAGGTTATGGACGGATACAGGTTCAGGGCATATTTGTGTGTAGTTCTGCATTGGTACGTTCCAGTGAGACAGCGAGTTTATGGAGGGTTACAGTTTCAGGGCATATTTGTGTGGACTTCTGCATTGGTACGTTGCAGTGTGACAGGGAGGTTATGGGAGGGTACAAGTTCAGGGCATATTTGTGTGGAGTTCTGCGTTGGGATGACCCAGTGAGACTGCGATGTCATGGAGGGGTACAGGTTCAGGGCAAATTTGTGTGGAGTTCTGCACTGGTACGTTCCAGTGAGACAATGAGGTTATGGGCAGGTACAGGTTGAGGGCATATTTGTGTATAGTTCTGTATTGGTACGTTCCAGTGCGACAGTGAGGTTATGGAGCGTACAGGTTCAGGGCATATTTGCGTGGAGTTCTGCATTGGTACGTTCCAGTGAGACAGGGAGGTTATGGAGGGTACATGTTCAGGGCATATTTTTGTGTAGTTCTGCATTGGTACGTTCCAGTGAGACAGGGCGGTTATGGAGGGTACTGGTTCATGTTATGTTTGTGTGGAGTTCTGCATTGGTACGTTCCAGTGAGACAGGGAGTTTATGGAGGTGTACAGGTTCAGGGCATATTTGTGTGGAGTTCTGCATTGGTACGTTCAACTGAGACAGCGTGGTTATGGAGGGTACAGGTTCAGGGCATATTTGTGTGGAGTTCTGCATTGGTACGTTCCAATGAGACAGGGATGTTATGGAGGGGTAGAGTTTCAGGGTATACTTTTGTGGAGTTCTGCGTTGGTACGTTGCAGTGTGACTGGGAGGTTATGGAGGGGTACAGGATCAGGGCATATTTGTGTGGAGTTCTGCTTTGGTACGTTCAAGTGAGACAGGGAGGTTATGGAGGGTACAGGTTCAGGGCATATTTGTGTGGAGTTCTGCATTGGTACGTTCCAGTGAGACAGGGATGTTATGGAGGGGTACAGGTTCAGGGTATACTTGTGTGGAGTTCTGCATTGGTACGTTCCAGTGAGACAGGGAGGTTATGAAGGGTACAGGTTCAGGGCATATTTGTGTGGAGTTCTGCATTGGTACGTTCCAGTGAGACAGAGAGGTTATGCACGGTACAGGTTCAGTTCATATTTGAGTGGAGTTCGGCATTGGTGCGTTCCAGTGAGACAAGGATGTTATGGAGGGGTACAGGTTCAGGGCATATTTGTGTGGAGTTCTGCATTGGTACGTTCCAAAGAGACAGGGAGGTCATTGAGGAGTACAGGATCAGGGCATATTTGTGTGGAGTTCTGCATTGGTACGTTCCAGTGAGGCAGGGAGGTTATGGAGGGGTGCAGATTCAGGGCAAATTTGTGTGGAGTTCTGCATTGGTACGTTCCAGTGAGACAAGGAGGTTATGGGCGGGTACAGGTTCAGGGCATATTTGTGCTGAGTTCTGCATTGGTACGTTCCAGTGAGACAGGGAGGTCATGGAGGGATACAGCTTCAGGGAATATTTGTGCGGAGTTCTGCATTGGTACGTTCCGGTGAGACAGGGAGGTTATGGAGGGGTACAGGTTCAGGGCAAATTTGTGTGGAGTTCTGCCGTGGTACATTCCAGTGAGACAGGGAGGTTATGGACGGGTATAGTTTCAGGGCATATTTGTGTGGAATCCTGCAGTGGGACGTTCCAATGAGTCAGGGACGTTATGGACGTGTACAGGTTCAGGGCATATTTGTGTGGAGTTCTGCATTGGTACGTTCCAGTAAGACAGGGAGGTTATGGAGGGATACAGGTTCAGGGCATATTTGTGTGGAGTTCTGCATTGGTACGTTCCAGTGAGACAGGGAGTTTATGGAGGTGTACAGGTTCAGGGCATATTTGTGTGGAGTTCTGCATTGGTACGTTCAACTGAGACAGCGTGGTTATGGAGGGTACAGGTTCAGGGCATATTTGTGTGGAGTTCTGCATTGGTACGTTCCAATGAGACAGGGATGTTATGGAGGGGTAGAGTTTCAGGGTATACTTTTGTGGAGTTCTGCGTTGGTACGTTGCAGTGTGACTGGGAGGTTATGGAGGGGTACAGGATCAGGGCATATTTGTGTGGAGTTCTGCTTTGGTACGTTCAAGTGAGACAGGGAGGTTATGGAGGGTATAGGTTCAGGGCATATTTGTGTGGAGTTCTGCATTGGTACGTTCCAGTGAGACAGGGATGTTATGGAGGGGTACAGGTTCAGGGTATACTTGTGTGGAGTTCTGCATTGGTACGTTCCAGTGAGACAGGGAGGTTATGGAGGGGTACAGGTCCAGGGCATATTTGTGTGGAGTTCTGCATTGGTCCGTTCCAATGAAACAGAGAGGTTATGCACGGTACAGTTTCTGGGTATATTTGAGTGGAGTTCGGCATTGGTGTGTTCCAGTGAGACAGGGATGTTATGGAGGGGTACAGGTTCAGGGCATATTTGTGTGGAGTTCAGCATTGGTACGTTCCAGTGAGACAGGGAGGTCATGGAGGAGTACAGGATCAGGGCATATTTGTGTGGAGTTCTGCATTGGTACGTTCCAGTGAGGCAGGGAGGTTATGGAGGGGTGCAGGTTCAGGGCAAATTTGTGTGGAGTTCTGCATTGGTAGGTTCCAGTGAGACAAGGAGGTTATGGGCGGGTACAGGTTCAGGGCATATTTGTGCGGAGTTCTGCATTGGTACGTTCCAGTGAGACAGGGAAGTCATGGAGGGTACATGTTCAGGGCATATTTGTGCGGAGTTCTGCATTGGTACGTTCCAGTGAGACAGGGACGTTATGGAGGGATACAGGTTCAGGGCATATTTGTGTGGAGTTCTGCATTGGTACGTTCCAGTGAGACAGGGAGGTTATGGAGGGTACATGTTCAGTGCATAATTGTGCGGAGTTCTGCATTGGTACGTTCCAGTGAAACAGGGAGGTTATGGAGGGTACATGTTCAGTGCATATTTGTGTGGAGTTCTGCATTGGTACATTCCAGTGAGACAGGGAGGTTATGGAGGGGTACAGGTTCAGGGCAAATTTCTGTGCAGTTCTGCATTGGTACGTTCCAGTGAGACAAGGAGGTTATGGCCGGGTACAGGTTCAGGGCATATTTGTGTGGAGTTCTGCATTGGTACGTTCCAGTGAGACAGGGAGGTTATGGAGGGTACAGGTTCAGGGCATATTTGTGTGGAGTTCTGCATTGGTACGTTCCAGTGAGACATGGACTTTATGGAGGGATACAGGTTCAGGGCATATTTGTAAGGAGTTCTGCATTGGTACTTTCCAGTGAGACAGGGAGGTTATGGAGGGTACAGGTTCAGGGTATATTTGTGTGGAGTTCTGCATTGGTACGTTCCAGTGAGACACGGTGGTTATGGAGGGGTACAGGTTCAGGGCATATTTGTGCGGAGTTCTGCATTGGTACGTTCCAGTGAGACAGGGAGGTTATGGAGGGTACAGGTTCAGGGCATATTTGTGTGGAGTTCTGCAGTGGGACGTTCCTGTGAGACAGGGAGGTTATGGAGGGGTACAGGTTCAGGGCAAATTTGTGTGGAGTTCTGCATTGGTACGTTCCAGTGAGACAATGAGGTTATGGGCAGGTACAGGTTGAGGGCATATTTGTGTGGAGTTCTGTATTGGTACGTTCCAGTGCGACAGTGAGGTTATGGAGGGTACAGGTTCAGGGCATATTTGCGTGGAGTTCTGCATTGGTACGTTCCAGTGAGACAGGGAGGTTATGGATGGTACATGTTCAGGGAATATTTTTGTGTAGTTCTGCATTGGTACGTTCCAGTGAGACAGGGCGGTTATGGAGGGTACTGGTTCATGTTATGTTTGTGTGGAGTTCTGCATTGGTACGTTCCAGTGAGACAGGGAGTTTATGGAGGTGTACAGGTTCAGGGCATATTTGTGTGGAGTTCTGCATTGGTACGTTCAACTGAGACAGCGTGGTTATGGAGGGTACAGGTTCAGGGCATATTTGTGTGGAGTTCTGCATTGCTACGTTCCAATGAGACAGGGATGTTATGGAGGGGTAGAGTTTCAGGGTATACTTTTGTGGAGTTCTGCGTTGGTACGTTGCAGTGTGACTGGGAGGTTTGGAGGGGTACAGGATCAGGGCATATTTGTGTGGAGTTCTGCTTTGGTACGTTCAAGTGAGACAGGGAGGTTATGGAGGGTACAGGTTCAGGGCATATTTGTGTGGAGTTCTGCATTGGTACGTTCCAGTGAGACAGGGATGTTATGGAGTGTTACAGGTTCAGGGTATACTTGTGTGGAGTTCTGCATTGGTACGTTCCAGTGAGACAGGGAGGTTATGAAGGGTACAGGTTCAGGGCATATTTGTGTGGAGTTCTGCATTGGTACGTTCCAGTCAGACAGGGAGGTTATGGAGCGGTACAGGTTCAGGGCATATTTGTGTGGAGTTCTGCTTTGGTACGTTCCCGTGAGACAGAGAGGTTATGCACGGTACAGGTTCAGGTCATATTTGTGTGGAGTTCTGCATTGGTACGTTCCAGTGAGACAGCGAGGTTATGGAGGGTACATGTTCAGTGCATATTTGTGCGTAGTTCTGCATTGGTTCGTTCCAGTGAGACAGGGAGGTCATGGATGAGTACAGGTTCAGGGCATACTTGTGTGGAGTTCTGCATTGGTACGTTCCAGTGAGACAGGGAGGTTATGGAGGGGTACAGGTTCAGGGCAAATTTCTGTGCAGTTCTGCATTGGTACGTTCCAGTGAGACAAGGAGGTTATGGCCGGGTACAGGTTCAGGGCATATTTGTGTGGAGTTCTGCATTGGTACGTTCCAGTGAGACAGGGAGGTTATGGAGGGTACAGGTTCAGGGCATATTTGTGTGGAGTTCTGCATTGGTACGTTCCAGTGAGACATGGACTTTATGGAGGGATACAGGTTCAGGGCATATTTGTAAGGAGTTCTGCATTGGTACTTTCCAGTGAGACAGGGAGGTTATGGAGGGTACAGGTTCAGGGTATATTTGTGTGGAGTTCTGCATTGGTACGTTCCAGTGAGACACGGTGGTTATGGAGGGGTACAGGTTCAGGGCATATTTGTGCGGAGTTCTGCATTGGTACGTTCCAGTGAGACAGGGAGGTTATGGAGGGTACAGGTTCATGGCATATTTGTGTGGAGTTCTGCATTGGTACGTTCCAGTGAGACAGGGAGGTTATGGACGGATACAGGTTCAGGGCATATTTGTGTGTAGTTCTGCATTGGTACGTTCCAGTGAGACAGCGAGTTTATGGAGGGTTACAGGTTCAGGGCATATTTGTGTGGACTTCTGCATTGGTACGTTGCAGTGAGACAGGGAGGTTATGGGAGGGTACAAGTTCAGGGCATATTTGTGTGGAGTTCTGCGTTGGGATGACCCAGTGAGACTGCGATGTCATGGAGGGGTACAGGTTCAGGGCAAATTTGTGTGGAGTTCTGCATTGGTACGTTCCAGTGAGACAATGAGGTTATGGGCAGGTACAGGTTGAGGGCATATTTGTGTGGAGTTCTGTATTGGTACGTTCCAGTGCGACAGTGAGGTTATGGAGGGTACAGGTTCAGGGCATATTTGCGTGGAGTTCTGCATTGGTACGTTCCAGTGAGACAGGGAGGTTATGGAGGGTACATGTTCAGGGCATATTTTTGTGTAGTTCTGCATTGGTACGTTCCAGTGAGACAGGGCGGTTATGGAGGGTACTGGTTCATGTTATGTTTGTGTGGAGTTCTGCATTGGTACGTTCCAGTGAGACAGGGAGTTTATGGAGGTGTACAGGTTCAGGGCATATTTGTGTGGAGTTCTGCATTGGTACGTTCAACTGAGACAGCGTGGTTATGGAGGGTACAGGTTCAGGGCATATTTGTGTGGAGTTCTGCATTGGTACGTTCCAATGAGACAGGGATGTTATGGAGGGGTAGAGTTTCAGGGTATACTTTTGTGGAGTTCTGCGTTGGTACGTTGCAGTGTGACTGGGAGGTTATGGAGGGGTACAGGATCACGGCATATTTGTGTGGAGTTCTGCTTTGGTACGTTCAAGTGAGACAGGGAGGTTATGGAGGGTACAGGTTCAGGG
The DNA here is from genome assembly GCF_048418815.1 of Hemitrygon akajei. NCBI lineage: Eukaryota > Metazoa > Chordata > Chondrichthyes > Myliobatiformes > Dasyatidae > Hemitrygon > Hemitrygon akajei. The sequence goes on along the minus strand of NW_027332029.1, from coordinate 468,109 downwards.
CATATTTGTGTGGAGTTCTGCATTGGTACGTTCCAGTCAGACAGGGAGGTTATGGAGCGGTACAGGTTCAGGGCATATTTGTGTGGAGTTCTGCTTTGGTACGTTCCCGTGAGACAGAGAGGTTATGCACGGTACAGGTTCAGGTCATATTTGTGTGGAGTTCTGCATTGGTACGTTCCAGTGAGACAGCGAGGTTATGGAGGGTACATGTTCAGTGCATATTTGTGCGTAGTTCTGCATTGGTTCGTTCCAGTGAGACAGGGAGGTCATGGATGAGTACAGGTTCAGGGCATACTTGTGTGGAGTTCTGCATTGGTACGTTCCAGTGAGACAGGGAGGTTATGGAGGGGTACAGGTTCAGGGCAAATTTCTGTGCAGTTCTGCATTGGTACGTTCCAGTGAGACAAGGAGGTTATGGCCGGGTACAGGTTCAGGGCATATTTGTGTGGAGTTCTGCATTGGTACGTTCCAGTGAGACAGGGAGGTTATGGAGGGTACAGGTTCAGGGCATATTTGTGTGGAGTTCTGCATTGGTACGTTCCAGTGAGACATGGACTTTATGGAGGGATACAGGTTCAGGGCATATTTGTAAGGAGTTCTGCATTGGTACTTTCCAGTGAGACAGGGAGGTTATGGAGGGTACAGGTTCAGGGTATATTTGTGTGGAGTTCTGCATTGGTACGTTCCAGTGAGACACGGTGGTTATGGAGGGGTACAGGTTCAGGGCATATTTGTGCGGAGTTCTGCATTGGTACGTTCCAGTGAGACAGGGAGGTTATGGAGGGTACAGGTTCATGGCATATTTGTGTGGAGTTCTGCATTGGTACGTTCCAGTGAGACAGGGAGGTTATGGACGGATACAGGTTCAGGGCATATTTGTGTGTAGTTCTGCATTGGTACGTTCCAGTGAGACAGCGAGTTTATGGAGGGTTACAGGTTCAGGGCATATTTGTGTGGACTTCTGCATTGGTACGTTGCAGTGAGACAGGGAGGTTATGGGAGGGTACAAGTTCAGGGCATATTTGTGTGGAGTTCTGCGTTGGGATGACCCAGTGAGACTGCGATGTCATGGAGGGGTACAGGTTCAGGGCAAATTTGTGTGGAGTTCTGCATTGGTACGTTCCAGTGAGACAATGAGGTTATGGGCAGGTACAGGTTGAGGGCATATTTGTGTGGAGTTCTGTATTGGTACGTTCCAGTGCGACAGTGAGGTTATGGAGGGTACAGGTTCAGGGCATATTTGCGTGGAGTTCTGCATTGGTACGTTCCAGTGAGACAGGGAGGTTATGGAGGGTACATGTTCAGGGCATATTTTTGTGTAGTTCTGCATTGGTACGTTCCAGTGAGACAGGGCGGTTATGGAGGGTACTGGTTCATGTTATGTTTGTGTGGAGTTCTGCATTGGTACGTTCCAGTGAGACAGGGAGTTTATGGAGGTGTACAGGTTCAGGGCATATTTGTGTGGAGTTCTGCATTGGTACGTTCAACTGAGACAGCGTGGTTATGGAGGGTACAGGTTCAGGGCATATTTGTGTGGAGTTCTGCATTGGTACGTTCCAATGAGACAGGGATGTTATGGAGGGGTAGAGTTTCAGGGTATACTTTTGTGGAGTTCTGCGTTGGTACGTTGCAGTGTGACTGGGAGGTTATGGAGGGGTACAGGATCACGGCATATTTGTGTGGAGTTCTGCTTTGGTACGTTCAAGTGAGACAGGGAGGTTATGGAGGGTACAGGTTCAGGGCATATTTGTGTGGAGTTCTGCATTGGTACGTTCCAGTGAGACAGGGATGTTATGGAGGGGTACAGGTTCAGGGTATACTTGTGTGGAGTTCTGCATTGGTACGTTCCAGTGAGACAGGGAGGTTATGAAGGGTACAGGTTCAGGGCATATTTGTGTGGAGTTCTGCATTGGTACGTTCCAGTCAGACAGGGAGGTTATGGAGCGGTACAGGTTCAGGGCATATTTTTGTGGAGTTCTGCATTGGTACGTTCCAGTGAGACAGAGAGGTTATGCACGGTACAGGTTCAGGTCATATTTGAGTGGAGTTCGGCATTGGTGCGTTCCAGTGAGACAAGGATGTTATGGAGGGGTACAGGTTCAGGGCATATTTGTGTGGAGTTCTGCATTGGTACGTTCCAAAGAGACAGGGAGGTCATTGAGGAGTACAGGATCAGGGCATATTTGTGTGGAGTTCTGCATTGGTACGTTCCAGTGAGGCAGGGAGGTTATGGAGGGGTGCAGGTTCAGGGCAAATTTGTGTGGAGTTCTGCATTGGTAGGTTCCAGTGAGACAAGGAGGTTATGGGCGGGTACAGGTTCAGGGCATATTTGTGCGGAGTTCTGCATTGGTACGTTCCAGTGAGACAGGGAAGTCATGGAGGGTACATGTTCAGGGCATATTTGTGCGGAGTTCTGCATTGGTACGTTCCAGTGAGACAGGGACGTTATGGAGGGATACAGGTTCAGGGCATATTTGTGTGGAGTTCTGCATTGGTACGTTCCAGTGAGACAGGGAGGTTATGGAGGGTACATGTTCAGTGCATATTTGTGCGGAGTTCTGCATTGGTACGTTCCAGTGAGACAGGGAGGTCATGGATGAGTACAGGTTCAGGGCATACTTGTGTGGAGTTCTGCATTGGTACGTTCCAGTGAGACAGGGAGGTTATGGAGGGGTACAGGTTCAGGGCAAATTTCTGTGCAGTTCTGCATTGGTACGTTCCAGTGAGACAAGGAGGTTATGGCCGGGTACAGGTTCAGGGCATACTTGTGTGGTGTTCTGCATTGGTACGTTCCAGTGAGACAGGGAGGTTATGGAGGGGTACAGGTTCAGGGCAAATTTCTGTGCAGTTCTGCATTGGTACGTTCCAGTGAGACAAGGAGGTTATGGCCGGGTACAGGTTCAGGGCATATTTGTGTGGAGTTCTGCATTGGTACGTTCCAGTGAGACAGGGAGGTTATGGAGGGTACAGGTTCAGGGCATATTTGTGTGGAGTTCTGCATTGGTACGTTCCAGTGAGACATGGACTTTATGGAGGGATACAGGTTCAGGGCATATTTGTAAGGAGTTCTGCATTGGTACTTTCCAGTGAGACAGGGAGGTTATGGAGGGTACAGGTTCAGGGTATATTTGTGTGGAGTTCTGCATTGGTACGTTCCAGTGAGACACGGTGGTTATGGAGGGGTACAGGTTCAGGGCATATTTGTGCGGAGTTCTGCATTGGTACGTTCCAGTGAGACAGGGAGGTTATGGAGGGTACAGGTTCATGGCATATTTGTGTGGAGTTCTGCATTGGTACGTTCCAGTGAGACAGGGAGGTTATGGACGGATACAGGTTCAGGGCATATTTGTGTGTAGTTCTGCATTGGTACGTTCCAGTGAGACAGCGAGTTTATGGAGGGTTACAGGTTCAGGGCATATTTGTGTGGACTTCTGCATTGGTACGTTGCAGTGTGACAGGGAGGTTATGGGAGGGTACAAGTTCAGGGCATATTTGTGTGGAGTTCTGCGTTGGGATGACCCAGTGAGACTGCGATGTCATGGAGGGGTACAGGTTCAGGGCAAATTTGTGTGGAGTTCTGCACTGGTACGTTCCAGTGAGACAATGAGGTTATGGGCAGGTACAGGTTGAGGGCATATTTGTGTATAGTTCTGTATTGGTACGTTCCAGTGCGACAGTGAGGTTATGGAGTGTACAGGTTCAGGGCATATTTGCGTGGAGTTCTGCATTGGTACGTTCCAGTGAGACAGGGAGGTTATGGAGGGTACATGTTCAGGGCATATTTTTGTGTAGTTCTGCATTGGTACGTTCCAGTGAGACAGGGCGGTTATGGAGGGTACTGGTTCATGTTATGTTTGTGTGGAGTTCTGCATTGGTACGTTCCAGTGAGACAGGGAGTTTATGGAGGTGTACAGGTTCAGGGCATATTTGTGTGGAGTTCTGCATTGGTACGTTCAACTGAGACAGCGTGGTTATGGAGGGTACAGGTTCAGGGCATATTTGTGTGGAGTTCTGCATTGGTACGTTCCAATGAGACAGGGATGTTATGGAGGGGTAGAGTTTCAGGGTATACTTTTGTGGAGTTCTGCGTTGGTACGTTGCAGTGTGACTGGGAGGTTATGGAGGGGTACAGGATCAGGGCATATTTGTGTGGAGTTCTGCTTTGGTACGTTCAAGTGAGACAGGGAGGTTATGGAGGGTATAGGTTCAGGGCATATTTGTGTGGAGTTCTGCATTGGTACGTTCCAGTGAGACAGGGATGTTATGGAGGGGTACAGGTTCAGGGTATACTTGTGTGGAGTTCTGCATTGGTACGTTCCAGTGAGACAGGGAGGTTATGAAGGGTACAGGTTCAGGGCATATTTGTGTGGAGTTCTGCATTGGTACGTTCCAGTGAGACAGAGAGGTTATGCACGGTACAGGTTCAGTTCATATTTGAGTGGAGTTCGGCATTGGTGCGTTCCAGTGAGACAAGGATGTTATGGAGGGGTACAGGTTCAGGGCATATTTGTGTGGAGTTCTGCATTGGTACGTTCCAAAGAGACAGGGAGGTCATTGAGGAGTACAGGATCAGGGCATATTTGTGTGGAGTTCTGCATTGGTACGTTCCAGTGAGGCAGGGAGGTTATGGAGGGGTGCAGATTCAGGGCAAATTTGTGTGGAGTTCTGCATTGGTACGTTCCAGTGAGACAAGGAGGTTATGGGCGGGTACAGGTTCAGGGCATATTTGTGCTGAGTTCTGCATTGGTACGTTCCAGTGAGACAGGGAGGTCATGGAGGGATACAGCTTCAGGGAATATTTGTGCGGAGTTCTGCATTGGTACGTTCCGGTGAGACAGGGAGGTTATGGAGGGGTACAGGTTCAGGGCAAATTTGTGTGGAGTTCTGCCGTGGTACATTCCAGTGAGACAGGGAGGTTATGGACGGGTATAGTTTCAGGGCATATTTGTGTGGAATCCTGCAGTGGGACGTTCCAATGAGTCAGGGACGTTATGGACGTGTACAGGTTCAGGGCATATTTGTGTGGAGTTCTGCATTGGTACGTTCCAGTGAGACAGGGAGGTTATGGAGGGGTACAGGTCCAGGGCATATTTGTGTGGAGTTCTGCATTGGTCCGTTCCAATGAAACAGAGAGGTTATGCACGGTACAGTTTCTGGGTATATTTGAGTGGAGTTCGGCATTGGTGTGTTCCAGTGAGACAGGGATGTTATGGAGGGGTACAGGTTCAGGGCATATTTGTGTGGAGTTCAGCATTGGTACGTTCCAGTGAGACAGGGAGGTCATGGAGGAGTACAGGATCAGGGCATATTTGTGTGGAGTTCTGCATTGGTACGTTCCAGTGAGGCAGGGAGGTTATGGAGGGGTGCAGGTTCAGGGCAAATTTGTGTGGAGTTCTGCATTGGTAGGTTCCAGTGAGACAAGGAGGTTATGGGCGGGTACAGGTTCAGGGCATATTTGTGCGGAGTTCTGCATTGGTACGTTCCAGTGAGACAGGGAAGTCATGGAGGGTACATGTTCAGGGCATATTTGTGCGGAGTTCTGAATTGGTACGTTCCAGTGAGACAGGGACGTTATGGAGGGATACAGGTTCAGGGCATATTTGTGTGGAGTTCTGCATTGGTACGTTCCAGTGAGACAGGGAGGTTATGGAGGGTACATGTTCAGTGCATAATTGTGCGGAGTTCTGCATTGGTACGTTCCAGTGAAACAGGGAGGTTATGGAGGGTACATGTTCAGTGCATATTTGTGTGGAGTTCTGCATTGGTACATTCCAGTGAGACAGGGAGGTTATGGAGGGGTACAGGTTCAGGGCAAATTTCTGTGCAGTTCTGCATTGGTACGTTCCAGTGAGACAAGGAGGTTATGGCCGGGTACAGGTTCAGGGCATATTTGTGTGGAGTTCTGCATTGGTACGTTCCAGTGAGACAGGGAGGTTATGGAGGGTACAGGTTCAGGGCATATTTGTGTGGAGTTCTGCATTGGTACGTTCCAGTGAGACATGGACTTTATGGAGGGATACAGGTTCAGGGCATATTTGTAAGGAGTTCTGCATTGGTACTTTCCAGTGAGACAGGGAGGTTATGGAGGGTACAGGTTCAGGGTATATTTGTGTGGAGTTCTGCATTGGTACGTTCCAGTGAGACACGGTGGTTATGGAGGGGTACAGGTTCAGGGCATATTTGTGCGGAGTTCTGCATTGGTACGTTCCAGTGAGACAGGGAGGTTATGGAGGGTACAGGTTCAGGGCATATTTGTGTGGAGTTCTGCAGTGGGACGTTCCTGTGAGACAGGGAAGTTATGGAGGGGTACAGGTTCAGGGCAAATTTGTGTGGAGTTCTGCATTGGTACGTTCCAGTGAGACAATGAGGTTATGGGCAGGTACAGGTTGAGGGCATATTTGTGTGGAGTTCTGTATTGGTACGTTCCAGTGCGACAGTGAGGTTATGGAGGGTACAGGTTCAGGGCATATTTGCGTGGAGTTCTGCATTGGTACGTTCCAGTGAGACAGGGAGGTTATGGATGGTACATGTTCAGGGAATATTTTTGTGTAGTTCTGCATTGGTACGTTCCAGTGAGACAGGGCGGTTATGGAGGGTACTGGTTCATGTTATGTTTGTGTGGAGTTCTGCATTGGTACGTTCCAGTGAGACAGGGAGTTTATGGAGGTGTACAGGTTCAGGGCATATTTGTGTGGAGTTCTGCATTGGTACGTTCAACTGAGACAGCGTGGTTATGGAGGGTACAGGTTCAGGGCATATTTGTGTGGAGTTCTGCATTGCTACGTTCCAATGAGACAGGGATGTTATGGAGGGGTAGAGTTTCAGGGTATACTTTTGTGGAGTTCTGCGTTGGTACGTTGCAGTGTGACTGGGAGGTTTGGAGGGGTACAGGATCAGGGCATATTTGTGTGGAGTTCTGCTTTGGTACGTTCAAGTGAGACAGGGAGGTTATGGAGGGTACAGGTTCAGGGCATATTTGTGTGGAGTTCTGCATTGGTACGTTCCAGTGAGACAGGGATGTTATGGAGTGTTACAGGTTCAGGGTATACTTGTGTGGAGTTCTGCATTGGTACGTTCCAGTGAGACAGGGAGGTTATGAAGGGTACAGGTTCAGGGCATATTTGTGTGGAGTTCTGCATTGGTACGTTCCAGTCAGACAGGGAGGTTATGGAGCGGTACAGGTTCAGGGCATATTTGTGTGGAGTTCTGCTTTGGTACGTTCCCGTGAGACAGAGAGGTTATGCACGGTACAGGTTCAGGTCATATTTGTGTGGAGTTCTGCATTGGTACGTTCCAGTGAGACAGCGAGGTTATGGAGGGTACATGTTCAGTGCATATTTGTGCGTAGTTCTGCATTGGTTCGTTCCAGTGAGACAGGGAGGTCATGGATGAGTACAGGTTCAGGGCATACTTGTGTGGAGTTCTGCATTGGTACGTTCCAGTGAGACAGGGAGGTTATGGAGGGGTACAGGTTCAGGGCAAATTTCTGTGCAGTTCTGCATTGGTACGTTCCAGTGAGACAAGGAGGTTATGGCCGGGTACAGGTTCAGGGCATATTTGTGTGGAGTTCTGCATTGGTACGTTCCAGTGAGACAGGGAGGTTATGGAGGGTACAGGTTCAGGGCATATTTGTGTGGAGTTCTGCATTGGTACGTTCCAGTGAGACATGGACTTTATGGAGGGATACAGGTTCAGGGCATATTTGTAAGGAGTTCTGCATTGGTACTTTCCAGTGAGACAGGGAGGTTATGGAGGGTACAGGTTCAGGGTATATTTGTGTGGAGTTCTGCATTGGTACGTTCCAGTGAGACACGGTGGTTATGGAGGGGTACAGGTTCAGGGCATATTTGTGCGGAGTTCTGCATTGGTACGTTCCAGTGAGACAGGGAGGTTATGGAGGGTACAGGTTCATGGCATATTTGTGTGGAGTTCTGCATTGGTACGTTCCAGTGAGACAGGGAGGTTATGGACGGATACAGGTTCAGGGCATATTTGTGTGTAGTTCTGCATTGGTACGTTCCAGTGAGACAGCGAGTTTATGGAGGGTTACAGGTTCAGGGCATATTTGTGTGGACTTCTGCATTGGTACGTTGCAGTGAGACAGGGAGGTTATGGGAGGGTACAAGTTCAGGGCATATTTGTGTGGAGTTCTGCGTTGGGATGACCCAGTGAGACTGCGATGTCATGGAGGGGTACAGGTTCAGGGCAAATTTGTGTGGAGTTCTGCATTGGTACGTTCCAGTGAGACAATGAGGTTATGGGCAGGTACAGGTTGAGGGCATATTTGTGTGGAGTTCTGTATTGGTACGTTCCAGTGCGACAGTGAGGTTATGGAGGGTACAGGTTCAGGGCATATTTGCGTGGAGTTCTGCATTGGTACGTTCCAGTGAGACAGGGAGGTTATGGAGGGTACATGTTCAGGGCATATTTTTGTGTAGTTCTGCATTGGTACGTTCCAGTGAGACAGGGCGGTTATGGAGGGTACTGGTTCATGTTATGTTTGTGTGGAGTTCTGCATTGGTACGTTCCAGTGAGACAGGGAGTTTATGGAGGTGTACAGGTTCAGGGCATATTTGTGTGGAGTTCTGCATTGGTACGTTCAACTGAGACAGCGTGGTTATGGAGGGTACAGGTTCAGGGCATATTTGTGTGGAGTTCTGCATTGGTACGTTCCAATGAGACAGGGATGTTATGGAGGGGTAGAGTTTCAGGGTATACTTTTGTGGAGTTCTGCGTTGGTACGTTGCAGTGTGACTGGGAGGTTATGGAGGGGTACAGGATCACGGCATATTTGTGTGGAGTTCTGCTTTGGTACGTTCAAGTGAGACAGGGAGGTTATGGAGGGTACAGGTTCAGGGCATATTTGTGTGGAGTTCTGCATTGGTACGTTCCAGTCAGACAGGGAGGTTATGGAGCGGTACAGGTTCAGGGCATATTTGTGTGGAGTTCTGCTTTGGTACGTTCCCGTGAGACAGAGAGGTTATGCACGGTACAGGTTCAGGTCATATTTGTGTGGAGTTCTGCATTGGTACGTTCCAGTGAGACAGCGAGGTTATGGAGGGTACATGTTCAGTGCATATTTGTGCGTAGTTCTGCATTGGTTCGTTCCAGTGAGACAGGGAGGTCATGGATGAGTACAGGTTCAGGGCATACTTGTGTGGAGTTCTGCATTGGTACGTTCCAGTGAGACAGGGAGGTTATGGAGGGGTACAGGTTCAGGGCAAATTTCTGTGCAGTTCTGCATTGGTACGTTCCAGTGAGACAAGGAGGTTATGGCCGGGTACAGGTTCAGGGCATATTTGTGTGGAGTTCTGCATTGGTACGTTCCAGTGAGACAGGGAGGTTATGGAGGGTACAGGTTCAGGGCATATTTGTGTGGAGTTCTGCATTGGTACGTTCCAGTGAGACATGGACTTTATGGAGGGATACAGGTTCAGGGCATATTTGTAAGGAGTTCTGCATTGGTACTTTCCAGTGAGACAGGGAGGTTATGGAGGGTACAGGTTCAGGGTATATTTGTGTGGAGTTCTGCATTGGTACGTTCCAGTCAGACAGGGAGGTTATGGAGCGGTACAGGTTCAGGGCATATTTGTGTGGGGTTCTGCATTGGTACGTTCCAGTGAGACAGAGAGGTTATGCACGGTACAGGTTCAGGTCATATTTGAGTGGAGTTCGGCATTGGTGCGTTCCAGTGAGACAAGGAAGTTATGGAGGGGTACAGGTTCAGGGCATATTTGTGTGGAGTTCTGCATTGGTACGTTCCAAAGAGACAGGGAGGTCATTGAGGAGTACAGGATCAGGGCATATTTGTGTGGAGTTCTGCATTGGTACGTTCCAGTGAGGCAGGGACGTTATGGAGGGGTGCAGGTTCAGGGCAAATTTGTGTGGAGTTCTGCATTGGTACGTTCCAGTGAGACAAGGAGGTTATGGGCGGGTACAGGTTCAGGGCATATTTGTGCGGAGTTCTGCATTGGTACTTTCCAGTGAGACAGGGAGGTCATGGAGGGATACAGCTTCAGGGAATATTTGTGCGGAGTTCTGCATTGGTACGTTCCGGTGAGACAGGGAGGTCATGGAGGAGTACAGGTTCAGGGCATATTTGTGTGGAGTTCTGCTTTTGCACGTTCCAGTGAGACAATGAGGTTATGGGCAGGTACAGGTTGAGGGCATATTTGTGTGGAGTTCTGTATTGGTACGTTCCAGTGCGACAGTGAGGTTATGGAGGGTACAGGTTCAGGGCATATTTGCGTGGAGTTCTGCATTGGTACGTTCCAGTGAGACAGGGAGGTTATGGATGGTACATGTTCAGGGAATATTTTTGTGTAGTTCTGCATTGGTACGTTCCAGTGAGACAGGGCGGTTATGGAGGGTACTGGTTCATGTTATGTTTGTGTGGAGTTCTGCATTGGTACGTTCCAGTGAGACAGGGAGTTTATGGAGGTGTACAGGTTCAGGGCATATTTGTGTGGAGTTCTGCATTGGTACGTTCAACTGAGACAGCGTGGTTATGGAGGGTACAGGTTCAGGGCATATTTGTGTGGAGTTCTGCATTGCTACGTTCCAATGAGACAGGGATGTTATGGAGGGGTAGAGTTTCAGGGTATACTTTTGTGGAGTTCTGCGTTGGTACGTTGCAGTGTGACTGGGAGGTTTGGAGGGGTACAGGATCAGGGCATATTTGTGTGGAGTTCTGCTTTGGTACGTTCAAGTGAGACAGGGAGGTTATGGAGGGTACAGGTTCAGGGCATATTTGTGTGGAGTTCTGCATTGGTACGTTCCAGTGAGACAGGGATGTTATGGAGTGTTACAGGTTCAGGGTATACTTGTGTGGAGTTCTGCATTGGTACGTTCCAGTGAGACAGGGAGGTTATGAAGGGTACAGGTTCAGGGCATATTTGTGTGGAGTTCTGCATTGGTACGTTCCAGTCAGACAGGGAGGTTATGGAGCGGTACAGGTTCAGGGCATATTTGTGTGGAGTTCTGCTTTGGTACGTTCCCGTGAGACAGAGAGGTTATGCACGGTACAGGTTCAGGTCATATTTGTGTGGAGTTCTGCATTGGTACGTTCCAGTGAGACAGCGAGGTTATGGAGGGTACATGTTCAGTGCATATTTGTGCGTAGTTCTGCATTGGTTCGTTCCAGTGAGACAGGGAGGTCATGGATGAGTACAGGTTCAGGGCATACTTGTGTGGAGTTCTGCATTGGTACGTTCCAGTGAGACAGGGAGGTTATGGAGGGGTACAGGTTCAGGGCAAATTTCTGTGCAGTTCTGCATTGGTACGTTCCAGTGAGACAAGGAGGTTATGGCCGGGTACAGGTTCAGGGCATATTTGTGTGGAGTTCTGCATTGGTACGTTCCAGTGAGACAGGGAGGTTATGGAGGGTACAGGTTCAGGGCATATTTGTGTGGAGTTCTGCATTGGTACGTTCCAGTGAGACATGGACTTTATGGAGGGATACAGGTTCAGGGCATATTTGTAAGGAGTTCTGCATTGGTACTTTCCAGTGAGACAGGGAGGTTATGGAGGGTACAGGTTCAGGGTATATTTGTGTGGAGTTCTGCATTGGTACGTTCCAGTGAGACACGGTGGTTATGGAGGGGTACAGGTTCAGGGCATATTTGTGCGGAGTTCTGCATTGGTACGTTCCAGTGAGACAGGGAGGTTATGGAGGGTACAGGTTCATGGCATATTTGTGTGGAGTTCTGCATTGGTACGTTCCAGTGAGACAGGGAGGTTATGGACGGATACAGGTTCAGGGCATATTTGTGTGTAGTTCTGCATTGGTACGTTCCAGTGAGACAGCGAGTTTATGGAGGGTTACAGGTTCAGGGCATATTTGTGTGGACTTCTGCATTGGTACGTTGCAGTGAGACAGGGAGGTTATGGGAGGGTACAAGTTCAGGGCATATTTGTGTGGAGTTCTGCGTTGGGATGACCCAGTGAGACTGCGATGTCATGGAGGGGTACAGGTTCAGGGCAAATTTGTGTGGAGTTCTGCATTGGTACGTTCCAGTGAGACAATGAGGTTATGGGCAGGTACAGGTTGAGGGCATATTTGTGTGGAGTTCTGTATTGGTACGTTCCAGTGCGACAGTGAGGTTATGGAGGGTACAGGTTCAGGGCATATTTGCGTGGAGTTCTGCATTGGTACGTTCCAGTGAGACAGGGAGGTTATGGAGGGTACATGTTCAGGGCATATTTTTGTGTAGTTCTGCATTGGTACGTTCCAGTGAGACAGGGCGGTTATGGAGGGTACTGGTTCATGTTATGTTTGTGTGGAGTTCTGCATTGGTACGTTCCAGTGAGACAGGGAGTTTATGGAGGTGTACAGGTTCAGGGCATATTTGTGTGGAGTTCTGCATTGGTACGTTCAACTGAGACAGCGTGGTTATGGAGGGTACAGGTTCAGGGCATATTTGTGTGGAGTTCTGCATTGGTACGTTCCAATGAGACAGGGATGTTATGGAGGGGTAGAGTTTCAGGGTATACTTTTGTGGAGTTCTGCGTTGGTACGTTGCAGTGTGACTGGGAGGTTATGGAGGGGTACAGGATCACGGCATATTTGTGTGGAGTTCTGCTTTGGTACGTTCAAGTGAGACAGGGAGGTTATGGAGGGTACAGGTTCAGGGCATATTTGTGTGGAGTTCTGCATTGGTACGTTCCAGTCAGACAGGGAGGTTATGGAGCGGTACAGGTTCAGGGCATATTTGTGTGGAGTTCTGCTTTGGTACGTTCCCGTGAGACAGAGAGGTTATGCACGGTACAGGTTCAGGTCATATTTGTGTGGAGTTCTGCATTGGTACGTTCCAGTGAGACAGCGAGGTTATGGAGGGTACATGTTCAGTGCATATTTGTGCGTAGTTCTGCATTGGTTCGTTCCAGTGAGACAGGGAGGTCATGGATGAGTACAGGTTCAGGGCATACTTGTGTGGAGTTCTGCATTGGTACGTTCCAGTGAGACAGGGAGGTTATGGAGGGGTACAGGTTCAGGGCAAATTTCTGTGCAGTTCTGCATTGGTACGTTCCAGTGAGACAAGGAGGTTATGGCCGGGTACAGGTTCAGGGCATATTTGTGTGGAGTTCTGCATTGGTACGTTCCAGTGAGACAGGGAGGTTATGGAGGGTACAGGTTCAGGGCATATTTGTGTGGAGTTCTGCATTGGTACGTTCCAGTGAGACATGGACTTTATGGAGGGATACAGGTTCAGGGCATATTTGTAAGGAGTTCTGCATTGGTACTTTCCAGTGAGACAGGGAGGTTATGGAGGGTACAGGTTCAGGGTATATTTGTGTGGAGTTCTGCATTGGTACGTTCCAGTGAGACACGGTGGTTATGGAGGGGTACAGGTTCAGGGCATATTTGTGCGGAGTTCTGCATTGGTACGTTCCAGTGAGACAGGGAGGTTATGGAGGGTACAGGTTCATGGCATATTTGTGTGGAGTTCTGCATTGGTACGTTCCAGTGAGACAGGGAGGTTATGGACGGATACAGGTTCAGGGCATATTTGTGTGTAGTTCTGCATTGGTACGTTCCAGTGAGACAGCGAGTTTATGGAGGGTTACAGGTTCAGGGCATATTTGTGTGGACTTCTGCATTGGTACGTTGCAGTGAGACAGGGAGGTTATGGGAGGGTACAAGTTCAGGGCATATTTGTGTGGAGTTCTGCGTTGGGATGACCCAGTGAGACTGCGATGTCATGGAGGGGTACAGGTTCAGGGCAAATTTGTGTGGAGTTCTGCACTGGTACGTTCCAGTGAGACAATGAGGTTATGGGCAGGTACAGGTTGAGGGCATATTTGTGTGGAGTTCTGTATTGGTACGTTCCAGTGCGACAGTGAGGTTATGGAGGGTACAGGTTCAGGGCATATTTGCGTGGAGTTCTGCATTGGTACGTTCCAGTGAGACAGGGAGGTTATGGAGGGTACATGTTCAGGGCATATTTTTGTGTAGTTCTGCATTGGTACGTTCCAGTGAGACAGGGCGGTTATGGAGGGTACTGGTTCATGTTATGTTTGTGTGGAGTTCTGCATTGGTACGTTCCAGTGAGACAGGGAGTTTATGGAGGTGTACAGGTTCAGGGCATATTTGTGTGGAGTTCTGCATTGGTACGTTCAACTGAGACAGCGTGGTTATGGAGGGTACAGGTTCAGGGCATATTTGTGTGGAGTTCTGCATTGGTACGTTCCAATGAGACAGGGATGTTATGGAGGGGTAGAGTTTCAGGGTATACTTTTGTGGAGTTCTGCGTTGGTACGTTGCAGTGTGACTGGGAGGTTATGGAGGGGTACAGGATCACGGCATATTTGTGTGGAGTTCTGCTTTGGTACGTTCAAGTGAGACAGGGAGGTTATGGAGGGTACAGGTTCAGGGCATATTTGTGTGGAGTTCTGCATTGGTACGTTCCAGTGAGACAGGGATGTTATGGAGGGGTACAGGTTCAGGGTATACTTGTGTGGAGTTCTGCATTGGTACGTTCCAGTGAGACAGGGAGGTTATGAAGGGTACAGGTTCAGGGCATATTTGTGTGGAGTTCTGCATTGGTACGTTCCAGTCAGACAGGGAGGTTATGGAGCGGTACAGGTTCAGGGCATATTTTTGTGGAGTTCTGCATTGGTACGTTCCAGTGAGACAGAGAGGTTATGCACGGTACAGGTTCAGGTCATATTTGAGTGGAGTTCGGCATTGGTGCGTTCCAGTGAGACAAGGATGTTATGGAGGGGTACAGGTTCAGGGCATATTTGTGTGGAGTTCTGCATTGGTACGTTCCAAAGAGACAGGGAGGTCATTGAGGAGTACAGGATCAGGGCATATTTGTGTGGAGTTCTGCATTGGTACGTTCCAGTGAGGCAGGGAGGTTATGGAGGGGTGCAGGTTCAGGGCAAATTTGTGTGGAGTTCTGCATTGGTAGGTTCCAGTGAGACAAGGAGGTTATGGGCGGGTACAGGTTCAGGGCATATTTGTGCGGAGTTCTGCATTGGTACGTTCCAGTGAGACAGGGAAGTCATGGAGGGTACATGTTCAGGGCATATTTGTGCGGAGTTCTGCATTGGTACGTTCCAGTGAGACAGGGACGTTATGGAGGGATACAGGTTCAGGGCATATTTGTGTGGAGTTCTGCATTGGTACGTTCCAGTGAGACAGGGAGGTTATGGAGGGTACATGTTCAGTGCATATTTGTGCGGAGTTCTGCATTGGTACGTTCCAGTGAGACAGGGAGGTCATGGATGAGTACAGGTTCGGGGCATACTTGTGTGGAGTTCTGCATTGGTACGTTCCAGTGAGACAGGGAGGTTATGGAGGGGTACAGGTTCAGGGCAAATTTCTGTGCAGTTCTGCATTGGTACGTTCCAGTGAGACAAGGAGGTTATGGCCGGGTACAGGTTCAGGGCATATTTGTGTGGAGTTCTGCATTGGTACGTTCCAGTGAGACAGGGAGGTTATGGAGGGTACAGGTTCAGGGCATATTTGTGTGGAGTTCTGCATTGGTACGTTCCAGTGAGACATGGACTTTATGGAGGGATACAGGTTCAGGGCATATTTGTAAGGAGTTCTGCATTGGTACTTTCCAGTGAGACAGGGAGGTTATGGAGGGTACAGGTTCAGGGTATATTTGTGTGGAGTTCTGCATTGGTACGTTCCAGTGAGACACGGTGGTTATGGAGGGGTACAGGTTCAGGGCATATTTGTGCGGAGTTCTGCATTGGTACGTTCCAGTGAGACAGGGAGGTTATGGAGGGTACAGGTTCATGGCATATTTGTGTGGAGTTCTGCATTGGTACGTTCCTGTGAGACAGGGAGGTCATTGAGGAGTACAGGATCAGGGCATATTTCTGTGGAGTTCTGCATTGGTACGTTCCAGTGAGGCAGGGAGGTTATGGAGGGGTGCAGGTTCAGGGCAAATTTGTGTGGAGTTCTGCATTGGTACGTTCCAGTGAGACAAGGAGGTTATGGGCGGGTACAGGTTCAGGGCATATTTGTGCGGAGTTCTGCATTGGTACGTTCCAGTGAGACAGGGACGTTATGGAGGGATACAGGTTCAGGGCATATTTGTGCGGAGTTCTGCATTGGTACGTTCCAGTGAGACAGGGACGTTATGGAGGGATACAGGTTCAGGGCATATTTGTGTGGAGTTCTGCATTGGTACGTTCCAGTGAGACAGGGAGGTTATGGAGGGTACATGTTCAGTGCATATTTGTGCGGAGTTCTGCATTGGTACGTTCCAGTGAGACAGGGAGGTCATGGATGAGTACAGGTTCAGGGCATACTTGTGTGGAGTTCTGCATTGGTACGTTCCAGTGAGACAGGGAGGTTATGGAGGGGTACAGGTTCAGGGCAAATTTCTGTGCAGTTCTGCATTGGTACGTTCCAGTGAGACAAGGAGGTTATGGCCGGGTACAGGTTCAGGGCATATTAGTGTGGAGTTCTGCATTGGTACGTTCCAGTGAGACAGGGAGGTTATGGAGGGTACAGGTTCAGGGCATATTTGTGTGGAGTTCTGCATTGGTACGTTCCAGTGAGACATGGACTTTATGGAGGGATACAGGTTCAGGGCATATTTGTAAGGAGTTCTGCATTGGTACTTTCCAGTGAGACAGGGAGGTTATGGAGGGTACAGGTTCAGGGTATATTTGTGTGGAGTTCTGCATTGGTACGTTCCAGTGAGACACGGTGGTTATGGAGGGGTACAGGTTCAGGGCATATTTGTGCGGAGTTCTGCATTGGTACGTTCCAGTGAGACAGGGAGGTTATGGAGGGTACAGGTTCATGGCATATTTGTGTGGAGTTCTGCATTGGTACGTTCCAGTGAGACAGGGAGGTTATGGACGGATACAGGTTCAGGGCATATTTGTGTGTAGTTCTGCATTGGTACGTTCCAGTGAGACAGCGAGTTTATGGAGGGTACAGGTTCAGGGCATATTTGTGTGGAGTTCTGCATTGGTACGTTCCAGTGAGACAGGGATGTTATGGAGTGTTACAGGTTCAGGGTATACTTGTGTGGAGTTCTGCATTGGTACGTTCCAGTGAGACAGGGTGGTTATGAAGGGTACAGGTTCAGGGCATATTTGTGTGGAGTTCTGCATTGGTACGTTCCAGTGAGACAGAGAGGTTATGCACGGTACAGGTTCAGGTCATATTTGAGTGGAGTTCGGCATTGGTGCGTTCCAGTGAGACAAGGATGTTATGGAGGGGTACAGGTTCAGGGCATATTTGTGTGGAGTTCTGCATTGGTACGTTCCAAAGAGACAGGGAGGTCATTGAGGAGTACAGGATCAGGGCATATTTGTGTGGAGTTCTGCATTGGTACGTTCCAGTGAGGCAGGGAGGTTATGGAGGGGTGCAGGTTCAGGGCAAATTTGTGTGGAGTTCTGCATTGGTACGTTCCAGTGAGACAAGGAGGTTATGGAGGGGTACAGGTTCAGGGCAAATATCTGTGCAGTTCTGCATTGGTACCTTCCAGTGAGACAAGGAGGTTATGGCCGGGTACAGGTTCAGGGCATATTTGTGTGGAGTTCTGCATTGGTACGTTCCAGTGAGACAGGGAGGTTATGGAGGGTACAGGTTCAGGGCATATTTGTGTGGAGTTCTGCAGTGGTACGTTCCAGTGAGACATGGACTTTATGGAGGGATACAGGTTCAGGGCATATTTGTAAGGAGTTCTGCATTGGTACTTTCCAGTGAGACAGGAAGGTTATGGAGGGTACAGGTTCAGGGTATATTTGTGTGGAGTTCTGCATTGGTACGTTCCAGTGAGACACGGTGGTTATGGAGGGGTACAGGTTCAGGGCATATTTGTGCGGAGTTCTGCATTGGTACGTTCCAATGAGACAGGGATGTTATGGAGGGGTAGAGTTTCAGGGTATACTTTTGTGGAGTTCTGCGTTGGTACGTTGCAGTGTGACTGGGAGGTTATGGAGGGGTACAGGTTCAGGGTATACTTGTGTGGAGTTCTGCATTGGTACGTTCCAGTGAGACAGGGAGGTTATGAAGGGTACAGGTTCAGGGCATATTTGTGTGGAGTTCTGCATTGGTACGTTCCAGTGAGACAGGGAGGTTATGGAGGGTACATGTTCAGTGCATATTTGTGCGGAGTTCTGCATTGGTACGTTCCAGTGAGACAGGGAGGTCATGGATGAGTACAGGTTCAGGGCATACTTGTGTGGAGTTCTGCATTGGTACGTTCCAGTGAGACAGGGAGGTTATGGAGGGGTACAGGTTCAGGGCAAATTTCTGTGCAGTTCTGCATTGGTACGTTCCAGTGAGACAAGGAGGTTATGGCCGGGTACAGTTTCAGGGCATATTTGTGTGGAGTTCTGCATTGGTACGTTCCAGTGAGACAGGGAGGTTATGGAGGGTACAGGTTCAGGGCATATTTGTGTGGAGTTCTGCATTGGTACGTTCCAGTGAGACATGGACTTTATGGAGGGATACAGGTTCAGGGCATATTTGTAAGGAGTTCTGCATTGGTACTTTCCAGTGAGACAGGGAGGTTATGGAGGGTACAGGTTCAGGGTATATTTGTGTGGAGTTCTGCATTGGTACGTTCCAGTGAGACACGGTGGTTATGGAGGGGTACAGGTTCAGGGCATATTTGTGCGGAGTTCTGCATTGGTACGTTCCAGTGAGACAGGGAGGTTATGGAGGGTACAGGTTCATGGCATATTTGTGTGGAGTTCTGCATTGGTACGTTCCAGTGAGACAGGGAGGTTATGGACGGATACAGGTTCAGGGCATATTTGTGTGTAGTTCTGCATTGGTACGTTCCAGTGAGACAGCGAGTTTATGGAGGGTTACAGGTTCAGGGCATATTTGTGTGGACTTCTGCATTGGTACGTTGCAGTGTGACAGGGAGGTTATGGGAGGGTACAAGTTCAGGGCATATTTGTGTGGAGTTCTGCGTTGGGATGACCCAGTGAGACTGCGATGTCATGGAGGGGTACAGGTTCAGGGCAAATTTGTGTGGAGTTCTGCACTGGTACGTTCCAGTGAGACAATGAGGTTATGGGCAGGTACAGGTTGAGGGCATATTTGTGTGGAGTTCTGTATTGGTACGTTCCAGTGAGACAGGGAGTTTATGGAGGTGTACAGGTTCAGGGCATATTTGTGTGGAGTTCTGCATTGGTACGTTCCAAAGAGACAGGGAGGTCATTGAGGAGTACAGGATCAGGGCATATTTGTGTGGAGTTCTGCATTGGTACGTTCCAGTGAGGCAGGGAGGTTATGGAGGGGTGCAGGTTCAGGGCAAATTTGTGTGGAGTTCTGCATTGGTAGGTTCCAGTGAGACAAGGAGGTTATGGGCGGGTACAGGTTCAGGGCATATTTGTGCGGAGTTCTGCATTGGTACGTTCCAGTGAGACAGGGAAGTCATGGAGGGTACATGTTCAGGGCATATTTGTGCGGAGTTCTGCATTGGTACGTTCCAGTGAGACAGGGACGTTATGGAGGGATACAGGTTCAGGGCATATTTGTGTGGAGTTCTGCATTGGTACGTTCCAGTGAGACAGGGAGGTTATGGAGGGTACATGTTCAGTGCATATTTGTGCGGAGTTCTGCATTGGTACGTTCCAGTGAGACAGGGAGGTCATGGATGAGTACAGGTTCAGGGCATACTTGTGTGGAGTTCTGCATTGGTACGTTCCAGTGAGACAGGGAGGTTATGGAGGGGTACAGGTTCAGGGCAAATTTCTGTGCAGTTCTGCATTGGTACGTTCCAGTGAGACAAGGAGGTTATGGCCGGGTACAGGTTCAGGGCATATTTGTGTGGAGTTCTGCATTGGTACGTTCCAGTGAGACAGGGAGGTTATGGAGGGTACAGGTTCAGGGCATATTTGTGTGGAGTTCTGCATTGGTACGTTCCAGTGAGACATGGACTTTATGGAGGGATACAGGTTCAGGGCATATTTGTAAGGAGTTCTGCATTGGTACTTTCCAGTGAGACAGGGAGGTTATGGAGGGTACAGGTTCAGGGTATATTTGTGTGGAGTTCTGCATTGGTACGTTCCAGTGAGACACGGTGGTTATGGAGGGGTACAGGTTCAGGGCATATTTGTGCGGAGTTCTGCATTGGTACGTTCCAGTGAGACAGGGAGGTTATGGAGGGTACAGGTTCATGGCATATTTGTGTGGAGTTCTGCATTGGTACGTTCCTGTGAGACAGGGAGGTCATTGAGGAGTACAGGATCAGGGCATATTTCTGTGGAGTTCTGCATTGGTACGTTCCAGTGAGGCAGGGAGGTTATGGAGGGGTGCAGGTTCAGGGCAAATTTGTGTGGAGTTCTGCATTGGTACGTTCCAGTGAGACAAGGAGGTTATGGGCGGGTACAGGTTCAGGGCATATTTGTGCGGAGTTCTGCATTGGTACGTTCCAGTGAGACAGGGACGTTATGGAGGGATACAGGTTCAGGGCATATTTGTGCGGAGTTCTGCATTGGTACGTTCCAGTGAGACAGGGACGTTATGGAGGGATACAGGTTCAGGGCATATTTGTGTGGAGTTCTGCATTGGTACGTTCCAGTGAGACAGGGAGGTTATGGAGGGTACATGTTCAGTGCATATTTGTGCGGAGTTCTGCATTGGTACGTTCCAGTGAGACAGGGAGGTCATGGATGAGTACAGGTTCAGGGCATACTTGTGTGGAGTTCTGCATTGGTACGTTCCAGTGAGACAGGGAGGTTATGGAGGGGTACAGGTTCAGGGCAAATTTCTGTGCAGTTCTGCATTGGTACGTTCCAGTGAGACAAGGAGGTTATGGCCGGGTACAGGTTCAGGGCATATTTGTGTGGAGTTCTGCATTGGTACGTTCCAGTGAGACAGGGAGGTTATGGAGGGTACAGGTTCAGGGCATATTTGTGTGGAGTTCTGCATTGGTACGTTCCAGTGAGACATGGACTTTATGGAGGGATACAGGTTCAGGGCATATTTGTAAGGAGTTCTGCATTGGTACTTTCCAGTGAGACAGGGAGGTTATGGAGGGTACAGGTTCAGGGTATATTTGTGTGGAGTTCTGCATTGGTACGTTCCAGTGAGACACGGTGGTTATGGAGGGGTACAGGTTCAGGGCATATTTGTGCGGAGTTCTGCATTGCTACGTTCCAATGAGACAGGGATGTTATGGAGGGGTAGAGTTTCAGGGTATACTTTTGTGGAGTTCTGCGTTGGTACGTTGCAGTGTGACTGGGAGGTTATGGAGGGGTACAGGATCAGGGCATATTTGTGTGGAGTTCTGCTTTGGTACGTTCAAGTGAGACAGGGAGGTTATGGAGGGTACAGGTTCAGGGCATATTTGTGTGGAGTTCTGCATTGGTACGTTCCAGTGAGACAGGGATGTTATGGAGTGTTACAGGTTCAGGGTATACTTGTGTGGAGTTCTGCATTGGTACGTTCCAGTGAGACAGGGTGGTTATGAAGGGTACAGGTTCAGGGCATATTTGTGTGGAGTTCTGCATTGGTACGTTCCAGTGAGACAGAGAGGTTATGCACGGTACAGGTTCAGGTCATATTTGAGTGGAGTTCGGCATTGGTGCGTTCCAGTGAGACAAGGATGTTATGGAGGGGTACAGGTTCAGGGCATATTTGTGTGGAGTTCTGCATTGGTACGTTCCAAAGAGACAGGGAGGTCATTGAGGAGTACAGGATCAGGGCATATTTGTGTGGAGTTCTGCATTGGTACGTTCCAGTGAGGCAGGGAGGTTATGGAGGGGTGCAGGTTCAGGGCAAATTTGTGTGGAGTTCTGCATTGGTACGTTCCAGTGAGACAAGGAGGTTATGGAGGGGTACAGGTTCAGGGCAAATTTCTGTGCAGTTCTGCATTGGTACGTTCCAGTGAGACAAGGAGGTTATGGCCGGGTACAGGTTCAGGGCATATTTGTGTGGAGTTCTGCATTGGTACGTTCCAGTGAGACAGGGAGGTTATGGAGGGTACAGGTTCAGGGCATATTTGTGTGGAGTTCTGCAGTGGTACGTTCCAGTGAGACATGGACTTTATGGAGGGATACAGGTTCAGGGCATATTTGTAAGGAGTTCTGCATTGGTACTTTCCAGTGAGACAGGGAGGTTATGGAGGGTACAGGTTCAGGGTATATTTGTGTGGAGTTCTGCATTGGTACGTTCCAGTGAGACACGGTGGTTATGGAGGGGTACAGGTTCAGGGCATATTTGTGCGGAGTTCTGCATTGGTACGTTCCAATGAGACAGGGATGTTATGGAGGGGTAGAGTTTCAGGGTATACTTTTGTGGAGTTCTGCGTTGGTACGTTGCAGTGTGACTGGGAGGTTATGGAGGGGTACAGGTTCAGGGTATACTTGTGTGGAGTTCTGCATTGGTACGTTCCAGTGAGACAGGGAGGTTATGAAGGGTACAGGTTCAGGGCATATTTGTGTGGAGTTCTGCATTGGTACGTTCCAGTGAGACAGGGAGGTTATGGAGGGGTACAGGTTCAGGGCATATTTGTGTGGAGTTCTGCATTGGTACGTTCCAGTAAGACAGGGAGGTTATGGAGGGGTACAGGTTCAGGGTATACTTGTGTGGAGTTCTGCATTGGTACGTTCCAGTGAGACAGGGAGGTTATGGAGGGGTACAGGTTCAGGGCAAATTTCTGTGCAGTTCTGCATTGGTACGTTCCAGTGAGACAAGGAGGTTATGGCCAGGTACAGGTTCAGGGCATATTTGTGTGGAGTTCTGCATTGGTACGTTCCAGTGAGACAGGGAGGTTATGGAGGGTACAGGTTCAGGGCATATTTGTGTGGAGTTCTGCATTGGTACGTTCCAGTGAGACATGGACTTTATGGAGGGATACAGGTTCAGGGCATATTTGTAAGGAGTTCTGCATTGGTACTTTCCAGTGAGACAGGGAGGTTATGGAGGGTACAGGTTCAGGGTATATTTGTGTGGAGTTCTGCATTGGTACGTTCCAGTGAGACACGGTGGTTATGGAGGGGTACAGGTTCAGGGCATATTTGTGCGGAGTTCTGCATTGGTACGTTCCAGTGAGACAGGGAGGTTATGGAGGGTACAGGTTCATGGCATATTTGTGTGGAGTTCTGCATTGGTACGTTCCAGTGAGACAGGGAGGTTATGGACGGATACAGGTTCAGGGCATATTTGTGTGTAGTTCTGCATTGGTACGTTCCAGTGAGACAATGAGGTTATGGGCAGGTACAGGTTGAGGGCATATTTGTGTGGAGTTCTGCATTGGTACGTTCCAGTGAGACATGGACTTTATGGAGGGATACAGGTTCAGGGCATATTTGTAAGGAGTTCTGCATTGGTACTTTCCAGTGAGACAGGGAGGTTATGGAGGGTACAGGTTCAGGGTATATTTGTGTGGAGTTCTGCATTGGTACGTTCCAGTGAGACACGGTGGTTATGGAGGGTTACAGGTTCAGGGCATATTTGTGTGGACTTCTGCATTGGTACGTTGCAGTGTGACAGGGAGGTTATGGGAGGGTACAAGTTCAGGGCATATTTGTGTGGAGTTCTGCGTTGGGATGACCCAGTGAGACTGCGATGTCATGGAGGGGTACAGGTTCAGGGCAAATTTGTGTGGAGTTCTGCACTGGTACGTTCCAGTGAGACAATGAGGTTATGGGCAGGTACAGGTTGAGGGCATATTTGTGTGGAGTTCTGTATTGGTACGTTCCAGTGCGACAGTGAGGTTATGGAGGGTACAGGTTCAGGGCATATTTGCGTGGAGTTCTGCATTGGTACGTTCCAGTGAGACAGGGAGGTTATGGAGGGTACATGTTCAGGGCATATTTTTGTGTAGTTCTGCATTGGTACGTTCCAGTGAGACAGGGCGGTTATGGAGGGTACTGGTTCATGTTATGTTTGTGTGGAGTTCTGCATTGGTACGTTCCAGTGAGACAGGGAGTTTATGGAGGTGTACAGGTTCAGGGCATATTTGTGTGGAGTTCTGCATTGGTACGTTCAACTGAGACAGCGTGGTTATGGAGGGTACAGGTTCAGGGCATATTTGTGTGGAGTTCTGCATTGGTACGTTCCAATGAGACAGGGATGTTATGGAGGGGTAGAGTTTCAGGGTATACTTTTGTGGAGTTCTGCGTTGGTACGTTGCAGTGTGACTGGGAGGTTATGGAGGGGTACAGGATCAGGGCATATTTGTGTGGAGTTCTGCTTTGGTACGTTCAAGTGAGACAGGGAGGTTATGGAGGGTACAGGTTCAGGGCATAATTGTGTGGAGTTCTGCATTGGTACGTTCCAGTGAGACAGTGATGTTATGGAGGGGTACAGGTTCAGGGTATACTTGTGTGGAGTTCTGCATTGGTACGTTCCAGTGAGACAGGGAGGTTATGAACGGTACAGGTTCAGGGCATATTTGTGTGGAGTTCTGCATTGGTACGTTCCAGTGAGACAGAGAGGTTATGCACGGTACAGGTTCAGTTCATATTTGAGTGGAGTTCGGCATTGGTGCGTTCCAGTGAGACAAGGATGTTATGGAGGGGTACAGGTTCAGGGCATATTTGTGTGGAGTTCTGCATTGGTACGTTCCAAAGAGACAGGGAGGTCATTGAGGAGTACAGGATCAGGGCATATTTGTGTGGAGTTCTGCATTGGTACGTTCCAGTGAGGCAGGGAGGTTATGGAGGGGTGCAGGTTCAGGGCAAATTTGTGTGGAGTTCTGCATTGGTACGTTCCAGTGAGACAAGGAGGTTATGGGCGGGTACAGGTTCAGGGCATATTTGTGCTGAGTTCTGCATTGGTACGTTCCAGTGAGACAGGGAGGTCATGGAGGGATACAGCTTCAGGGAATATTTGTGCGGAGTTCTGCATTGGTACGTTCCGGTGAGACAGGGAGGTTATGGAGGGGTACAGGTTCAGGGCAAATTTGTGTGGAGTTCTGCAGTGGTACATTCCAGTGAGACAGGGAGGTTATGGACGGGTATAGTTTCAGGGCATATTTGTGTGGAATTCTGCAGTGGGACGTTCCAATGAGTCAGGGACGTTATGGACGTGTACAGGTTCAGGGCATATTTGTGTGGAGTTCTGCATTGGTACGTTCCAGTGAGACAGGTAGGTTATGGAGGGGTACAGGTTCAGGGCATATTTGTGTGGAGTTCTGCTATGGTACGTTCCAGTGAGACAGAGAGGTTATGCACGGTACAGGTTCAGGGCATATTTGAGCGGAGTTCGGCATTGGTGCGTTCCAGTTAGACAAGGATGTTATGGAGGGGTACAGGATCAGGGCATATTTGTGTGGAGTTCTGCTTTGGTACGTTCAAGTGAGACAGGGAGGTTATGGAGGGTACAGGTTCAGGGCATATTTGTGTGGAGTTCTGCATTGGTACGTTCCAGTGAGACAGGGATGTTATGGAGGGGTACAGGTTCAGGGTATACTTGTGTGGAGTTCTGCATTGGTACGTTCCACTGAGACAGGGAGGTTATGAAGGGTACAGGTTCAGGGCATATTTGTGTGGAGTTCTGCATTGGTACGTTCCAGTCAGACAGGGAGGTTATGGAGCGGTACAGGTTCAGGGCATATTTGTGTGGAGTTCTGCATTGGTACGTTCCAGTGAGACAGAGAGGTTATGCACGGTACAGGTTCAGGTCATATTTGAGTGGAGTTCGGCATTGGTGCGTTCCAGTGAGACAAGGATGTTATGGAGGGGTACAGGTTCAGGGCATATTTGTGTGGAGTTCTGCATTGGTACGTTCCGGTGAGACAGGGAGGTCATGGAGGAGTACAGGTTCAGGGCATATTTGTGTGGAGTTCTGCTTTTGCACGTTCCAGTGAGACAGGGAGGTTATGGAGGGGTACAGGTTCAGGGCAAATTTGTGTGGAGTTCTGCAGTGGTACATTCCAGTGAGACAGGGAGGTTATGGACGGGTATAGTTTCAGGGCATATTTGTGTGGAATTCTGCAGTGGGACGTTCCAATGAGTCAGGGACGTTATCGACGTGTACAGGTTCAGGGCATATTTGTGTGGAGTTCTGCATTGGTACGTTCCAGTGAGACAGGTAGGTTATGGAGGGGTACAGGTTCAGGGCATATTTGTGTGGAGTTCTGCTATGGTACGTTCCAGTGAGACAGAGACGTTATGCACGGTACAGGTTCAGGGCATATTTGAGTGGAGTTCGGCATTGGTGCGTTCCAGTGAGACAAGGATGTTATGTAGGGGTACAGGTTCAGGGCATATTTGTGTGGAGTTCTGAATTGGTACGTTCCAAAGAGACAGGGAGGTCATGGAGGAGTACAGGATCAGGGCATATTTGTGTGGAGTTCTGCATTGGTACGTTCCAGTGAGGCAGGGAGGTTATGGAGGGGTGCAGGTTCAGGGCAAATTTGTGTGGAGTTCTGCATTGGTACGTTCCAGTGAGACAAGGAGGTTATGGGCGGGTACAGGTTCAGGGCATATTTGTGCGGATTTCTGCATTGGTACGTTCCAGTGAGACAGGGAGGTCATGGAGGGATACAGCTTCAGGGTATATTTGTGCGGAGTTCTGCATTGGTACGTTCCAGTGAGACAGGGAGGTCATGGAGGAGTACAGGTTCAGGTCATATTTGTGTGGAGTTCTGCATTTGTACGTTCCAGTGAGACAGGGAGGTTATGGAGGGTACAGGTTCAGGGCATATTTGTCTGGAGTTCTGCAGTGGTACGTTCCAGTGAGACAGGGAGGTTATGGACGGTTACAGTGTCAGGGCATATTTGTGTGGAGTTCTGCATTGGTACTTTCCAGTGAGACAGGAAGGTAATGCAGGGTACAGGTTCAGGGCATATTCGAGTGGAGTTCGGCATTGGTGCGTTCCAGTGAGACAGGGAGGTTATGGAGGGGTACAGGTTCACGGCATATTTGTGTGTAGTTCTGCATTGGTACGTTCCAGTGAGACAGCGAGTTTATGGCGGGGTACAGGTTCAGGGCATATTTGTGTGGAGTTCTGCATTGGTACGTTCCAGTGAGACAGGGAGATTATGGAGGGTACAGGTTCAGGGCATAATTGTGTGGAGTTCTGCGTTGGGACGATCCAGTGAGACTGCGAGGTCACGGAGTGGTACAGGTTCAGGGCATATTTGTGTGGAGTTCTGCAGTGGGACGTTCCAGTGAGACAGGGAGGTTATGGACTGGTAAAGGTTCAGGGCATATTTGTGTGGAGTTCTGCATTAGTAGGTTCCAGTGAGACAGGGAGTTTATGGAGGTGTACAGGTTCAGGGCATATTTGTGTGTAGTTCTGCATTGGTACGTTCTAGTGTGACATTGAGGTTATGGAGGGTACAGGTTCAGGGCATATTTGTGTGGAGATCTGCAGTGGGACGTACCAGTGTGTCAGGGAGGTTAGGGACGGGTACAGGTTCAGGGTATACTTGTGTGGAGTTCTGCATTGGTACGTTCCAGTGAGACAGGGAGGTTATGGAGGGTACAGGTTCAGGGCATATTTGTGTGGAGATCTGCAGTGGGACGTTCCAGTGTGTCAGGGAGGTTAGGGACGGGTACAGGTTCAGGGTATACTTGTGTGGAGTTCTGCATTGGTACGTTCCAGTGAGACAGGGAGGTTATGGAGCGGTACAGGTTCAGGGCATATTTGTGTGGAGTTCTGCATTGGTACGTTCCAGTGAGACAGAGAGGTTATGCACGGTACAGGTTCAGGTCATATTTGAGTGGAGTTCGGCATTGGTGCGTTCCAGTGAGACAAGGATGTTATGGAGGGGTACAGGTTCAGGGCATATTTGTGTGGAGTTCTGCATTGGTACGTTCCAAAGAGACAGGGAGGTCATTGAGGAGTACAGGATCAGGGCATACTTGTGTGGAGTTCTGCATTGGTACGTTCCAGTGAGACAGGGAGGTTATGGAGGGGTACAGGTTCAGGGCAAATTTCTGTGCAGTTCTGCATTGGTACGTTCCAGTGAGACAAGGAGGTTATGGCCGGGTACAGGTTCAGGGCATATTTGTGTAGAGTTCTGCATTGGTACGTTCCAGTGAGACAGGGAGGTTATGGAGGGTACAGGTTCAGGGCATATTTGTGTGGAGTTCTGCATTGGTACGTTCCAGTGAGACATGGACTTTATGGAGGGATACAGGTTCAGGGCATATTTGTAAGGAGTTCTGCATTGGTACTTTCCAGTGAGACAGGGAGGTTATGGAGGGTACAGGTTCAGGGTATATTTGTGTGGAGTTCTGCATTGGTACGTTCCAGTGAGACACGGTGGTTATGGAGGGGTACAGGTTCAGGGCATATTTGTGCGGAGTTCTGCATTGGTACGTTCCAGTGAGATAGGGAGGTTATGGAGGGTACAGGTTCATGGCATATTTGTGTGGAGTTCTGCATTGGTACGTTCCAGTGAGACAGGAAGGTTATGGACGGATACAGGTTCAGGGCATATTTGTGTGTAGTTCTGCATTGGTACGTTCCAGTGAGACAGCGAGTTTATGGAGGGTTACAGGTTCAGGGCATATTTGTGTGGACTTCTGCATTGGTACGTTGCAGTGAGACAGGGAGGTTATGGGAGGGTACAAGTTCAGGGCATATTTGTGTGGAGTTCTGCGTTGGGATGACCCAGTGAGACTGCGATGTCATGGAGGGGTACAGGTTCAGGGCAAATTTGTGTGGAGTTCTGCATTGGTACGTTCCAGTGAGACAATGAGGTTATGGGCAGGTACAGGTTGAGGGCATATTTGTGTGGAGTTCTGTATTGGTACGTTCCAGTGCGACAGTGAGGTTATGGAGGGTACAGGTTCAGGGCATATTTGCGTGGAGTTCTGCATTGGTACGTTCCAGTGAGACAGGGAGGTTATGGAGGGTACATGTTCAGGGCATATTTTTGTGTAGTTCTGCATTGGTACGTTCCAGTGAGACAGGGCGGTTATGGAGGGTACTGGTTCATGTTATGTTTGTGTGGAGTTCTGCATTGGTACGTTCCAGTGAGACAGGGAGTTTATGGAGGTGTACAGGTTCAGGGCATATTTGTGTGGAGTTCTGCATTGGTACGTTCAACTGAGACAGCGTGGTTATGGAGGGTACAGGTTCAGGGCATATTTGTGTGGAGTTCTGCATTGGTACGTTCCAATGAGACAGGGATGTTATGGAGGGGTAGAGTTTCAGGGTATACTTTTGTGGAGTTCTGCGTTGGTACGTTGCAGTGTGACTGGGAGGTTATGGAGGGGTACAGGATCAGGGCATATTTGTGTGGAGTTCTGCTTTGGTACGTTCAAGTGAGACAGGGAGGTTATGGAGGGTACAGGTTCAGGGCATATTTGTGTGGAGTTCTGCATTGGTACGTTCCAGTGAGACAGGGATGTTATGGAGGGGTACAGGTTCAGGGTATACTTGTATGGAGTTCTGCATTGGTACGTTCCAGTGAGACAGGGAGGTTATGAAGGGTACAGGTTCAGGGCATATTTGTGTGGAGTTCTGCATTGGTACGTTCCAGTCAGACAGGGAGGTTATGGAGCGGTACAGGTTCAGGGCATATTTGTGTGGAGTTCTGCATTGGTACGTTCCAGTGAGACAGAGAGGTTATGCACGGTACAGGTTCAGGTCATATTTGTGTGGAGTTCTGCATTGGTACGTTCCAGTGAGACAGAGAGGTTATGCACGGTACAGGTTCAGGTCATATTTGAGTGGAGTTCGGCATTGGTGCGTTCCAGTGAGACAAGGATGTTATGGAGGGGTACAGGTTCAGGGCATATTTGTGTGGAGTTCTGCATTGGTACGTTCCAAAGAGACAGGGAGGTCATTGAGGAGTACAGGATCAGGGCATATTTGTGTGGAGTTCTGCATTAGTAGGTTCCAGTGAGACAGGGAGTTTATGGAGGTGTACAGGTTCAGGGCATATTTGTGTGTAGTTCTGCATTGGTACGTTCTAGTGTGACATTGAGGTTATGGAGGGTACAGGTTCAGGGCATATTTGTGTGGAGATCTGCAGTGGGACGTTCCAGTGTGTCAGGGAGTTTAGGGACGGGTACAGGTTCAGGGTATACTTGTGTGGAGTTCTGCATTGGTACGTTCCAGTGAGACAGGGAGGTTATGAAGGGTACAGGTTCAGGGCATATTTGTGTGGAGTTCTGCATTGGTACGTTCCAGTCAGACAGGGAGGTTATGGAGCGGTACAGGTTCAGGGCATATTTGTGTGGAGTTCTGCATTGGTACGTTCCAGTGAGACAGAGAGGTTATGCACGGTACAGGTTCAGGTCATATTTGAGTGGAGTTCGGCATTGGTACGTTCCAGTGAGACAGGGAGGTTATGGAGGGGTACAGGTTCAGGGCAAATTTCTGTGCAGTTCTGCATTGGTACGTTCCAGTGAGACAAGGAGGTTATGGCCGGGTACAGGTTCAGGGCATATTTGTGTGGAGTTCTGCATTGGTACGTTCCAGTGAGACAGGGAGGTTATGGAGGGTACAGGTTCAGGGCATATTTGTGTGGAGTTCTGCATTGGTACGTTCCAGTGAGACATGGACTTTATGGAGGGATACAGGTTCAGGGCATATTTGTAAGGAGTTCTGCATTGGTACTTTCCAGTGAGACAGAGAGGTTATGCACGGTACAGGTTCAGGTCATATTTGAGTGGAGTTCGGCATTGGTGCGTTCCAGTGAGACAAGGATGTTATGGAGGGGTACAGGTTCAGGGCATATTTGTGTGGAGTTCTGCATTGGTACGTTCCAAAGAGACAGGGAGGTCATTGAGGAGTACAGGATCAGGGCATATTTGTGTGGAGTTCTGCATTGGTACGTTCCAGTGAGGCAGGGAGGTTATGGAGGGGTGCAGGTTCAGGGCAAATTTGTGTGGAGTTCTGCATTGGTACGTTCCAGTGAGACAAGGAGGTTATGGGCGGGTACAGGTTCAGGGCATATTTGTGCGGAGTTCTGCATTAGTACGTTCCAGTGAGACAGGGACGTTATGGAGGGATACAGGTTCAGGGCATATTTGTGCGGAGTTCTGCATTGGTACGTTCCAGTGAGACAGGGAGGTCATGGATGAGTACAGGTTCAGGGCATACTTGTGTGGAGTTCTGCATTGGTACGTTCCAGTGAGACAGGGAGGTTATGGAGGGGTACAGGTTCAGGGCAAATTTCTGTGCAGTTCTGCATTGGTACGTTCCAGTGAGACAAGGAGGTTATGGCCGGGTACAGGTTCAGGGCATATTTGTGTGGAGTTCTGCATTGGTACGTTCCAGTCAGACAGGGAGGTTATGGAGCGGTACAGGTTCAGGGCATATTTGTGTGGAGTTCTGCATTGGTACGTTCCAGTGAGACAGAGAGGTTATGCACGGTACAGGTTCAGGTCATATTTGAGTGGAGTTCGGCATTGGTACGTTCCAGTGAGACAGGGAGGTTGTGGAGGGGTACAGGTTCAGGGCAAATTTCTGTGCAGTTCTGCATTGGTACGTTCCAGTGAGACAAGGAGCTTATGGCCGGGTACAGGTTCAGGGCATATTTGTGTGGAGTTCTGCATTGGTACGTTCCAGTGAGACAGGGAGGTTATGGAGGGTACAGGTTCAGGGCATATTTGTGTGGAGTTCTGCATTGGTACGTTCCAGTGAGACATGGACTTTATGGAGGGATACAGGTTCAGGGCATATTTGTAAGGAGTTCTGCATTGGTACTTTCCAGTGAGACAGAGAGGTTATGCACGGTACAGGTTCAGGTCATATTTGAGTGGAGTTCGGCATTGGTGCGTTCCAGTGAGACAAGGATGTTATGGAGGGGTACAGGTTCAGGGCATATTTGTGTGGAGTTCTGCATTGGTACGTTCCAAAGAGACAGGGAGGTCATTGAGGAGTACAGGATCAGGGCATATTTGTGTGGAGTTCTGCATTGGTACGTTCCATTGAGGCAGGGAGGTTATGGAGGGGTGCAGGTTCAGGGCAAATTTGTGTGGAGTTCTGCATTGGTACGTTCCAGTGAGACAAGGAGGTTATGGGCGGGTACAGGTTCAGGGCATATTTGTGCGGAGTTCTGCATTGGTACGTTCCAGTGAGACAGGGACGTTATGGAGGGATACAGGTTCAGGGCATATTTGTGTGGAGATCTGCATTGGTACGTTCCAGTGAGACAGGGAGGTTATGGAGGGTACATGTTCAGTGCATATTTGTGCGGAGTTCTGCATTGGTACGTTCCAGTGAGACAGGGAGGTCATGGATGAGTACAGGTTCAGGGCATACTTGTGTGGAGTTCTGCATTGGTACGTTCCAGTGAGACAGGGAGGTTATGGAGGGGTACAGGTTCAGGGCAAATTTCTGTGCAGTTCTGCATTGGTACGTTCCAGTGAGACAAGGAGGTTATGGCCGGGTACAGGTTCAGGGCATATTTGTGTGGAGTTCTGCATTGGTACGTTCCAGTGAGACAGGGAGGTTATGGAGGGTACAGGTTCAGGGCATATTTGTGTGGAGTTCTGCATTGGTACGTTCCAGTGAGACATGGACTTTATGGAGGGATACAGGTTCAGGGCATATTTGTAAGGAGTTCTGCATTGGTACTTTCCAGTGAGACAGGGAGGTTATGGAGGGTACAGGTTCAGGGTATATTTGTGTGGAGTTCTGCATTGGTACGTTCCAGTGAGACACGGTGGTTATGGAGGGGTACAGGTTCAGGGCATATTTGTGCGGAGTTCTGCATTGGTACGTTCCAGTGAGACAGGGAGGTTATGGAGGGTACAGGTTCATGGCATATTTGTGTGGAGTTCTGCATTGGTACGTTCCAGTGAGACAGGGAGGTTATGGACGGATACAGGTTCAGGGCATATTTGTGTGTAGATCTGCATTGGTACGTTCCAGTGAGACAGCGAGTTTATGGAGGGTTACAGGTTCAGGGCATATTTGTGTGGACTTCTGCATTGGTACGTTGCAGTGAGACAGGGAGGTTTTGGGAGGGTACAAGTTCAGGGCATATTTTTGTGGAGTTCTGCGTTGGGATGACCCAGTGAGACTGCGATGTCATGGAGGGGTACAGGTTCAGGGCAAATTTGTGTGGAGTTCTGCATTGGTACGTTCCAGTGAGACAATGAGGTTATGGGCAGGTACAGGTTGAGGGCATATTTGTGTGGAGTTCTGTATTGGTACGTTCCAGTGCGTCAGTGAGGTTATGGAGGGTACAGGTTCAGGGCATATTTGCGTGGAGTTCTGCATTGGTACGTTCCAGTGAGACAGGGAGGTTATGGAGGGTACATGTTCAGGGCATATTTTTGTGTAGTTCTGCATTGGTACGTTCCAGTGAGACAGGGCGGTTATGGAGGGTACTGGTTCATGTTATGTTTGTGTGGAGTTCTGCATTGGTACGTTCCAGTGAGACAGGGAGTTTATGGAGGTGTACAGGTTCAGGGCATATTTGTGTGGAGTTCTGCATTGGTACGTTCAACTGAGACAGCGTGGTTATGGAGGGTACAGGTTCAGGGCATATTTGTGTGGAGTTCTGCATTGGTACGTTCCAATGAGACAGGGATGTTATGGAGGGGTAGAGTTTCAGGGTATACTTTTGTGGAGTTCTGCGTTGGTACGTTGCAGTGTGACTGGGAGGTTATGGAGGGGTACAGGATCAGGGCATATTTGTGTGGAGTTCTGCTTTGGTACGTTCAAGTGAGACAGGGAGGTTATGGAGGTTACAGGTTCAGGGCATATTTGTGTGGAGTTCTGCATTGGTACGTTCCAGTGAGACAGGGATGTTATGGAGGGGTACAGGTTCAGGGTATACTTGTGTGGAGTTCTGCATTGGTACGTTCCAGTGAGACAGGGAGGTTATGAAGGGTACAGGTTCAGGGCATATTTGTGTGGAGTTCTGCATTGGTACGTTCCAGTCAGACAGGGAGGTTATGGAGCGGTACAGGTTCAGGGCATATTTGTGTGGAGTTCTGCATTGGTACGTTCCAGTGAGACAGAGAGGTTATGCACGGTACAGGTTCAGGTCATATTTGAGTGGAGTTCGGCATTGGTGCGTTCCAGTGAGACAAGGATGTTATGGAGGGGTACAGGTTCAGGGCATATTTGTGTGGAGTTCTGCATTGGTACGTTCCAAAGAGACAGGGAGGTCATTGAGGAGTACAGGATCAGGGCATATTTGTGTGGAGTTCTGCATTAGTAGGTTCCAGTGAGACAGGGAGTTTATGGAGGTGTACAGGTTCAGGGCATATTTGTGTGTAGTTCTGCATTGGTACGTTCTAGTGTGACATTGAGGTTATGGAGGGTACAGGTTCAGGGCATATTTGTGTGGAGATCTGCAGTGGGACGTTCCAGTGTGTCAGGGAGTTTAGGGACGGGTACAGGTTCAGGGTATACTTGTGTGGAGTTCTGCATTGGTACGTTCCAGTGAGACAGGGAGGTTATGAAGGGTACAGGTTCAGGGCATATTTGAATGGAGTTCTGCATTGGTACGTTCCAGTCAGACAGGGAGGTTATGGAGCGGTACAGGTTCAGGGCATATTTGTGTGGAGTTCTGCATTGGTACGTTCCAGTGAGACAGAGAGGTTATGCACGGTACAGGTTCAGGTCATATTTGAGTGGAGTTCGGCATTGGTGCGTTCCAGTGAGACAAGGATGTTATGGAGGGGTACACGTTCAGGGCATATTTGTGTGGAGTTCTGCAATGGTACGTTCCAAAGAGACAGGGAGGTCATTGAGGAGTACAGGATCAGGGCATATTTGTGTGGACTTCTGCATTGGTACGTTGCAGTGAGACAGGGAGGTTATGGGAGGGTACAAGTTCAGGGCATATTTGT
Organism: Hemitrygon akajei; assembly: GCF_048418815.1. Taxonomy (NCBI): domain Eukaryota; kingdom Metazoa; phylum Chordata; class Chondrichthyes; order Myliobatiformes; family Dasyatidae; genus Hemitrygon; species Hemitrygon akajei. Next base: position 433,449 of record NW_027332029.1, on the reverse strand, counting down.
GTGGAGTTCTGCGTTGGGATGACCCAGTGAGACTGCGATGTCATGGAGGGGTACAGGTTCAGGGCAAATTTGTGTGGAGTTCTGCATTGGTACGTTCCAGTGAGACAATGAGGTTATGGGCAGGTACAGGTTGAGGGCATATTTGTGTGGAGTTCTGTATTGGTACGTTCCAGTGCGACAGTGAGGTTATGGAGGGTACAGGTTCAGGGCATATTTGCGTGGAGTTCTGCATTGGTACGTTCCAGTGAGACAGGGAGGTTATGGAGGGTACATGTTCAGGGCATATTTTTGTGTAGTTCTGCATTGGTACGTTCCAGTGAGACAGGGCGGTTATGGAGGGTACTGGTTCATGTTATGTTTGTGTGGAGTTCTGCATTGGTACGTTCCAGTGAGACAGGGAGTTTATGGAGGTGTACAGGTTCAGGGCATATTTGTGTGGAGTTCTGCATTGGTACGTTCAACTGAGACAGCGTGGTTATGGAGGGTACAGGTTCAGGGCATATTTGTGTGGAGTTCTGCATTGGTACGTTCCAATGAGACAGGGATGTTATGGAGGGGTAGAGTTTCAGGGTATACTTTTGTGGAGTTCTGCGTTGGTACGTTGCAGTGTGACTGGGAGGTTATGGAGGGGTACAGGATCAGGGCATATTTGTGTGGAGTTCTGCTTTGGTACGTTCAAGTGAGACAGGGAGGTTATGGAGGGTACAGGTTCAGGGCATATTTGTGTGGAGTTCTGCATTGGTACGTTCCAGTGAGACAGGGATGTTATGGAGGGGTACAGGTTCAGGGTATACTTGTATGGAGTTCTGCATTGGTACGTTCCAGTGAGACAGGGAGGTTATGAAGGGTACAGGTTCAGGGCATATTTGTGTGGAGTTCTGCATTGGTACGTTCCAGTCAGACAGGGAGGTTATGGACGGATACAGGTTCAGGGCATATTTGTGTGTAGTTCTGCATTGGTACGTTCCAGTGAGACAGCGAGTTTATGGAGGGTTACAGGTTCAGGGCATATTTGTGTGGACTTCTGCATTGGTACGTTGCAGTGAGACAGGGAGGTTATGGGAGGGTACAAGTTCAGGGCATATTTGTGTGGAGTTCTGCGTTGGGATGACCCAGTGAGACTGCGATGTCATGGAGGGGTACAGGTTCAGGGCAAATTTGTGTGGAGTTCTGCATTGGTACGTTCCAGTGAGACAATGAGGTTATGGGCAGGTACAGGTTGAGGGCATATTTGTGTGGAGTTCTGTATTGGTACGTTCCAGTGCGACAGTGAGGTTATGGAGGGTACAGGTTCAGGGCATATTTGCGTGGAGTTCTGCATTGGTACGTTCCAGTGAGACAGGGAGGTTATGGAGGGTACATGTTCAGGGCATATTTTTGTGTAGTTCTGCATTGGTACGTTCCAGTGAGACAGGGCGGTTATGGAGGGTACTGGTTCATGTTATGTTTGTGTGGAGTTCTGCATTGGTACGTTCCAGTGAGACAGGGAGTTTATGGAGGTGTACAGGTTCAGGGCATATTTGTGTGGAGTTCTGCATTGGTACGTTCAACTGAGACAGCGTGGTTATGGAGGGTACAGGTTCAGGGCATATTTGTGTGGAGTTCTGCATTGGTACGTTCCAATGAGACAGGGATGTTATGGAGGGGTAGAGTTTCAGGGTATACTTTTGTGGAGTTCTGCGTTGGTACGTTGCAGTGTGACTGGGAGGTTATGGAGGGGTACAGGATCAGGGCATATTTGTGTGGAGTTCTGCTTTGGTACGTTCAAGTGAGACAGGGAGGTTATGGAGGGTACAGGTTCAGGGCATATTTGTGTGGAGTTCTGCATTGGTACGTTCCAGTGAGACAGGGATGTTATGGAGGGGTACAGGTTCAGGGTATACTTGTATGGAGTTCTGCATTGGTACGTTCCAGTGAGACAGGGAGGTTATGAAGGGTACAGGTTCAGGGCATATTTGTGTGGAGTTCTGCATTGGTACGTTCCAGTCAGACAGGGAGGTTATGGAGCGGTACAGGTTCAGGGCATATTTGTGTGGAGTTCTGCATTGGTACGTTCCAGTGAGACAGAGAGGTTATGCACGGTACAGGTTCAGGTCATATTTGTGTGGAGTTCTGCATTGGTACGTTCCAGTGAGACAGAGAGGTTATGCACGGTACAGGTTCAGGTCATATTTGAGTGGAGTTCGGCATTGGTGCGTTCCAGTGAGACAAGGATGTTATGGAGGGGTACAGGTTCAGGGCATATTTGTGTGGAGTTCTGCATTGGTACGTTCCAAAGAGACAGGGAGGTCATTGAGGAGTACAGGATCAGGGCATATTTGTGTGGAGTTCTGCATTAGTAGGTTCCAGTGAGACAGGGAGTTTATGGAGGTGTACAGGTTCAGGGCATATTTGTGTGTAGTTCTGCATTGGTACGTTCTAGTGTGACATTGAGGTTATGGAGGGTACAGGTTCAGGGCATATTTGTGTGGAGATCTGCAGTGGGACGTTCCAGTGTGTCAGGGAGTTTAGGGACGGGTACAGGTTCAGGGTATACTTGTGTGGAGTTCTGCATTGGTACGTTCCAGTGAGACAGGGAGGTTATGAAGGGTACAGGTTCAGGGCATATTTGTGTGGAGTTCTGCATTGGTACGTTCCAGTCAGACAGGGAGGTTATGGAGCGGTACAGGTTCAGGGCATATTTGTGTGGAGTTCTGCATTGGTACGTTCCAGTGAGACAGAGAGGTTATGCACGGTACAGGTTCAGGTCATATTTGAGTGGAGTTCGGCATTGGTACGTTCCAGTGAGACAGGGAGGTTATGGAGGGGTACAGGTTCAGGGCAAATTTCTGTGCAGTTCTGCATTGGTACGTTCCAGTGAGACAAGGAGGTTATGGCCGGGTACAGGTTCAGGGCATATTTGTGTGGAGTTCTGCATTGGTACGTTCCAGTGAGACAGGGAGGTTATGGAGGGTACAGGTTCAGGGCATATTTGTGTGGAGTTCTGCATTGGTACGTTCCAGTGAGACATGGACTTTATGGAGGGATACAGGTTCAGGGCATATTTGTAAGGAGTTCTGCATTGGTACTTTCCAGTGAGACAGAGAGGTTATGCACGGTACAGGTTCAGGTCATATTTGAGTGGAGTTCGGCATTGGTGCGTTCCAGTGAGACAAGGATGTTATGGAGGGGTACAGGTTCAGGGCATATTTGTGTGGAGTTCTGCATTGGTACGTTCCAAAGAGACAGGGAGGTCATTGAGGAGTACAGGATCAGGGCATATTTGTGTGGAGTTCTGCATTGGTACGTTCCAGTGAGGCAGGGAGGTTATGGAGGGGTGCAGGTTCAGGGCAAATTTGTGTGGAGTTCTGCATTGGTACGTTCCAGTGAGACAAGGAGGTTATGGGCGGGTACAGGTTCAGGGCATATTTGTGCGGAGTTCTGCATTAGTACGTTCCAGTGAGACAGGGACGTTATGGAGGGATACAGGTTCAGGGCATATTTGTGCGGAGTTCTGCATTGGTACGTTCCAGTGAGACAGGGAGGTCATGGATGAGTACAGGTTCAGGGCATACTTGTGTGGAGTTCTGCATTGGTACGTTCCAGTGAGACAGGGAGGTTATGGAGGGGTACAGGTTCAGGGCAAATTTCTGTGCAGTTCTGCATTGGTACGTTCCAGTGAGACAAGGAGGTTATGGCCGGGTACAGGTTCAGGGCATATTTGTGTGGAGTTCTGCATTGGTACGTTCCAGTCAGACAGGGAGGTTATGGAGCGGTACAGGTTCAGGGCATATTTGTGTGGAGTTCTGCATTGGTACGTTCCAGTGAGACAGAGAGGTTATGCACGGTACAGGTTCAGGTCATATTTGAGTGGAGTTCGGCATTGGTACGTTCCAGTGAGACAGGGAGGTTGTGGAGGGGTACAGGTTCAGGGCAAATTTCTGTGCAGTTCTGCATTGGTACGTTCCAGTGAGACAAGGAGCTTATGGCCGGGTACAGGTTCAGGGCATATTTGTGTGGAGTTCTGCATTGGTACGTTCCAGTGAGACAGGGAGGTTATGGAGGGTACAGGTTCAGGGCATATTTGTGTGGAGTTCTGCATTGGTACGTTCCAGTGAGACATGGACTTTATGGAGGGATACAGGTTCAGGGCATATTTGTAAGGAGTTCTGCATTGGTACTTTCCAGTGAGACAGAGAGGTTATGCACGGTACAGGTTCAGGTCATATTTGAGTGGAGTTCGGCATTGGTGCGTTCCAGTGAGACAAGGATGTTATGGAGGGGTACAGGTTCAGGGCATATTTGTGTGGAGTTCTGCATTGGTACGTTCCAAAGAGACAGGGAGGTCATTGAGGAGTACAGGATCAGGGCATATTTGTGTGGAGTTCTGCATTGGTACGTTCCATTGAGGCAGGGAGGTTATGGAGGGGTGCAGGTTCAGGGCAAATTTGTGTGGAGTTCTGCATTGGTACGTTCCAGTGAGACAAGGAGGTTATGGGCGGGTACAGGTTCAGGGCATATTTGTGCGGAGTTCTGCATTGGTACGTTCCAGTGAGACAGGGACGTTATGGAGGGATACAGGTTCAGGGCATATTTGTGTGGAGATCTGCATTGGTACGTTCCAGTGAGACAGGGAGGTTATGGAGGGTACATGTTCAGTGCATATTTGTGCGGAGTTCTGCATTGGTACGTTCCAGTGAGACAGGGAGGTCATGGATGAGTACAGGTTCAGGGCATACTTGTGTGGAGTTCTGCATTGGTACGTTCCAGTGAGACAGGGAGGTTATGGAGGGGTACAGGTTCAGGGCAAATTTCTGTGCAGTTCTGCATTGGTACGTTCCAGTGAGACAAGGAGGTTATGGCCGGGTACAGGTTCAGGGCATATTTGTGTGGAGTTCTGCATTGGTACGTTCCAGTGAGACAGGGAGGTTATGGAGGGTACAGGTTCAGGGCATATTTGTGTGGAGTTCTGCATTGGTACGTTCCAGTGAGACATGGACTTTATGGAGGGATACAGGTTCAGGGCATATTTGTAAGGAGTTCTGCATTGGTACTTTCCAGTGAGACAGGGAGGTTATGGAGGGTACAGGTTCAGGGTATATTTGTGTGGAGTTCTGCATTGGTACGTTCCAGTGAGACACGGTGGTTATGGAGGGGTACAGGTTCAGGGCATATTTGTGCGGAGTTCTGCATTGGTACGTTCCAGTGAGACAGGGAGGTTATGGAGGGTACAGGTTCATGGCATATTTGTGTGGAGTTCTGCATTGGTACGTTCCAGTGAGACAGGGAGGTTATGGACGGATACAGGTTCAGGGCATATTTGTGTGTAGATCTGCATTGGTACGTTCCAGTGAGACAGCGAGTTTATGGAGGGTTACAGGTTCAGGGCATATTTGTGTGGACTTCTGCATTGGTACGTTGCAGTGAGACAGGGAGGTTTTGGGAGGGTACAAGTTCAGGGCATATTTTTGTGGAGTTCTGCGTTGGGATGACCCAGTGAGACTGCGATGTCATGGAGGGGTACAGGTTCAGGGCAAATTTGTGTGGAGTTCTGCATTGGTACGTTCCAGTGAGACAATGAGGTTATGGGCAGGTACAGGTTGAGGGCATATTTGTGTGGAGTTCTGTATTGGTACGTTCCAGTGCGTCAGTGAGGTTATGGAGGGTACAGGTTCAGGGCATATTTGCGTGGAGTTCTGCATTGGTACGTTCCAGTGAGACAGGGAGGTTATGGAGGGTACATGTTCAGGGCATATTTTTGTGTAGTTCTGCATTGGTACGTTCCAGTGAGACAGGGCGGTTATGGAGGGTACTGGTTCATGTTATGTTTGTGTGGAGTTCTGCATTGGTACGTTCCAGTGAGACAGGGAGTTTATGGAGGTGTACAGGTTCAGGGCATATTTGTGTGGAGTTCTGCATTGGTACGTTCAACTGAGACAGCGTGGTTATGGAGGGTACAGGTTCAGGGCATATTTGTGTGGAGTTCTGCATTGGTACGTTCCAATGAGACAGGGATGTTATGGAGGGGTAGAGTTTCAGGGTATACTTTTGTGGAGTTCTGCGTTGGTACGTTGCAGTGTGACTGGGAGGTTATGGAGGGGTACAGGATCAGGGCATATTTGTGTGGAGTTCTGCTTTGGTACGTTCAAGTGAGACAGGGAGGTTATGGAGGTTACAGGTTCAGGGCATATTTGTGTGGAGTTCTGCATTGGTACGTTCCAGTGAGACAGGGATGTTATGGAGGGGTACAGGTTCAGGGTATACTTGTGTGGAGTTCTGCATTGGTACGTTCCAGTGAGACAGGGAGGTTATGAAGGGTACAGGTTCAGGGCATATTTGTGTGGAGTTCTGCATTGGTACGTTCCAGTCAGACAGGGAGGTTATGGAGCGGTACAGGTTCAGGGCATATTTGTGTGGAGTTCTGCATTGGTACGTTCCAGTGAGACAGAGAGGTTATGCACGGTACAGGTTCAGGTCATATTTGAGTGGAGTTCGGCATTGGTGCGTTCCAGTGAGACAAGGATGTTATGGAGGGGTACAGGTTCAGGGCATATTTGTGTGGAGTTCTGCATTGGTACGTTCCAAAGAGACAGGGAGGTCATTGAGGAGTACAGGATCAGGGCATATTTGTGTGGAGTTCTGCATTAGTAGGTTCCAGTGAGACAGGGAGTTTATGGAGGTGTACAGGTTCAGGGCATATTTGTGTGTAGTTCTGCATTGGTACGTTCTAGTGTGACATTGAGGTTATGGAGGGTACAGGTTCAGGGCATATTTGTGTGGAGATCTGCAGTGGGACGTTCCAGTGTGTCAGGGAGTTTAGGGACGGGTACAGGTTCAGGGTATACTTGTGTGGAGTTCTGCATTGGTACGTTCCAGTGAGACAGGGAGGTTATGAAGGGTACAGGTTCAGGGCATATTTGAATGGAGTTCTGCATTGGTACGTTCCAGTCAGACAGGGAGGTTATGGAGCGGTACAGGTTCAGGGCATATTTGTGTGGAGTTCTGCATTGGTACGTTCCAGTGAGACAGAGAGGTTATGCACGGTACAGGTTCAGGTCATATTTGAGTGGAGTTCGGCATTGGTGCGTTCCAGTGAGACAAGGATGTTATGGAGGGGTACACGTTCAGGGCATATTTGTGTGGAGTTCTGCAATGGTACGTTCCAAAGAGACAGGGAGGTCATTGAGGAGTACAGGATCAGGGCATATTTGTGTGGAGTTCTGCATTGGTACGTTCCAGTGAGACAGGGAGATTATGGAGGGTACAGGTTCAGGGCATAATTGTGTGGAGTTCTGCGTTGGGACGATCCAGTGAGACTGCGAGGTCACGGAGTGGTACAGGTTCAGGGCATATTTGTGTGGAGTTCTGCAGTGGGACGTTCCAGTGAGACAGGGAGGTTATGGACTGGTAAAGGTTCAGGGCATATTTGTGTGGAGTTCTGCATTAGTAGGTTCCAGTGAGACAGGGATTTTATGGAGGTGTACAGGTTCAGGGCATATTTGTGTGTAGTTCTGCATTGGTACGTTCTAGTGTGACATTGAGGTTATGGAGGGTACAGGTTCAGGGCATATTTGTGTGGAGATCTGCAGTGGGACGTTCCAGTGTGTCAGGGAGGTTAGGGACGGGTACAGGTAAAGGGCATATTTGTGTGGAGTTCTGCATTGGTACGTTCCAGTGAGACAGGGAGGTTATGGAGGGGTACAGGTTCAGGGTATACTTGTGTGGAGTTCTGCATTGGTACGTTCCAGTGAGACAGGGAGGTTATGAAGGGTACAGGTTCAGGGCATATTTGTGTTGAGTTCTGCATTGGTACGTTCCAGTCAGACAGGGAGGTTATGGAGCGGTACAGGTTCAGGGCATATTTGTGTGGAGTTCTGCATTGGTACGTTCCAGTGAGACAGGGAGGTTATGGAGGGTACAGGTTCAGGGCATATTTGTGTGGAGTTCTGCATTGGTACGTTCCAGTGAGACATGGACTTTATGGAGGGATACAGGTTCAGGGCATATTTGTAAGGAGTTCTGCATTGGTACTTTCCAGTGAGACAGGGAGGTTATGGAGGGTACAGGTTCAGGGTATATTTGTGTGGAGTTCTGCATTGGTACGTTCCAGTGAGACACGGTGGTTATGGAGGGGTACAGGTTCAGGGCATATTTGTGCGGAGTTCTGCATTGGTACGTTCCAGTGAGACAGGGAGGTTATGGAGGGTACAGGTTCATGGCATGTTTGTGTGGAGTTCTGCATTGGTACGTTCCAGTGAGACAGGGAGGTTATGGACAGATACAGGTTCAGGGCATATTTGTGTGTAGTTCTGCATTGGTACGTTCCAGTGAGACAGCGAGTTTATGGAGGGTTACAGGTTCAGGGCATATTTGTGTGGACTTCTGCATTGGTACGTTGCAGTGAGACAGGGAGGTTATGGGAGGGTACAAGTTCAGGGCATATTTGTGTGGAGTTCTGCGTTGGGATGACCCAGTGAGACTGCGATGTCATGGAGGGGTACAGGTTCAGGGCAAATTTGTGTGGAGTTCTGCATTGGTACGTTCCAGTGAGACAATGAGGTTATGGGCAGGTACAGGTTGAGGGCATATTTGTGTGGAGTTCTGTATTCGTACGTTCCAGTGCGACAGTGAGGTTATGGAGGATACAGGTTCAGGGCATATTTGCGTGGAGTTCTGCATTGGTACGTTCCAGTGAGACAGGGAGGTTATGGAGGGTACATGTTCAGGGCATATTTTTGTGTAGTTCTGCATTGGTACGTTCCAGTGAGACAGGGCGGTTATGGAGGGTACTGGTTCATGTTATGTTTGTGTGGAGTTCTGCATTGGTACGTTCCAGTGAGACAGGGAGTTTATGGAGGTGTACAGGTTCAGGGCATATTTGTGTGGAGTTCTGCATTGGTACGTTCAACTGAGACAGCGTGGTTATGGAGGGTACAGGTTCAGGGCATATTTGTGTGGAGTTCTGCATTGGTACGTTCCAATGAGACAGGGATGTTATGGAGGGGTAGAGTTTCAGGGTATACTTTTGTGGAGTTCTGCGTTGGTACGTTGCAGTGTGACTGGGAGGTTATGGAGGGGTACAGGATCAGGGCATATTTGTGTGGAGTTCTGCTTTGGTACGTTCAAGTGAGACAGGGAGGTTATGGAGGGTACAGGTTCAGGGCATATTTGTGTGGAGTTCTGCATTGGTACGTTCCAGTGAGACAGGGATGTTATGGAGGGGTACAGGTTCAGGGTATACTTGTGTGGAGTTCTGCATTGGTACGTTCCAGTGAGACAGGGAGGTTATGAAGGGTACAGGTTCAGGGCATATTTGTGTGGAGTTCTGCATTGGTACGTTCCAGTCAGACAGGGAGGTTATGGAGCGGTACAGGTTCAGGGCATATTTGTGTGGAGTTCTGCATTGGTACGTTCCAGTGAGACAGAGAGGTTATGCACGGTACAGGTTCAGGTCATATTTGAGTGGAGTTCGGCATTGGTGCGTTCCAGTGAGACAAGGATGTTATGGAGGGGTACAGGTTCAGGGCATATTTGTGTGGAGTTCTGCATTGGTACGTTCCAAAGAGACAGGGAGGTCATTGAGGAGTACAGGATCAGGGCATATTTGTGTGGAGTTCTGCATTGGTACGTTCCAGTGAGGCAGGGAGGTTATGGACGGGTATATTTTCAGGGCATATTTGTGTGGAATTCTGCAGTGGGACGTTCCAATGAGTCAGGGACGTTATGGTCGTGTACAGGTTCAGGGCATATTTGTGTGGAGTTCTGCATTGGTACGTTCCAGTGAGACAGGTAGGTTATGGAGGGGTACAGGTTCAGGGCATATTTGTGTGGAGTTCTGCATTGGTACGTTCCAAAGAGACAGGGAGGTCATTGAGGAGTACAGGATCAGGGCATATTTGTGTGGAGTTCTGCATTGGTACGTTCCAGTGAGGCAGGGAGGTTATGGAGGTGTGCAGGTTCAGGGCAAATTTGTGTGGAGTTCTGCATTGGTACGTTCCAGTGAGACAAGGAGGTTATGGGCGGGTACAGGTTCAGGGCATAATTGTGCGGAGTTCTGCATTGGTACGTTCCAGTGAGACAGGGACGTTATGGAGGGATACAGGTTCAGGGCATATTTGTGTGGAGATCTGCATTGGTACGTTCCAGTGAGACAGGGAGGTTATGGAGGGTACATGTTCAGTGCATATTTGTGCGGAGTTCTGCATTGGTACGTTCCAGTGAGACAGGGAGGTCATGGATGAGTACAGGTTCAGGGCATACTTGTGTGGAGTTCTGCATTGGTACGTTCCAGTGAGACAGGGAGGTTATGGAGGGGTACAGGTTCAGGGCAAATTTCTGTGCAGTTCTGCACTGGTACGTTCCAGTGAGACAAGGAGGTTATGGCCGGGTACAGGTTCAGGGCATATTTGTGTGGAGTTCTGCATTGGTACGTTCCAGTGAGACAGGGAGGTTATGGAGGGTACAGGTTCAGGGCATATTTGTGTGGAGTTCTGCATTGGTACGTTCCAGTGAGACATGGACTTTATGGAGGGATACAGGTTCAGGGCATATTTGTAAGGAGTTCTGCATTGGTACTTTCCAGTGAGACAGGGAGGTTATGGAGGGTACAGGTTCAGGGTATATTTGTGTGGAGTTCTGCATTGGTACGTTCCAGTGAGACACGGTGGTTATGGAGGGGTACAGGTTCAGGGCATATTTGTGCGGAGTTCTGCATTGGTACGTTCCAGTGAGACAGGGAGGTTATGGAGGGTACAGGTTCATGGCATATTTGTGTGGAGTTCTGCATTGGTACGTTCCAGTGAGACAGGGAGGTTATGGACAGATACAGGTTCAGGGCATATTTGTGTGTAGTTCTGCATTGGTACGTTCCAGTGAGACAGCGAGTTTATGGAGGGTTACAGGTTCAGGGCATATTTCTGTGGACTTCTGCATTGGTACGTTGCAGTGAGACAGGGAGGTTATGGGAGGGTACAAGTTCAGGGCATATTTGTGTGGAGTTCTGCGTTGGGATGACCCAGTGAGACTGCGATGTCATGGAGGGGTACAGGTTCAGGGCAAATTTGTGTGGAGTTCTGCATTGGTACGTTCCAGTGAGACAATGAGGTTATGGGCAGGTACAGGTTGAGGGCATATTTGTGTGGAGTTCTGTATTGGTACGTTCCAGTGCGACAGTGAGGTTATGGAGGGTACAGGTTCAGGGCATATTTGCGTGGAGTTCTGCATTGGTACGTTCCAGTGAGACAGGGAGGTTATGGAGGGTACATGTTCAGGGCATATTTTTGTGTAGTTCTGCATTGGTACGTTCCAGTGAGACAGGGCGGTTATGGAGGGTACTGGTTCATGTTATGTTTGTGTGGAGTTCTGCATTGGTACGTTCCAGTGAGACAGGGAGTTTATGGAGGTGTACAGGTTCAGGGCATATTTGTGTGGAGTTCTGCATTGGTACGTTCAACTGAGACAGCGTGGTTATGGAGGGTACAGGTTCAGGGCATATTTGTGTGGAGTTCTGCATTGGTACGTTCCAATGAGACAGGGATGTTATGGAGGGGTAGAGTTTCAGGGTATACTTTTGTGGAGTTCTGCGTTGGTACGTTGCAGTGTGACTGGGAGGTTATGGAGGGGTACAGGATCAGGGCATATTTGTGTGGAGTTCTGCTTTGGTACGTTCAAGTGAGACAGGGAGGTTATGGAGGGTACAGGTTCAGGGCATATTTGTGTGGAGTTCTGCATTGGTACGTTCCAGTGAGACAGGGATGTTATGGAGGGGTACAGGTTCAGGGTATACTTGTGTGGAGTTCTGCATTGGTACGTTCCAGTGAGACAGGGAGGTTATGAAGGGTACAGGTTCAGGGCATATTTGTGTGGAGTTCTGCATTGGTACGTTCCAGTCAGACAGGGAGGTTATGGAGCGGTACAGGTTCAGGGCATATTTGTGTGGAGTTCTGCATTGGTACGTTCCAGTGAGACAGAGAGGTTATGCACGGTACAGGTTCAGGTCATATTTGAGTGGAGTTCGGCATTGGTGCGTTCCAGTGAGACAAGGATGTTATGGAGGGGTACAGGTTCAGGGCATATTTGTGTGGAGTTCTGCATTGGTACGTTCCAAAGAGACAGGGAGGTCATTGAGGAGTACAGGATCAGGGCATATTTGTGTGGAGTTCTGCATTGGTACGTTCCAGTGAGGCAGGGAGGTTATGGACGGGTATAGTTTCAGGGCATATTTGTGTGGAATTCTGCAGTGGGACGTTCCAATGAGTCAGGGACGTTATGGACGTGTACAGGTTCAGGGCATATTTGTGTGGAGTTCTGCATTGGTACGTTCCAGTGAGACAGGTAGGTTATGGAGGGGTACAGGTTCAGGGCATATTTGTGTGGAGTTCTGCTATGGTACGTTCCAGTGAGACAGAGAGGTTATGCACGGTACAGGTTCAGGGCATATTTGAGTGGAGTTCGGCATTGGTGCGTTCCAGTTAGACAAGGATGTTATGGAGGGGTACAGGATCAGGGCATATTTATGTGGAGTTCTGCTTTGGTACGTTCAAGTGAGACAGGGAGGTTATGGAGGGTACAGGTTCAGGGCATATTTGTGTGGAGTTCTGCATTGGTACGTTCCAGTGAGACAGGGATGTTATGGAGGGGTACAGGTTCAGGGTATACTTGTGTGGAGTTCTGCATTGGTACGTTCCACTGAGACAGGGAGGTTATGAAGGGTACAGGTTCAGGGCATATTTGTGTGGAGTTCTGCATTGGTACGTTCCAGTCAGACAGGGAGGTTATGGAGCGGTACAGGTTCAGGGCATATTTGTGTGGAGTTCTGCATTGGTACGTTCCAGTGAGACAGAGAGGTTATGCACGGTACAGGTTCAGGTCATATTTGAGTGGAGTTCGGCATTGGTGCGTTCCAGTGAGACAAGGATGTTATGGAGGGGTACAGGTTCAGGGCATATTTGTGTGGAGATCTGCATTGGTACGTTCCGGTGAGACAGGGAGGTCATGGAGGAGTACAGGTTCAGGGCATATTTGTGTGGAGTTCTGCTTTTGCACGTTCCAGTGAGACAGGGAGGTTATGGAGGGGTACAGGTTCAGGGCAAATTTGTGTGGAGTTCTGCAGTGGTACATTCCAGTGAGACAGGGAGGTTATGGACGGGTATAGTTTCAGGGCATATTTGTGTGGAATTCTGCAGTGGGACGTTCCAATGAGTCAGGGACGTTATGGACGTGTACAGTTTCAGGGCATATTTGTGTGGAGTTCTGCATTGGTACGTTCCAGTGAGACAGGTAGGTTATGGAGGGGTACAGGTTCAGGGCATATTTGTGTGGAGTTCTGCTATGGTACGTTCCAGTGAGACAGAGACGTTATGCACGGTACAGGTTCAGGGCATATTTGAGTGGAGTTCGGCATTGGTGCGTTCCAGTGAGACAAGGATGTTATGGAGGGGTACAGGTTCAGGGCATATTTGTGTGGAGTTCTGAATTGGTACGTTCCAAAGAGACAGTGAGGTCATGGAGGAGTACAGGATCAGGGCATATTTGTGTGGAGTTCTGCATTGGTAAGTTCCAGTGAGGCAGGGAGGTTATGGAGGGGTGCAGGTTCAGGGCAAATTTGTGTGGAGTTCTGCATTGGTACGTTCCAGTGAGACAAGGAGGTTATGGGCGGGTACAGGTTCAGGGCATATTTGTGCGGAGTTCTGCATTGGTACGTTCCAGTGAGACAGGGAGGTCATGGAGGGATACAGCTTCAGGGTATATTTGTGTGGAGTTCTGCATTTGTACGTTCCAGTGAGACAGGGAGGTTATGGAGGGTACAAGTTCAGGGCATATTTGTCTGGAGTTCTGCAGTGGTACGTTCCAGTGAGACAGGGAGGTTATGGACGGTTACAGTGTCAGGGCATATTTGTGTGGAGTTCTGCATTGGTACTTTCCAGTGAGACAGGAAGGTAATGCAGGGTACAGGTTCAGGGCATATTCAAGTGGAGCTCGGCATTGGTGCGTTCCAGTGAGACAGGGAGGTTATGGAGGGATACAGGTTCAGGGCATATTTGTGTGTAGTTCTGCATTGGTACGTTCCAGTGAGACAGCGAGTTTATGGCGGGGTACAGGTTCAGGGCATATTTGTGTGGAGTTCTGCATTGGTACGTTCCAGTGAGACAGGGAGATTATGGAGGGTACAGGTTCAGGGCATAATTGTGTGGAGTTCTGCGTTGGGACGATCCAGTGAGACGGCGAGGTCACGGAGTGGTACAGGTTCAGGGCATATTTGTGTGGAGTTCTGCAGTGGGACGTTCCAGTGAGACAGGGAGGTTATGGACTGGTAAAGGTTCAGGGCATATTTGTGTGGAGTTCTGCATTAGTAGGTTCCAGTGAGACAGGGAGTTTATGGAGGTGTACAGGTTCAGGGCATATTTGTGTGTAGTTCTGCATTGGTACGTTCTAGTGTGACATTGAGGTTATGGAGGGTACAGGTTCAGGGCATATTTGTGTGGAGATCTGCAGTGGGACGTTCCAGTGTGTCAGGGAGGTTAGGGACGGGTACAGTTAAAGGGCATATTTGTGTGGAGTTCTGCATTGGTACGTTCCAGTGAGACAGGGAGGTTATGGAGGGGTACAGGTTCAGGGCATATTTGTGTGGAGTTCTGCAGTGGTACGTTCCAGTGAGACAGGGAGGTTATGGAGGGGTACAGGTTCAGGGCATATTTGTGTGGAGTTCTGCAGTGGTACGTTCCAGTGAGACAGGGAGGTTATTGACGGGTACAGTGTCAGGGCATATTTTTGTGGAGTTCTGCATTGGTACTTTCCAGTGAGACAGCGAGGTTATGGAGGATACAGGTTCATGGCATAGTTGTGTGGAGTTCTGCATTGGTACGTTCCAGTGAGACAGGGAGGTTATGGAGGGGTACAGGTTCAGTGTATAGTTGTGTGGAGTTCTGCGTTGGTACGTTCAGGTGAGACAGGGAGGATATGGAGGGTACTGGTTCAGGGCATATTTGTGTGGAGTTCTGCAGTGGTACATTCCAGTGAGACAGGGAGTTTATGGACGGGTACAGGTTCAGGGCATATTTGTGTGGAGTTCTGCATTGGTACTTTCCAGTGAGACAGGGAGGTTATGGCGGGTACAGGTTCAGGGCATATTTGTGTGGTGTTCTGCAATGGTACGTTCCAGTGAGACAGGGGGGTTATGGACGGGTAAAGGTTCAGGGCATATTTGTTTGGACTTCTGCATTGGTACGTTCCAGTGAGACAGGGAGTTTATGGAGGGGTACAAGTTCAGGGCATATTTGTGTGGAGTTCTGCATTGGTACGTTCCAGTGAGACAGGGAGGTTATGGAGGGGTACAGGTCCAGGGCATATTTGTGTGGAGTTCTGCATTGGTCCGTTCCAGTGAGACAGAGAGGTTATGCACGGTACAGGTTCAGGGTATATTTGAGTGGAGTTCGGCATTGGTGTGTTCCAGTGAGACTGGGATGTTATGGAGGGGTACAGGTTCAGGGCATATTTGTGTGGAGTTCTGCATTGGTACGTTCCAGTGAGGCAGGGAGGTTATGGAGGGGTGCAGGTTCAGGGCAAATTTGTGTGGAGTTCTGCATTGGTACGTTCCAGTGAGACAAGGAGGTTATGGGCGGGTACAGGTTCAGGGCATATTTGTGCGGAGTTCTGCATTGGTACGTTCCAGTGAGACAGGGAGGTCATGGAGGGATACAGCTTCAGGGAATATTTGTGCGGAGTTCTGCATTGGTACGTTCCAGTGAGACAGGGAGGTCATGGAGGAGTACAGGTTCAGGGCATATTTGTGTGGAGTTCTGCATTTGTACGTTCCAGTGAGACAGGGAGGTTATGGAGGGGTACAGGTTCAGGGCAAATTTCTGTGCAGTTCTGCATTGGTACGTTCCAGTGAGACAAGGAGGTTATGGGCGGGTACAAGTTCAGGGCATATTTGTGTGGAGTTCTGCATTGGTACGTTCCAGTGAGACAGGCTTGTCATGGAGGTGTACAGGTTCAGGGCTTATTTGTTTGGCCTTCTTCATTGGTACGTTCCAGTGAGACAGGGAGGTTATGGAGGTGTACAGGTTCAGTGTATAATTGTGTGGAGTTCTGCGTTGGTACGTTCAGGTGAGACAGGGAGGATATGGAGGGTACTGGTTCAGGGCATATTTGTGTGGAGTTCTGCAGTGGTACATTCCAGTGAGACAGGTAGTTTATGGACGGGTACAGGTTCAGGGCATATTTGTGTGGAGTTCTGCATTGGTACTTTCCAGTGAGACAGGGAGGTTATGGCGGGTACAGGTTCAGGGCATATTTGTGTGGTGTTCTGCAATGGTACGTTCCAGTGAGACAGGGAGGTTATGGACGGGTAAAGGTTCAGGGCAAATTTGTTTGGACTTCTGCATTGGTACGTTCCAGTGAGACAGGGAGTTTATGGAGGGGTACAAGTTCAGGGCATATTTGTGTGGAGTTCTGCATTGGTACGTTCCAGTGAGACAGGGAGGTTATGGAGGGGTACAGGTCCAGGGCATATTTGTGTGGAGTTCTGCATTGGTCCGTTCCAGTGTGACAGAGAGGTTATGCACGGTACAGGTTCAGGGTATATTTGAGTGGAGTTCGGCATTGGTGTGTTCCAGTGAGACAGGGATGTTATGGACGGGTACAGGTTCAGGGCATATTTGTGTGGAGTTCTGCATTGGTACGTTCCAGTGAGGCAGGGAGGTTATGGAGGGGTGCAGGTTCAGGGCAAATTTGTGTGGAGTTCTGCATTGGTACGTTCCAGTGAGACAGGGAGGTTATGGAGGGTACATGTTCAGTGCATATTTGTGCGGAGTTCTGCATTGGTACGTTCCAGTGAGACAGGGAGGTCATGGATGAGTACAGGTTCAGGGCATACTTGTGTGGAGTTCTGCATTGGTACGTTCCAGTGAGACAGGGAGGTTATGGAGGGGTACAGGTTCAGGGCAAATTTCTGTGCAGTTCTGCATTGGTACGTTCCAGTGAGACAAGGAGGTTATGGCCGGGTACAGGTTCAGGGCATATTTGTGTGGAGTTCTGCATTGGTACGTTCCAGAGAGACAGGGAGGTTATGGAGGCTACAGGTTCAGGGCATATTTGTGTGGAGTTCTGCATTGGTACGTTCCAGTGAGACATGGACTTTATGGAGGGATACAGGTTCAGGGCATATTTGTAAGGAGTTCTGCATTGGTACTTTCCAGTGAAACAGGGAGGTTATGGAGGGTACAGGTTCAGGGTATATTTGTGTGGAGTTCTGCATTGGTACGTTCCAGTTAGACACGGTGGTTATGGAGGGGTACAGGTTCAGGGCATATTTGTGCGGAGTTCTGCATTGGTACGTTCCAGTGAGACAGGGAGGTTATGGAGGGTACAGGTTCATGGCATATTTGTGTGGAGTTCTGCATTGGTACGTTCCAGTGAGACAGGGAGGTTATGGACGGATACAGGTTCAGGGCATATTTGTGTGTAGTTCTGCATTGGTACGTTCCAGTGAGACAGCGAGTTTATGGAGGGGTACAGGCTCAGGGCATATTTGTGTGGACTTCTGCATTGGTACGTAGCAGTGAGACAGGGAGGTTATGGGAGGGTACAAGTTCAGGGCATATTTGTGTGGAGTTCTGCGTTGGGATGACCCAGTGAGACTGCGATGTCATGGAGGGGTACAGGTTCAGGGCAAATTTGTGTGGAGTTCTGCATTGGTACGTTCCAGTGAGACAATGAGGTTATGGGCAGGTACAGGTTGAGGGCATATTTGTGTGGAGTTCTGTATTGGTACGTTCCAGTGCGACAGTGAGGTTATGGAGGGTACAGGTTCAGGGCATATTTTTGTGTAGTTCTGCATTGGTACGTTCCAGTGAGACTGGGCGGTTATGGAGGGTACTGGTTCATGTTATGTTTGTGTGGAGTTCTGCATTGGTACGTTCCAGTGAGACAGGGAGTTTATGGAGGTGTACAGGTTCAGGGCATATTTGTGTGGAGTTCTGCATTGGTACGTTCAACTGAGACAGCGTGGTTATGGAGGGTACAGGTTCAGGGCATATTTGTGTGGAGTTCTGCATTGGTACGTTCCAATGAGACAGGGATGTTATGCAGTGGTAGAGTTTCAGGGTATACTTTTGTGGAGTTCTGCGTTGGTACGTTGCAGTGTGACTGGGAGGTTATGGAGGGGTACAGGATCAGGGCATATTTGTGTGGAGTTCTACTTTGGTACGTTCAAGTGAGACAGGGAGGTTATGGAGGGTACAGGTTCAGGGCATATTTGTGTGGAGTTCTGCATTGGTACGTTCCAGTGAGACAGGGATGATATGGAGGGGTACAGGTTCAGGGTATACTTGTGTGGAGTTCTGCATTGGTACGTTCCAGTGAGACAGGGAGGTTATGAAGGGTACAGGTTCAGGGCATATTTGTGTGGAGTTCTGCATTGGTCCGTTCCAGTGAGACATGGACTTTATGGAGGGATACAGGTTCAGGGCATATTTGTAAGGAGTTCTGCATTGGTACTTTCCAGTGAGACAGGGAGGTTATGGAGGGTACAGTTTCAGGGTATATTTGTGTGGAGTTCTGCATTGGTACGTTCCAGTGAGACACGGTGGTTATGGAGGGGTACAGGTTCAGGGCATATTTGTGCGGAATTCTGCATTGGTACGTTCCAGTGAGACAGGGAGGTTATGGAGGGTACAGGTTCATGGCATATTTGTGTGGAGTTCTGCATTGGTACGTTCCAGTGAGACAGGGAGGTTATGGACGGATACAGGTTCAGGGCATATTTGTGTGGACTTCTGCATTGGTACGTTGCAGTGAGACAGGGAGGTTATGGGAGGGTACAAGTTCAGGGCATATTTGTGTGGAGTTCTGCGTTGGGATGACCCAGTGAGACTGCGATGTCATGGAGGGGTACAGGTTCAGGGCAAATTTGTGTGGAGTTCTGCATTGGTACGTTCCAGTGAGACAATGAGGTTATGGGCAGGTACAGGTTGAGGGCATATTTGTGTGGAGTTCTGTATTGGTACGTTCCAGTGCGACAGTCAGGTTATGGAGGGTACAGGTTCAGGGCATATTTGCGTGGAGTTCTGCATTGGTACGTTCCAGTGAGACAGGGAGGATATGGAGGGTACATGTTCAGGGCATATTTTTGTGTAGTTCTGCATTGGTACGTTCCAGTGAGACAGGGCGGTTATGGAGGGTACTGGTTCATGTTATGTTTGTGTGGAATTCTGCATTGGTACGTTCCAGTGAGACAGGGAGTTTATGGAGGTGTACAGGTTCAGGGCATATTTGTGTGGAGTTATGCATTGGTACGTTCAACTGAGACAGCGTGGTTATGGAGGGTACAGGTTCAGGGCATATTTGTGTGGAGTTCTGCATTGGTACGTTCCAATGAGACAGGGATGTTATGGAGGGGTAGAGTTTCAGGGTATACTTTTGTGGAGTTCTGCGTTGGTACGTTGCAGTGTGACTGGGAGGTTATGGAGGGGTACAGGATCAGGGCATATTTGTGTGGAGTTCTGCTTTGGTACGTTCAAGTGAGACAGGGAGGTTATGGAGGGTACAGGTTCAGGGCATATTTGTGTGGAGTTCTGCATTGGTACGTTCCAGTGAGACAGGGATGTGATGGAGGGGTACAGGTTCAGGGTATACTTGTGTGGAGTTCTGCATTGGTACGTTCCAGTGAGACAGGGAGGTTATGAAGGGTACAGGTTCAGGGCATATTTGTGTGGAGTTCTGCATTGGTACGTTCCAGTCAGACAGGGAGGTTATGGAGGGGTACAGGTTCAGGGCATATTTGTGTGGAGTTCTGCATTGGTACGTTCCAGTGAGGCAGGGAGGTTATGGAGGGGTGCAGTTTCAGGGCAAATTTGTGTGGAGTTCTGCATTGGTACGTTCCAGTGAGACAAGGAGGTTATGGGCGGGTACAGGTTCAGGGAATATTTGTGCGGAGTTCTGCATTGGTACGTTCCGGTGAGACAGGGAGGTCATGGAGGAGTACAGGTTCAGGGCATATTTGTGTGGAGTTCTGCTTTTGCACGTTCCAGTGAGACAGGGAGGTTATGGTGGGGTACAGGTTCAGGGCAAATTTGTGTGGAGTTCTGCAGTGGTACATTCCAGTGAGACAGGGAGGTTATGGACGGGTATAGTTTCAGGGCATATTTGTGTGGAATTCTGCAGTGGGACGTTCCAATGAGTCAGGGACGTTTTGGACGTGTACAGGTTCAGGGCATATTTGTGTGGAGTTCTGCATTGGTACGTTCCAGTGAGACAGGTAGGTTATGGAGGGGTACAGGTTCAGGGCATATTTGTGTGGAGTTCTGCTATGGTACGTTCCAGTGAGACAGAGAGGTTATGCACGGTACAGGTTCAGGGCATATTTGAGTGGAGTTCGGCATTGGTGCGTTCCAGTGAGACAAGGATGTTATGGAGGGGTACAGGATCAGGGCATATTTGTGTGGAGTTCTGCTTTGGTACGTTCAAGTGAGACAGGGAGGTTATGGAGGGTACAGGTTCAGGGCATATTTGTGTGGAGTTCTGCATTGGTACGTTCCAGTGAGACAGGGATGTTATGGAGGGGTACAGGTTCAGGGTATACTTGTGTGGAGTTCTGCATTGGTACGTTCCACTGAGACAGGGAGGTTATGAAGGGTACAGGTTCAGGGCATATTTGTGTGGAGTTCTGCATTGGTACGTTCCAGTCAGACAGGGAGGTTATGGAGCGGTACAGGTTCAGGGCATATTTGTGTGGAGTTCTGCATTGGTACGTTCCAGTGAGACAGAGAGGTTATGCACGGTACAGGTTCAGGTCATATTTGAGTGGAGTTCGGCATTGGTGCGTTCCAGTGAGACAAGGATGTTATGGAGGGGTACAGGTTCAGGGCATATTTGTGTGGAGTTCTGCATTGGTACGTTCCGGTGAGACAGGGAGGTTATGGAGGGTACATGTTCAGTGCATATTTGTGCGGAGTTCTGCATTGGTACGTTCCAGTGAGACAGGGAGGTCATGGATGAGTACAGGCTCAGGGCATACTTGTGTGGAGTTCTGCATTGGTACGTTCCAATGAGACAGGGAGGTTATGGAGGGGTACAGGTTCAGGGCAAATTTCTGTGCAGTTCTGCATTCGTACGTTCCAGTGAGACAAGGAGGTTATGGCCGGGTACAGGTTCAGGGCATATTTGTGTGGAGTTCTGCATTGGTACGTTCCAGTGAGACAGGGAGGTTATGGAGGGTACAGGTTCAGGGCATATTTGTGTGGAGTTCTGCATTGGTCCGTTCCAGTGAGACATGGACTTTATGGAGGGATACAGGTTCAGGGCATATTTGTAAGGAGTTCTGCATTGGTACTTTCCAGTGAGACAGGGAGGTTATGGAGGGTACAGGTTCAGGGTATATTTGTGTGGAGTTCTGCATTGGTACGTTCCAGTGAGACACGGTGGTTATGGAGGGGTACAGGTTCAGGGCATATTTGTGCGGAGTTCTGCATTGGTACGTTCCAGTGAGACAGCGAGTTTATGGAGGGGTACAGGTTCAGGGCATATTTGTGTGGACTTCTGCATTGGTACATTGCAGTGAGACAGGGAGGTTATGGGAGGGTACAAGTTCAGGGCATATTTGTGTGGAGTTCTGCGTTGGGATGACCCAGTGAGACTGCGATGTCATGGAGGGGTACAGGTTCAGGGCAAATTTGTGTGCAGTTCTGCATTGGTACGTTCCAGTGAGACAATGAGGTTATGGGCAGGTACAGGTTGTGGGCATATTTGTGTGGAGTTCTGTATTGGTACGTTCCAGTGCGACAGTCAGGTTATGGAGGGTACAGGTTCAGGGCATATTTGCGTGGAGTTCTGCATTGGTACGTTCCAGTGAGACAGGGAGGTTATGGAGGGTACATGTTCAGTGCATATTTTTGTGTAGTTCTGCATTGGTACGTTCCAGTGAGACAGGGCGGTTATGGAGGGTACTGGTTCATGTTATGTTTGTGTGGAATTCTGCATTGGTACGTTCCAGTGAGACAGGGACTTTATGGAGGTGTACAGGTTCAGGGCATATTTGTGTGGAGTTATGCATTGGTACGTTCAACTGAGACAGCGTGGTTATGGAGGGTACAGGTTCAGGGCATATTTGTGTGGAGTTCTGCATTGGTACGTTCCAATGAGACAGGGATGTTATGGAGGGGTAGAGTTTCAGGGTATACTTTTGTGGAGTTCTGCGTTGGTACGTTGCAGTGTGACTGGGAGGTTATGGAGGGGTACAGCATCAGGGCATATTTGTGTGGAGTTCTGCTTTGGTACGTTCCAGTGAGACAGGGATGTTATGGAGGGGTGCAGGTTCAGGGTATACTTGTGTGGAGTTCTGCATTGGTACGTTCCAGTGAGACAGGGAGGTTATGAAGGGTACAGGTTCAGGGCATATTTGTGTGGAGTTCTGCATTGGTACGTTCCAGTCAGACAGGGAGGTTATGGAGGGGTACAGGTTCAGGGCATATTTGTGTGGAGTTCTGCATTGGTACGTTCCTAAGAGACAGGGAGGTCATTGAGGAGTACAGGATCAGGTCATATTTGTGTGGAGTTCTGCATTGGTACGTTCCAGTGAGGCAGGGAGGTTATGGAGGGGTGCAGGTTCAGGGCAAATTTGTGTGGAGTTCTGCATTGGTACGTTCCAGTGAGACAAGGAGGTTATGGGCGGGAACAGGTTCAGGGCATATTTGTGCGGAGTTCTTCATTGGTACGTTCCAGTGAGACAGGGAGGTCATGGAGGAGTACAGGTTCAGGGCATATTTGTGTGGAGTTCTGCTTTTGCACGTTCCAGTGAGACAGGGAGGTTATGGAGGGGTACAGGTTCAGGGCAAATTTGTGTGGAGTTCTGCAGTGGTACATTCCAGTGAGACAGGGAGGTTATGGACGGGTATAGTTTCAGGGCATATTTGTGTGGAATTCTGCAGTGGGACGTTCCAATGAGTCAGGGACGTTATGGACGTGTACAGGTTCAGGGCATATTTGTGTGGAGTTCTGCATTGGTACGTTCCAGTGAGACAGGGATGTTATGGAGGGGTACAGGTTCAGGGCATATTTGTGTGGAGTTCTGCTATGGTACGTTCCAGTGAGACAGAGAGGTTATGCACGGTACAGGTTCAGGGCATATTTGAGTGGAGTTCGGCATTGGTGCGTTCCAGTGAGACAAGGATGTTATGGAGGGGTACAGGATCAGGGCATATTTGTGTGGAGTTCTGCTTTGGTACGTTCAAGTGAGACAGGGAGGTTATGGAGGGTACAGGTTCAGGGCATATTTGTGTGGAGTTCTGCATTGGTACGTTCCAGTGAGACAGGGATGTTATGGAGGGGTACAGGTTCAGGGCATATTTGTGTGGAGTTCTGCATTGGTACGTTCCGGTGAGACAGGGAGGTCATGGAGGAGTACAGGTTCAGGGCATATTTGTGTGGAGTTCTGCTTTTGCACGTTCCAGTGAGACAGGGAGGTTATGGAGGGGTACAGGTTCAGGGCAAATTTGTGTGGAGTTCTGCAGTGGTACATTCCAGTGAGACAGGGAGGTTATGGACGGGTATAGTTTCAGGGCATATTTGTGTGGAATTCTGCAGTGGGACGTTCCAATGAGTCAGGGAAGTTATGGACGTGTACAGGTTCAGGGCATATTTGTGTGGAGTTCTGCATTGGTACGTTCCAGTGAGACAGGTAGGTTATGGAGGGGTACAGGTTCAGGGCATATTTGTGTGGACTTCTGCTATGGTACGTTCCAGTGAGACAGAGACGTTATGCACGGTACAGGTTCAGGGCATATTTGAGTGGAGTTCGGCATTGGTGCGTTCCAGTGAGACAAGGATGTTATGGAGGGGTACAGGTTCAGGGCATATTTGTGTGGAGTTCTGAATTGGTACGTTCCAAAGAGACAGGGAGGTCATGGAGGAGTACAGGATCAGGGCATATTTGTGTGGAGTTCTGCATTGGTACGTTCCAGTGAGGCAGGGAGGTTATGGAGGTGTGCAGGTTCAGGGCAAATTTGTGTGGAGTTCTGCATTGGTACGTTCCAGTGAGAGAAGGAGGTTATGGGCGGGTACAGGTTCAGGGCATATTTGTGCGGAGTTCTGCATTGGTACGTTCCAGTGAGACAGGGAGGTCATGGAGGGATACAGCTTCAGGGTATATTTGTGCGGAGTTCTGCATTGGTACGTTCCAGTGATACAGGGAGGTCATGGAGGAGTACAGGTTCAGGTCATATTTGTGTGGAGTTCTGCATTTGTACGTTCCAGTGAGACAGGGAGGTTATGGAGGGTACAAGTTCAGGGCATATTTGTCTGGAGTTCTGCAGTGGTACGTTCCAGTGAGACAGGGAGGTTATGGACGGTTACAGTGTCAGGGCATATTTGTGTGGAGTTCTGCATTGGTACTTTCCAGTGAGACAGGAAGGTAATGCAGGGTACAGGTTCAGGGCATATTCGAGTGGAGTTCGGCATTGGTGCGTTCCAGTGAGACAGGGAGGTTATGGAGGGATACAGGTTCAGGGCATATTTGTGTGTAGTTCTGCATTGGTACGTTCCAGTGAGACAGCGAGTTTATGGCGGGGTACAGGTTCAGGGCATATTTGTGTGGATTTCTGCATTGGTACGTTCCAGTGAGACAGGGAGATTATGGAGGGTACAGGTTCAGGGCATAATTGTGTGGAGTTCTGCGTTGGGACGATCCAGTGAGACTGCGAGGTCACGGAGTGGTACAGGTTCAGGGCATATTTGTGTGGAGTTCTGCAGTGGGACGTTCCAGTGAGACAGGGAGGTTATGGACTGGTAAAGGTTCAGGGCATATTTGTGAGGAGTTCTGCATTAGTAGGTTCCAGTGAGACAGGGAGTTTATGGAGGTGTACAGGTTCAGGGCATATTTGTGTGTAGTTCTGCATTGGTACGTTCTAGTGTGACATTGAGGTTATGGAGGGTATAGGTTCAGGGCATATTTGTGTGGAGATCTGCAGTGGGACGTTCCAGTGTGTCAGGGAGGTTAGGGACGGGTACAGGTAAAGGGCATATTTGTGTGGAGTTCTGCATTGGTACGTTCCAGTGAGACAGGGAGGTTATGGAGGGGTGCAGGTTCAGGGCATATTTGTGTGGAGTTCTGCAGTGGTACGTTCCAGTGAGACAGGGAGGTTATGGACGGGTACAGTGTCAGGGCATATTTTTGTGGAGTTCTGCATTGGTACTTTCCAGTGAGACAGCGAGGTTATGGAGGATACAGGTTCATGGCATATTTGTGTGGAGTTCTGCATTGGTACGTTCCAGTGAGACAGGGAGGTTATGGAGGGGTACAGGTTCAGTGTATAGTTGTGTGGAGTTCTGCGTTGGTACGTTCAGGTGAGACAGGGAGGATATGGAGGGTACTGGTTCAGGGCATATTTGTGTGGAGTTCTGCAGTGGTACATTCCAGTGAGACAGGGAGTTTATGGACGGGTACCGGTTCAGGGCATGTTTGTGTGGAGTTCTGCATTGGTACTTTCCAGTGAGACAGGGAGGTTATGGCGGGTACAGGTTCAGGGCATATTTGTGTGGTGTCCTGCAATGGTACGTTCCAGTGAGACAGGGAGGTTATGGACGGGTAAAGGTTCAGGGCATATTTGTTTGGACTTCTGCATTAGTACGTTCCAGTGAGACAGGGAGTTTATGGAGGGGTACAAGTTCAGGGCATATTTGTGTGGAGTTCTGCATTGGTACGTTCCAGTGAGACAGGGAGGTTATGGAGGGGTACAGGTCCAGGGCATATTTGTGTGGAGTTCTGCATTGGTCCGTTTTAGTGAGACAGAGAGGTTATGCACGGTACAGGTTCAGGGTATATTTGAGTGGAGTTCGGCATTGGTGTGTTCCAGTGAGACTGGGATGTTATGGAGGGGTACAGGTTCAGGGCATATTTGTGTGGAGTTCTGCATTGGTACGTTCCAGTGAGGCAGGGAGGTTATGGAGGGGTGCAGTTTCTGGGCAAATTTGTGTGGAGTTCTGCATTGGTACGTTCCAGTGAGACAAGGAGGTTATGGGCGGGTACAGGTTCAGGGCATATTTGTGCGGAGTTCTGCATTGGTACGTTCCAGTGAGACAGGGAGGTCATGGAGGGATACAGCTTCAGGGAATATTTGTGCGGAGTTCTGCATTGGTACGTTCCAGTGAGACAGGGAGGTCATGGAGGAGTACAGGTTCAGGGCATATTTGTGTGGAGTTCTGCATTTGTACGTTCCAGTGAGACAGGGAGGTTATGGAGGGGTACAGGTTCAGGGCAAATTTCTGTGCAGTTCTGCATTGGTAAGTTCCAGTGAGACAAGGAGGTTATGGGCGGGTACAAGTTCAGGGCATATTTGTGTGGAGTTCTGCATTGGTACGTTCCAGTGAGACAGGCAGGTCATGGAGGTGTACAGGTTCAGGGCTTATTTGTTTGGCCTTCTTCATTGGTACGTTCCAGTGAGACAGGAAGGTTATGGAGGGGTACAGGTTCAGTGTATAATTGTGTGGAGTTCTGCGTTGGTACGTTCAGGTGAGACAGGGAGGATATGGAGGGTACTGGTTCAGGGCATATTTCTGTGGAGTTCTGCAGTGGTACATTCCAGTGAGACAGGGAGTTTATGGACGGGTACAGGTTCAGGGCATATTTGTGTGGAGTTCTGCATTGGTACTTTCCAGTGAGACAGGGAGGTTATGGCGGGTACAGGTTCAGGGCATATTTGTGTGGTGTTCTGCAATGGTACGTTCCAGTGAGACAGGGAGTTTATGGAGGGGTACAAGTTCAGGGCATATTTGTGTGGAGTTCTGCATTGGTACGTTCCAGTGAGACAGGGAGGTTATGGAGGGGTACAGGTCCAGGGCATATTTGTGTGGAGTTCTGCATTGGTCCGTTCCAGTGTGACAGAGAGGTTATGCACGGTACAGGTTCAGGGTATATTTGAGTGGAGTTCGGCATTGGTGTGTTCCAGTGAGACAGGGATGTTATGGACGGGTACAGGTTCAGGGCATATTTCTGTGGAGTTCTGCATTGGTACGTTCCAGTGAGGCAGGGAGGTTATGGAGGGGTGCAGGTTCAGGGCAAATTTGTGTGGAGTTCTGCATTGGTACGTTCCAGTGAGACAGGGAGGTTATGGAGGGTACATGTTCAGTGCATATTTGTGCGGAGTTCTGCATTGGTACGTTCCAGTGAGACAGGGAGGTCATGGATGAGTACAGGTTCAGGGCATACTTGTGTGGAGTTCTGCATTGGTACTTTCCAGTGAGACAGGGAGGTTATGGAGGGTACAGGTTCAGGGTATATTTGTGTGGAGTTCTGCATTGGTACGTTCCAGTGAGACACGGTGGTTATGGAGGGGTACAGGTTCAGGGCATATTTGTGCGGAGTTCTGCATTGGTACGTTCCAGTGAGACAGGGAGGTTATGGAGGGTACAGGTTCATGGCATATTTGTGTGGAGTTCTGCATTGGTACGTTCCAGTGAGACAGGGAGGTTATGGACGGATACAGGTTCAGGGCATATTTGTGTGTAGTTCTGCATTGGTACGTTCCAGTGAGACAGCGAGTTTATGCAGGGGTACAGGTTCAGGGCATATTTGTGTGGACTTCTGCATTGGTACGTTGCAGTGAGACAGGGAGGTTTTGGGAGGGTACAAGTTCAGGGCGTATTTGTGTGGAGTTCTGCGTTGGGATGACCCAGTGAGACTGCGATGTCATGGAGGGGTATAGGTTCAGGGCAAATTTGTGTGGAGTTCTGCATTGGTACGTTCCAGTGAGACAATGAGGTTATGGGCAGGTACAGGTTGAGGGCATATTTGTGTGGAGTTCTGTATTGGTACGTTCCAGTGCGACAGTGAGGTTATGGAGGGTACAGGTTCAGGGCATATTTGCGTGGAGTTCTGCATTGGTACGTTCCAGTGAGACAGGGAAGTTATGGAGGGTACATGTTCAGGGCATATTTTTGTGTAGTTCTGCATTGGTACGTTCCAGTGAGACAGGGCGGTTATGGAGGGTACTGGTTCATGTTATGTTTGTGTGGAATTCTGCATTGGTACGTTCCAGTGAGACAGGGAGTTTATGGAGGTGTACAGGTTCAGGGCATATTTGTGTGGAGTTCTGCATTGGTACGTTCAACTGAGACAGCGTGGTTATGGAGGGTACAGGTTCAGGGCATATTTGTGTGGAGTTCTGCATTGGTACGTTCCAATGAGACAGGGATGTTATGGAGGGGTACAGTTTCAGGGTATACTTTTGTGGAGTTCTGCGTTGGTACGTTGCAGTGTGACTGGGAGGTTATGGAGGGGTACAGGATCAGGGCATATTTGTGTGGAGTTCTGCTTTGGTACGTTCAAGTGAGACAGGGAGGTTATGGAGGGTACAGGTTCAGGGCATATTTGTGTGGAGTTCTGCATTGGTACGTTCCAGTGAGACAGGGATGTTATGGAGGGGTACAGGTTCAGGGTATACTTGTGTGGAGTTCTGCATTGGTACTTTCCAGTGAGACAGGGAGGTTATGAAGGGTACAGGTTCAGGGCATATTTGTGTGGAGTTCTGCATTGGTACGTTCCAGTCAGACAGGGAGGTTATGGAGCGGTACAGGTTCAGGGCATATTTGTGTGGAGTTCTGCATTGGTACGTTCCAGTGAGACAGAGAGGTTATGCACGGTACAGGTTCAGGTCATATTTGAGTGGAGTTCGGCATTGGTGCGTTCCAGTGAGACAAGGATGTTATGGATGGGTACAGGTTCAGGGCATATTTGTGTGGAGTTCTGCATTGGTACGTTCCAAAGAGACAGGGAGGTCATTGAGGAGTACAGGATCAGGGCATATTTGTGTGGAGTTCTGCATTGGTACGTACCACTGAGGCAGGGAGGTTATGGGAGGGTACAAGTTCAGGGCATATTTGTGTGGAGTTCTGCGTTGGGAGGACCCAGTGAGACTGCGATGTCATGGAGGGGTACAGGTTCAGGGCAAATTTGTGTGGAGTTCTGCATTGGTACGTTCCAATGAGACAGGGATGTTATGGAGGGGTAGAGTTTCAGGGTATACTTTTGTGGAGTTCTGCGTTGGTACGTTGCAGTGTGACTGGGAGGTTATGGAGGGGTACAGGATCAGGGCATATTTGTGTGGAGTTCTGCTTTGGTACGTTCAAGTGAGACAGGGAGGTTATGGAGGGTACAGGTTCAGGGCATATTTGTGTGGAGTTCTGCATTGGTACGTTCCAGTGAGACAGGGTAGTTATGGAGGGGTACAGGTTCAGGGTATACTTGTGTGGAGTTCTGCATTGGTACGTTCCAGTGAGACAGGGAGGTTATGAAGGGTACAGGTTCAGGGCATATTTGTGTGGAGTTCTGCATTGGTACGTTCCAGTCAGACAGGGAGGTTATGGAGCGGTACAGGTTCAGGGCATATTTGTGTGGAGTTCTGCATTGGTACGTTCCAGTGAGACAGAGAGGTTATGCACGGTACAGGTTCAGGTCATATTTGAGTGGAGTTCGGCATTGGTGCGTTCCAGTGAGACAAGGATGTTATGGAGGGGTACAGGTTCAGGGCATATTTGTGTGGAGTTCTGCATTGGTACGTTCCAAAGAGACAGGGAGGTCATTGAGGAGTACAGGATCAGGGCATATTTGTGTGGAGTTCTGCATTGGTACGTTCCAGTGAGGCAGGGAGGTTATGGAGGGGTGCAGGTTCAGGGCAAATTTGTGTGGAGTTCTGCATTGGTACGTTCCAGTCAGACAGGGAGGTTATGAAGGGTACAGGTTCAGGGCATATTTGTGTGGAGTTCTGCATTGGTACGTTCCAGTCAGACAGGGAGGTTATGGAGCGGTACAGGTTCAGGGCATATTTGTGTGGAGTTCTGCATTGGTACGTTCCAGTGAGACAGAGAGGTTATGCACGGTACAGGTTCAGGTCATATTTGAGTGGAGTTCGGCATTGGTGCGTTCCAGTGAGACAAGGATGTTATGGAGGGGTACAGGTTCAGGGCATATTTGTGTGGAGTTCTGCATTGGTACGTTCCAAAGAGACAGGGAGGTCATTGAGGAGTACAGGATCAGGGCATATTTGTGTGGAGTTATGCATTGGTACGTTCCAGTGAGGCAGGGAGGTTATGGGAGGGTACAAGTTCAGGGCATATTTGTGTGGAGTTCTGCGTTGGGATGACCCAGTGAGACTGCGATGTCATGGAGGGGTACAGGTTCAGGGCAAATTTGTGTGGAGTTCTGCATTGGTACGTTCCAGTGAGACAATGAGGTTATGGGCAGGTACAGGTTGAGGGCATATTTGTGTGGAGTTCTGTATTGGTACGTTCCAGTGCGACAGTGAGGTTATGGAGGGTACATGGTCAGGGCATATTTTTGTGTAGTTCTGCATTGGTACGTTCCAGTGAGACAGGGCGGTTATGGAGGGTACTGGTTCATGTTATGTTTGTGTGGAATTCTGCATTGGTACGTTCCAGTGAGACAGGGAGTTTATGGAGGTGTACAGGTTCAGGGCATATTTGTGTGGAGTTCTGCATTGGTACGTTCAACTGAGACAGCGTGGATATGGAGGGTACAGGTTCAGGGCATATTTGTGTGGAGTTCTGCATTGGTACGTTCCAATGAGACAGGGATGTTATGGAGGGGTAGAGTTTCAGGGTATACTTTTGTGGAGTTCTGCGTTGGTACGTTGCAGTGTGACTGGGAGGTTATGGAGGGGTACAGGATCAGGGCATATTTGTGTGGAGTTCTGCTTTGGTACGTTCAAGTGAGACAGGGAGGTTATGGAGGGTACAGGTTCAGGGCATATTTGTGTGGAGTTCTGCATTGGTACGTTCCAGTGAGACAGGGTAGTTATGGAGGGGTACAGGTTCAGGGTATACTTGTGTGGAGTTCTGCATTGGTACGTTCCAGTGAGACAGGGAGGTTATGAAGGGTACAGGTTCAGGGCATATTTGTGTGGAGTTCTGCATTGGTACGTTCCAGTCAGACAGGGAGGTTATGGAGCGGTACAGGTTCAGGGCATATTTGTGTGGAGTTCTGCATTGGTACGTTCCAGTGAGACAGAGAGGTTATGCACGGTACAGGTTCAGGTCATATTTGAGTGGAGTTCGGCATTGGTGCGTTCCAGTGAGACAAGGATGTTATGGAGGGGTACAGGTTCAGGGCATATTTGTGTGGAGTTCTGCATTGGTACGTTCCAAAGAGACAGGGAGGTCATTGAGGAGTACAGGATCAGGGCATATTTGTGTGGAGTTCTGCATTGGTACGTTCCAGTGAGGCAGGGAGGTTATGGAGGGGTGCAGGTTCAGGGCAAATTTGTGTGGAGTTCTGCATTGGTACGTTCCAGTGAGACAGGGATGTTATGGAGGGGTACAGGTTCAGGGTATACTTGTGTGGAGTTCTGCATTGGTACGTTCCAGTGAGACAGGGAGGTTATGAAGGGTACAGGTTCAGGGCATATTTGTGTGGAGTTCTGCATTGGTACGTTCCAGTCAGACACGGACTTTATGGAGGGATACAGGTTCAGGGCATATTTGTAAGGAGTTCTGCATTGGTACTTTCCAGTGAGACAGGGAGGTTATGGAGGGTACAGGTTCAGGGTATATTTGTGTGGAGTTCTGCATTGGTACGTTCCAGTGAGACACGGTGGTTATGGAGGGGTACAGGTTCAGGGCATATTTGTGCGGAGTTCTGCATTGGTACGTTCCAGTGAGACAGGGAGGTTATGGAGGGTACAGGTTCATGGCATATTTGTGTGGAGTTCTGCATTGGTACGTTCCAGTGAGACAGGGAGGTTATGGACGGATACAGGTTCAGGGCAAATTTGTGAGGAGTTCTGCATTGGTACGTTCCAGTGAGACAATGAGGTTATGGGCAGGTACAGGTTGAGGGCATATTTGTGTGGAGTTCTGTATTGGTACGTTCCAGTGCGACAGTGAGGTTATGGAGGGTACAGGTTCAGGGCATATTTGCGTGGAGTTCTGCATTGGTACGTTCCAGTGAGACAGGGAGGTTATGGAGGGTACTGGTTCATGTTATGTTTGTGTGGAGTTCTGCATTGGTACGTTCCAGTGAGACAGGGAGTTTATGGAGGTGTACAGGTTCAGGGCATATTTGTGTGGAGTTCTGCATTGGTACGTTCAACTGAGACAGCGTGGTTATGGAGGGTACAGGTTCAGGGCATATTTGTGTGGAGTTCTGCATTGGTACGTTCCAATGAGACAGGGATGTTATGGAGGGGTAGAGTTTCAGGGTATACTTTTGTGGAGTTCTGCGTTGGTACGTTGCAGTGTGACTGGGAGGTTATGGAGGGGTACAGGATCAGGGCATATTTGTGTGGAGTTCTGCTTTGGTACGTTCAAGTGAGACAGGGAGGTTATGGAGGGTACAGGTTCAGGGCATATTTGTGTGGAGTTCTGCATTGGTACGTTCCAGTGAGACAGGGATGTTATGGAGGGGTACAGGTTCAGGGTATACTTGTGTGGAGTTCTGCATTGGTACGTTCCAGTGAGACAGGGAGGTTATGAAGGGTACAGGTTCAGGGCATATTTGTGTGGAGTTCTGCATTGGTACGTTCCAGTCAGACAGGGAGGTTATGGAGCGGTACAGGTTCAGGGCATATTTGTGTGGAGTTCTGCATTGGTACGTTCCAGTGAGACAGAGATGTTATGCACGGTACAGGTTCAGGTCATATTTGAGTGGAGTTCGGCATTGGTGCGTTCCAGTGAGACAAGGATGTTATGGAGGGGTACAGGTTCAGGGCATATTTGTGTGGAGTTCTGCATTGGTACGTTCCAAAGAGACAGGGAGGTCATTGAGGAGTACAGGATCAGGGCATATTTGTGTGGAGTTCTGCATTGGTACGTTCCAGTGAGGCAGGGAGGTTATGGAGGGGTGCAGGTTCAGGGCAAATTTGTGTGGAGTTCTGCATTGGTACGTTCCAGTGAGACAAGGAGGTTATGGGCGGGTACAGGTTCAGGGCATATTTGTGCGGAGTTCTGCATTGGTACGTTCCAGTGAGACAGGGAGGTCATGGAGGGATACAGCTTCAGGGAATATTTGTGCGGAGTTCTGCATTGGTACGTTCCGGTGAGACAGGGAGGTCATGGAGGAGTACAGGTTCAGGGCATATTTGTGTGGAGTTCTGCTTTTGCACGTTCCAGTGAGACAGGGAGGTTATGGAGGGGTACAGGTTCAGGGCAAATTTGTGTGGAGTTCTGCAGTGGTACATTCCAGTGAGACAGGGAGGTTATGGACGGGTATAGTTTCAGGGCATATTTGTGTGGAATTCTGCAGTGGGACGTTCCAGTGAGACAGAGAGGTTATGCACGGTACAGGTTCAGGTCATATTTGAGTGGAGTTCGGCATTGGTGCGTTCCAGTGAGACAAGGATGTTATGGAGGGGTACAGGTTCAGGGCATATTTGTGTGGAGTTCTGCATTGGTACGTTCCAAAGAGACAGGGAGGTCATTGAGGAGTACAGGATCAGGGCATATTTGTGTGGAGTTCTGGATTGGTACGTTCCAGTGAGGCAGGGAGGTTATGGGAGGGTACAAGTTCAGGGCATATTTGTGTGGAGTTCTGCGTTGGGATGACCCAGTGAGACTGCGATGTCATGGAGGGGTACAGGTTCAGGGCAAATTTGTGTGGAGTTCTGCATTGGTACGTTCCAGTGAGACAATGAGGTTATGGGCAGGTACAGGTTGAGGGCATATTTGTGTGGAGTTCTGTATTGGTACGTTCCAGTGCGACAGTGAGGTTATGGAGGGTACATGGTCAGGGCATATTTTTGTGTAGTTCTGCATTGGTACGTTCCAGTGAGACAGGGCGGTTATGGAGGGTACTGGTTCATGTTATGTTTGTGTGGAATTCTGCAATGGTACGTTCCAGTGAGACAGGGAGTTTATGGAGGTGTACAGGTTCAGGGCATATTTGTGTGGAGTTCTGCATTGGTACGTTCAACTGAGACAGCGTGGATATGGAGGGTACAGGTTCAGGGCATATTTGTGTGGAGTTCTGCATTGGTACGTTCCAATGAGACAGGGATGTTATGGAGGGGTAGAGTTTCAGGGTATACTTTTGTGGAGTTCTGCGTTGGTACGTTGCAGTGTGACTGGGAGGTTATGGAGGGGTACAGGATCAGGGCATATTTGTGTGGAGTTCTGCTTTGGTACGTTCAAGTGAGACAGGGAGGTTATGGAGGGTACAGGTTCAGGGCATATTTGTGTGGAGTTCTGCATTGGTACGTTCCAGTGAGACAGGGTAGTTATGGAGGGGTACAGGTTCAGGGTATACTTGTGTGGAGTTCTGCATTGGTACGTTCCAGTGAGACAGGGAGGTTATGAAGGGTACAGGTTCAGGGCATATTTGTGTGGAGTTCTGCATTGGTACGTTCCAGTCAGACAGGGAGGTTATGGAGCGGTACAGGTTCAGGGCATATTTGTGTGGAGTTCTGCATTGGTACGTTCCAGTGAGACAGAGAGGTTATGCACGGTACAGGTTCAGGTCATATTTGAGTGGAGTTCGGCATTGGTGCGTTCCAGTGAGACAAGGATGTTATGGAGGGGTACAGGTTCAGGGCATATTTGTGTGGAGTTCTGCATTGGTACGTTCCAAAGAGACAGGGAGGTCATTGAGGAGTACAGGATCAGGGCATATTTGTGTGGAGTTCTGCATTGGTACGTTCCAGTGAGGCAGGGAGGTTATGGAGGGGTGCAGGTTCAGGGCAAATTTGTGTGGAGTTCTGCATTGGTACGTTCCAGTGAGACAGGGATGTTATGGAGGGGTACAGGTTCAGGGTATACTTGTGTGGAGTTCTGCATTGTTACGTTCCATATAACCATATAACCATATAACCATATAACAATCACAGCACGGAAACAGGCCATTCCGGCCCTCCTAGTCCGTGCCGAACTCTTAATCTCACCTAGTCCCACCTACCCGCACTCAGCCCATAACCCTCCACTCCTTTCCTATCCATATACCTATCCAATTTTACCTTAAATGACACAACTGATCTGGCCTCTACTACTTCTACAGGAAGCTCATTCCACACAGCTATCACTCTCTGAGTAAAGAAATACCCCCTCGTGTTTCCCTTAAACTTTTGCCCCCTAACTCTCAAATCATGTCCTCTCGTTTGAATCTCCCCTACTCTCAATGGAAACAGCCTATTCACGTCAACTCTATCTATCCCTCTCAACATTTTAAATACCTCGATCAAATCCCCCCTCAACCTTCTACGCTCCAATGAATAGAGACCTAACTTGTTCAACCTTTCTCTGTAACTTAAGTGCTGAAACCCTGGTAACATCCTAGTAAATCGTCTCTGCACTCTCTCTAATTTATTGATATCTTTCCTATAATTCGGTGACCAGAACTGTACACAATATTCCAAATTTGGCCTTACCAATGCCTTGTACAATTTTAACATTACATCCCAACTTCTGTACTCAATGCTCTGATTTATAAAGGCCAGCGTTCCAAAAGCCTTCTTCACCACCCTATCTACATGAGACTCCACCTTCAGGGAACTATGCACTGTTATTCCTAGATCTCTCTGTTCCACTGCATTCCTCAATGCCCTACCATTTACCCTGTATGTTCTATTTGGATTATTCCTGCCAAAATGTAGAACCTCACACTTCTCAGCATTAAACTCCATCTGCCAACGTTCAGCCCATTCTTCTAACCGGCATAAATCTCCCTGCAAGCTTTGAAAACCCACCTCATTATCCACAACACCTCCTACCTTAGTATCATCAGCATACTTACTAATCCAATTTACCACCCCATCATCCAGATCATTTATGTATATTACAAACAACATTGGGCCCAAAACAGATCCCTGAGGCACCCCGCTAGTCACCGGCCTCCATCCCGATAAACAATTATCCACCACTACTCTCTGGCATCTCCCATCTAGCCACTGTTGAATCCATTTTATTACTCCAGCACTAATACCTAACGACTGAACCTTCTTAACTAACCTTCCATGTGGAACTTTGTCAAAGGCCTTGCTGAAGTCCATATAGACTACATCCACTGCCTTACCCTCGTCAACATTCCTCGTAACTACTTCAAAAAATTCAATAAGGTTTGTCAAACATGACCTTCCACGCACAAATCCATGCTGGCTACTCCTAATCAGATCCTGTCTATCCAGATAATTATAAATACTATCTCTAAGAATACTTTCCATTAATTTACCCACCACTGATGTCAAACTGACAGGTCTATAATTGCCAGGCTTACTTCTAGAACCCTTTTTAAACAATGGAACCACATGAGCAATACGCCAATCCTCCGGCACAATCCCTGTTTCTAATGACATCTGAAAGATCTCCGTCAGAGCTCCTGCTATCTCTACACAAACTTCCCTCAAGGTCCTGGGGAATATCCGGTCAGGACCCGGAGATTTATCCACTTTTAAATTTCTTAAAAGCGCCAGTACTTCCACCTCTTTAATTGTCATAGGTTCCATAACTTCCTTACTTGTTTCCCACACCTTACACCATTCGATATCCTTCTCCTTAGTGAATACCGAAGAGAAGAAATCGTTCAAAATCTCTCCCATCTCCCTCGGCTCCACACATAGCTGACCACCCTGATTCTCTAAGGGACCAATTTTATCCCTCACTATCCTCTTGCTTTTAATATAACTGTAGAAGCCTTTCGGATTTACTTCCACCTTATTTGCCAAACCAAACTCGTAACTTCTTTTAGCTTTTCTAATCTCTTTCTTAAGTTTCCTTTTACATTCTTTATATTCCTCGAGCAATTCCTTTACTCCATGCTGCCTATATCTATTGTAGACATCCCTCTTTTTTCGAACCAAGTTTCTAATATCCCTTGAAAACCATGGCGCTTTCAAACCTTTAATCTTTCCTTTCAACCGAACAGGAACATAAAGATTCTGTACCCTCATAATTTCACCCTTAAATGACCTCCATTTCTCTATTACATCCTTCCCATAAAACAACTTGACCCATTCCACTCTCTCTAAATCCCTGCGCATCTCCTCAAAGTTAGCCTTTCTCCAATCAAAAATCTCAACTCTAGGTCCAGTCCTGTCCTTCTCCATAATTATATTGAAGCTAATGCTATTGTGATCACTGGACCCGAAGTGCTCCCCAACACATACATCTGTCAGCTGACCTATCGCATTCCCTAACAGGAGATCCAACACTGCCCCATCTCTAGTCGGTACTTCTATGTATTGTTGCAAAAAGCTATCCTGCACACATTTCACAAACTCTAAACCATCCAGCCCTTTTACAGAATGAGCTTCCCAATCTATGTGTGGAAAATTAAAATCTCCCACAATCACCACCTTGTGTTTACTACAAATATCTGCTATCTCCTTACACATTTGCTCTTCCAACTCACGCTCCCCATTAGGTGGCCTATAATACACTCCTATCAGTGTTACTACACCTTTCCCATTCCTCAATTCCACCCAAATAGCCTCCCTAGAGGAGCTCTGTAATCTATCCTTCCAAAGCACCGCCATAAGATTTTCTCGGACAAGCAATGCAACACCTCCTCCTCTGGCCCCTCCTACTCTATCACACCTGAAGCAACTAAATCCAGGAATATTTAGTTGCCAATCACACCCTTCCTGCAACCATGTTTCACTAATAGCTACAACATCATAATTCCATGTATCAATCCACACTTTAAGCTCATCCACCTTTCTTACAATGCTCCTAGCATTAAAATAGATACATTTAAGATACTCTCCACCTCCTCCTCTCTTTTCATCCCTAGCAATGCATTCAAATTTATTATCCTTTTCTTTCTTCTCCCCTACAACTTCGGGCTGAGCGCATCCCTCCTCCATCACCTGCCTGTCCTCCCTCACACACGGTCTACTTACTTGCTCTACTGGTGAACTAACCTCCTCTCCCATAGTTTCCTCAAATTGATTTCCGCCCCCCCATCTTACTAGTTTAAAGTCTGCCCCGTAGCCCTAGCAAACCTCCCCGCTAGGATATTGGTCCCCCCAGGATTCAAGTGTAACCCGTCCTTCTTGAACAGGTCACGCCTGCCCCAGAAGAGGTCCCAATGATCCAGAAACTTGAATCCCTGCCCCCTGCTCCAATCCCTCAACCACGCATTCATCCTCCACCTAATTCCATTCCTACTCTCACTGTCGCGTGGTACAGGCAGTAATCCCGAGATTACTACCTTTGCGGTCCTTCTTCTTAACTGCCTTCCTAACTCCCTATACTCTCGTTTCAGGACCTCTTCCCCTTTCCTACCTATGTCATTGGTACCTACATGTACCACGACCTCTGGCTCCTCACCCTCCCACTTCAGGATATCTTGGACGCGATCAGAAACGTCCCGGACCCTGGCACCAGGGAGGCAAACTACCATCCGGGACTCCCGATCACCTCCACAGAACCGCCTGTCTGAACCCCTGACTATCGAGTCCCCTATTACTATGGTCCTCTTTCTTCTATCCCTACCCTTCTGAGCTACAGGGCCGTCCTCTGTGCCGGAGGCCCGGCCACTGTCACTTCCTCCAGGTAGGCTGTCCCCCCCAACAGTACTCAAACATGAGTACTTATTGTCAAGGGGTACAGCCACTGGGGTACTCTCTAGTACCTGCCCCTTCCCCTTCCTGATCGTGACCCACCTATCTGCCTCCCGTGGCCCCGGAGTGACCACCTGCCTGTAACTCCTCTCTATCACCTCCTCACTCTCCCTGACCAGGCGAAGGTCATCGAGCTGCAGCTCCAGTTCCCTAATTCGGTCCCTCAGGAGCTGCAGTTCGGCGCACCTGGCGCAGATGTGGACGTCCGGGAGGCTCGGAGACTCCAGGATCTCCCACATCCGACACCGAGAACAACAAGCTGCCCTCACACTCATACCTCCCGAATAACTGAAAATAACAAGAACTAAAAGATAAGCCTACTGTGCCCTCTTCCGCCTAAGCCCTCTGAGCCCAAGCCCTACACTCTGCTCCCGACTCACTCCGCTGCCCGCAAACGAAGCTGCCCGCTGCTTAAGGCTGCGTTCTTTTTATATCTTCCCTCCTTCCCAGGCCTCCTTCACGCGCCTGCGCAGTCCCGCCTCTCAGAACTCCGATCTGAGAAGCAATTTGAAAATGGCCGCCGCCGCACTTCTTCTCAGCCTCGCTGTCCTCTTCCAAAAGAGAACTGCCTCACTCCTTCTCTCCTTTTTATATCTTCCCTCCTTCCCAGGCCTCCTTCACGCGAGACAGGGAGGTTATGAAGGGTACAGGTTCAGGGCATATTTGTGTGGAGTTCTGCATTGGTACGTTCCAGTCAGACACGGACTTTATGGAGGGATACAGGTTCAGGGCATATTTGTAAGGAGTTCTGCATTGGTACTTTCCAGTGAGACAGGGAGGTTATGGAGGGTACAGGTTCAGGGTATATTTGTGTGGAGTTCTGCATTGGTACGTTCCAGTGAGACACGGTGGTTATGGAGGGGTACAGGTTCAGGGCATATTTGTGCGGAGTTCTGCATTGGTACGTTCCAGTGAGACAGGGAGGTTATGGAGGGTACAGGTTCATGGCATATTTGTGTGGAGTTCTGCATTGGTACGTTCCAGTGAGACAGGGAGGTTATGGACGGATACAGGTTCAGGGCAAATTTGTGAGGAGTTCTGCATTGGTACGTTCCAGTGAGACAATGAGGTTATGGGCAGGTACAGGTTGAGGGCATATTTGTGTGGAGTTCTGTATTGGTACGTTCCAGTGCGACAGTGAGGTTATGGAGGGTACAGGTTCAGGGCATATTTGCGTGGAGTTCTGCATTGGTACGTTCCAGTGAGACAGGGAGGTTATGGAGGGTACTGGTTCATGTTATGTTTGTGTGGAGTTCTGCATTGGTACGTTCCAGTGAGACAGGGAGTTTATGGAGGTGTACAGGTTCAGGGCATATTTGTGTGGAGTTCTGCATTGGTACGTTCAACTGAGACAGCGTGGTTATGGAGGGTACAGGTTCAGGGCATATTTGTGTGGAGTTCTGCATTGGTACGTTCCAATGAGACAGGGATGTTATGGAGGGGTAGAGTTTCAGGGTATACTTTTGTGGAGTTCTGCGTTGGTACGTTGCAGTGTGACTGGGAGGTTATGGAGGGGTACAGGATCAGGGCATATTTGTGTGGAGTTCTGCTTTGGTACGTTCAAGTGAGACAGGGAGGTTATGGAGGGTACAGGTTCAGGGCATATTTGTGTGGAGTTCTGCATTGGTACGTTCCAGTGAGACAGGGATGTTATGCAGGGGTACAGGTTCAGGGTATACTTGTGTGGAGTTCTGCATTGGTACGTTCCAGTGAGACAGGGAGGTTATGAAGGGTACAGGTTCAGGGCATATTTGTTTGGAGTTCTGCATTGGTACGTTCCAGTCAGACAGGGAGGTTATGGAGCGGTACAGGTTCAGGGCATATTTGTGTGGAGTTCTGCATTGGTACGTTCCAGTGAGACAGAGATGTTATGCACGGTACAGGTTCAGGTCATATTTGAGTGGAGTTCGGCATTGGTGCGTTCCAGTGAGACAAGGATGTTATGGAGGGGTACAGGTTCAGGGCATATTTGTGTGGAGTTCTGCATTGGTACGTTCCAAAGAGACAGGGAGGTCATTGAGGAGTACAGGATCAGGGCATATTTGTGTGGAGTTCTGCATTGGTACGTTCCAGTGAGGCAGGGAGGTTATGGAGGGGTGCAGGTTCAGGGCAAATTTGTGTGGAGTTCTGCATTGGTACGTTCCAGTGAGACAAGGAGGTTATGGGCGGGTACAGGTTCAGGGCATATTTGTGCGGAGTTCTGCATTGGTACGTTCCAGTGAGACAGGGAGGTCATGGAGGGATACAGCTTCAGGGAATATTTGTGCGGAGTTCTGCATTGGTACGTTCCGGTGAGACAGGGAGGTCATGGAGGAGTACAGGTTCAGGGCATATTTGTGTGGAGTTCTGCTTTTGCACGTTCCAGTGAGACAGGGAGGTTATGGAGGGGTACAGGTTCAGGGCAAATTTGTGTGGAGTTCTGCAGTGGTACATTCCAGTGAGACAGGAAGGTTATGGACGGGTATAGTTTCAGGGCATATTTGTGTGGAATTCTGCAGTGGGACGTTCCAATGAGTCAGGGACGTTATGGACGTGTACAGGTTCAGGGCATATTTGTGTGGAGTTCTGCATTGGTACGTTCCAGTGAGACAGGTAGGTTATGGAGGGGTACAGGTTCAGGGCATATTTGTGTGGAGTTCTGCAATGGTACGTTCCAGTGAGACAGAGAGGTTATGCACGGTACAGGTTCAGGGCATATTTGAGTGGAGTTCGGCGTTGGTGCGTTCCAGTGAGACAAGGATGTTATGGAGGGGTACAGGATCAGGGCATATTTGTGTGGAGTTCTGCTTTGGTACGTTCAAGTGAGACAGGGAGGTTATGGAGGGTACAGGTTCAGGGCATATTTGTGTGGAGTTCTGCATTGGTACGTTCCAGTGAGACAGGGATTTTATGGAGGGGTACAGGTTCAGGGTATACTTGTGTGGAGTTCTGCATTGGTACGTTCCACTGAGACAGGGAGGTTATGAAGGGTACAGGTTCAGGGCATATTTGTGTGGAGTTCTGCATTGGTACGTTCCAGTCAGACAGGGAGGTTATGGAGCGGTACAGGTTCAGGGCATATTTGTGTGGAGTTCTGCATTGGTACGTTCCAGTGAGACAGAGAGGTTATGCACGGTACAGGTTCAGGTCATATTTGAGTGGAGTTCGGCATTGGTGCGTTCCAGTGAGACAAGGATGTTATGGAGGGGTACAGGTTCAGGGCATATTTGTGTGGAGTTCTGCATTGGTACGTTCCGGTGAGACAGGGAGGTCATGGAGGAGTACAGGATCAGGGCATATTTGTGTGGAGTTCTGCATTGGTACGTTCCAGTGAGGCAGGGAGGTTATGGAGGGGTGCAGGTTCAGGGCAAATTTGTGTGGAGTTCTGCATTGGTACGTTCCAGTGAGACAAGGAGGTTATGGGCGGGTACAGGTTCAGGGCATATTTGTGCGGAGTTCTGCATTGGTACGTTCCAGTGAGACAGGGAGGTCATGGAGGAGTACAGGTTCAGGTCATATTTGTGTGGAGTTCTGCATTTGTACGTTCCAGTGAGACAGGGAGGTTATGGAGGGTACAAGTTCAGGGCATATTTGTCTGGAGTTCTGCAGTGGTACGTTCCGGTGAGACAGGGAGGTTATGGACGGTTACAGTGTCAGGGCATATTTGTGTGGAGTTCTGCACTGGTACTTTCCAGTGAGACAGGAAGGTAATGCAGGGTACAGGTTCAGGGCATATTCGAGTGGAGTTCGGCATTGGTGCGTTCCAGTGAGACAGGGAGGTTATGGAGGGATACAGGTTCAGGGCATATTTGTGTGTAGTTCTGCATTTGTACGTTCCAGTGAGACAGCGAGTTTATGGCGGGGTACAGGTTCAGGGCATATTTGTGTGGAGTTCTGCATTGGTACGTTCCAGTGAGACAGGGAGATTATGGAGGGTACAGGTTCAGGGCATAATTGTGTGGAGTTCTGCGTTGGGACGATCCAGTGAGACTGCGAGGTTACGGAGTGGTACAGGTTCAGGGCATATTTGTGTGGAGTTCTGCATTAGTAGGTTCCAGTGAGACAGGGAGTTTATGGAGGTGTACAGGTTCAGGGCATATTTGTGTGTAGTTCTGCATTGGTACGTTCTAGTGTGACATTGAGGTTATGGAGGGTACAGGTTCAGGGCATATTTGTGTGTAGTTCTGCATTGGTACGTTCCAGTGAGACAGCGAGTTTATGGCGGGGTACAGGTTCAGGGCATATTTGTGTGGAGTTCTGCATTGGTACGTTCCAGTGAGACAGTGAGATTATGGAGGGTACAGGTTCAGGGCATAATTGTGTGGAGTTCTGCGTTGGGACGATCCAGTGAGACT
The DNA here is from genome assembly GCF_048418815.1 of Hemitrygon akajei. Classification (NCBI taxonomy): domain Eukaryota; kingdom Metazoa; phylum Chordata; class Chondrichthyes; order Myliobatiformes; family Dasyatidae; genus Hemitrygon; species Hemitrygon akajei. The sequence continues at coordinate 390,584 of NW_027332029.1, read as the reverse complement.
GCGAGGTTACGGAGTGGTACAGGTTCAGGGCATATTTGTGTGGAGTTCTGCATTAGTAGGTTCCAGTGAGACAGGGAGTTTATGGAGGTGTACAGGTTCAGGGCATATTTGTGTGGAGTTCTGCATTAGTAGGTTCCAGTGAGACAGGGAGTTTATGGAGGTGTACAGGTTCAGGGCATATTTGTGTGTAGTTCTGCATTGCTACGTTCTAGTGTGACATTGAGGTTACGGAGTGGTACAGGTTCAGGGCATATTTGTGTGGAGTTCTGCATTAGTAGGTTCCAGTGAGACAGGGAGTTTATGGAGGTGTACAGGTTCAGGTCATATTTGTGTGTAGTTCTGCATTGGTACGTTCTAGTGTGACATTGAGGTTATGGAGGGTACAGGTTCAGGGCATATTTGTGTGGAGATCTGCAGTGGGACGTTCCAGTGTGTCAGGGAGGTTAGGGACGGGTACAGGTAAAGGGCATATTTGTGTGGAGTTCTGCATTGGTACGTTCCAGTGAGACAGGGAGGTTATGGAGGGGTACAGGTTCAGGGCATATTTGTGTGGAGTTCTGCAGTGGTACGTTCCAGTGAGACAGGGAGGTTATGGACGGGTACAGTGTCAGGGCATATTTTTGTGGAGTTCTGCATTGGTACTTTCCAGTGAGACAGCGAGGTTATGGAGGATACAGGTTCATGGCATATTTGTGTGGAGTTCTGCATTGGTACGCTCCAGTGAGACAGGGAGGTTATGGAGGGGTACAGGTTCAGTGTATAATTGTGTGGAGTTCTGCGTTGGTACGTTCAGGTGAGACAGGGAGGATATGGAGGGTACTGGTTCAGGGCATATTTGTGTGGAGTTCTGCTGTGGTACATTCCAGTGAGACAGGGAGTTTATGGACGGGTACAGGTTCAGGGCATATTTGTGTGGAGTTCTGCATTGGTACTTTCCAGTGAGACAGGGAGGTTATGGCGGGTACAGGTTCAGGGCATATTTGTGTGGTGTTCAGCAATGGTACGTTCCAGTGAGACAGGGAGGTTATGGACGGGTAAAGGTTCAGGGCATATTTGTTTGGACTTCTGCATTGGTACGTTCCAGTGAGACAGGGAGTTTATGGAGGGGTACAGGTCCAGGGCCTATTTGTGTGGAGTTCTGCATTGGTCCGTTCCAGTGAGACAGAGAGGTTATGCACGGTACAGGTTCAGGGTATATTTGAGTGGAGTTCGGCATTGGTGTGTTCCAGTGAGACAGGGATGTTATGGAGGGGTACAGGTTCAGGGCATATTTGTGTGGAGTTCTGCATTAGTACGTTCCAGTGAGGCAGGGAGGTTATGGAGGGGTGCAGGTTCAGGGCAAATTTGTGTGGAGTTCTGCATTGGTACGTTCCAGTGAGACAAGGAGGTTATGGGCGGGTACAGGTTCAGGGCATATTTGTGCGGAGTTCTGCATTGGTACGTTCCAGTGAGACAGGGAGGTCATGGAGGGATACAGCTTCAGGGAATATTTGTGCGGAGTTCTGCATTGGTAGGTTCCAGTGAGACAGGGAGGTCATGGAGGAGTACAGGTTCAGGGCATATTTGTGTGGAGTTCTGCATTTGTACGTTCCAGTGAGACAGGGAGGTCATGGAGGGATACAGCTTCAGGGTATATTTGTGTGGAGTTCTGCATTGGTACGTTCCAGTGAGACAGGGAGGTTATGGAGGGTACATGTTCAGTGCATATTTGTGCGGAGTTCTGCATTGGTACGTTCCAGTGAGACAGGGAGGTCATGGAGGAGTACAGGTTCAGGTCATATTTGTGTGGAGTTCTGCATTTGTACGTTCCAGTGAGACAGGGAGGTTATGGAGGGTACAAGTTCAGGGCATATTTGTCTGGAGTTCTGCAGTGGTACGTTCCGGTGAGACAGGGAGGTTATGGACGGTTACAGTGTCAGGGCATATTTGTGTGGAGTTCTGCATTGGTACTTTCCAGTGAGACAGGAAGGTAATGCAGGGTACAGGTTCAGGGCATATTCGATTGGAGTTCGGCATTGGTGCGTTCCAGTGAGACAGGGAGGTTATGGAGGGATACAGGTTCAGGGCATATTTGTGTGTAGTTCTGCATTGGTACGTTCCAGTGAGACAGCGAGTTTATGGCGGGGTACAGGTTCAGGGCATATTTGTGTGGAGTTCTGCATTGGTACGTTCCAGTGAGACACGGAGATTATGGAGGGTACAGGTTCAGGGCATAATTGTGTGGAGTTCTGCGTTGGGACGATCCAGTGAGACTGCGAGGTTACGGAGTGGTACAGGTTCAGGGCATATTTGTGTGGAGTTCTGCAGTGGGACGTTCCAGTGAGACAGGGAGGTTATGGACTGGTAAAGGTTCAGGGCATATTTGTGTGGAGTTCTGCATTAGTAGGTTCCAGTGAGACAGGGAGTTTATGGAGGTGTACAGGTTCAGGGCATATTTGTGTGTAGTTCTGCATTGGTACGTTCTAGTGTGACATTGAGGTTATGGAGGGTACAGGGTCAGGGCATATTTGTGTGGAGATCTGCAGTGGGACGTTCCAGTGTGTCAGGGAGGTTAGGGACGGGTACAGGTAAAGGGCATATTTGTGTGGAGTTCTGCATTGGTACGTTCCAGTGAGACAGGGAGGTTATGGAGGGGTACAGGTTCAGGGCATATTTGTGTGGAGTTCTGCAGTGGTACGTTCCAGTGAGACAGGGAGGTTATGGACGGGTACAGTGTCAGGGCATATTTTTGTGGAGTTCTGCATTGGTACTTTCCAGTGAGACAGCGAGGTTATGGAGGATACAGGTTCATGGCATATTTGTGTGGAGTTCTGCATTGGTACGTTCCAGTGAGACAGTGAGGTTATGGAGGGGTACAGGTTCAGTGTATAATTGTGTGGAGTTCTGCGTTGGTACGTTCAGGTGAGACAGGGAGGATATGGAGGGTACTGGTTCAGGGCATATTTGTGTGGAGTTCTGCAGTGGTACATTCCAGTGAGACAGGGAGTTTATGGACGGGTACAGGTTCAGGGCATATTTGTGTGGAGTTCTGCATTGGTACTTTCCAGTGAGACAGGGAGGTTATGGCGGGTACAGGTTCAGGGCATATTTGTGTGGTGTTCTGCAATGGTACGTTCCAGTGAGACAGGGAGGTTATGGACGGGTAAAGGTTCAGGGCATATTTGTTTGGACTTCTGCATTGGTACGTTCCAGTGAGACAGGGAGTTTATGGAGGGGTACAAGTTCAGGGCATATTTGTGTGGAGTTCTGCATTGGTACGTTCCAGTGAGACAGGGAGGTTATGGAGGGGTACAGGTTCAGGGCATATTTGTGTGGAGTTCTGCACTGGTACTTTCCAGTGAGACAGGAAGGTAATGCAGGGTACAGGTTCAGGGCATATTCGAGTGGAGTTCGGCATTGGTGCGTTCCAGTGAGACAGGGAGGTTATGGAGGGATACAGGTTCAGGGCATATTTGTGTGTAGTTCTGCATTGGTACGTTCCAGTGAGACAGCGAGTTTATGGCGGGGTACAGGTTCAGGGCATATTTGTGTGGAGTTCTGCATTGGTACGTTCCAGTGAGACAGGGAGATTATGGAGGGTACAGGTTCAGGGCATAATTGTGTGGAGTTCTGCGTTGGGACGATCCAGTGAGACTGCGAGGTTACGGAGTGGTACAGGTTCAGGGCATATTTGTGTGGAGTTCTGCATTAGTAGGTTCCAGTGAGACAGGGAGTTTATGGAGGTGTACAGGTTCAGTGCATATTTGTGTGTAGTTCTGCATTGGTACGTTCTAGTGTGACATTGAGGTTATGGAGGGTACAGGTTCAGGGCATATTTGTGTGTAGTTCTGCATTGGTACGTTCCAGTGAGACAGCGAGTTTATGGCGGGGTACAGGTTCAGGGCATATTTGTGTGGAGTTCTGCATTGGTACGTTCCAGTGAGACAGTGAGATTATGGAGGGTACAGGTTCAGGGCATAATTGTGTGGAGTTCTGCGTTGGGACGATCCAGTGAGACTGCGAGGTTACGGAGTGGTACAGGTTCAGGGCATATTTGTGTGGAGTTCTGCATTAGTAGGTTCCAGTGAGACAGGGAGTTTATGGAGGTGTACAGGTTCAGGGCATATTTGTGTGAAGTTCTGCATTAGTAGGTTCCAGTGAGACAGGGAGTTTATGGAGGTGTACAGGTTCAGGGCATATTTGTGTGTAGTTCTGCATTGCTACGTTCTAGTGTGACATTGAGGTTACGGAGTGGTACAGGTTCAGGGCATATTTGTGTGGAGTTCTGCATTAGTAGGTTCCAGTGAGACAGGGAGTTTATGGAGGTGTACAGGTTCAGGGCATATTTGTGTGTAGTTCTGCATTGGTACGTTCTAGTGTGACATTGAGGTTATGGAGGGTACAGGTTCAGGGCATATTTGTGTGGAGATCTGCAGTGGGACGTTCCAGTGTGTCAGGGAGGTTAGGGACGGGTACAGGTAAAGGGCATATTTGTGTGGAGTTCTGCATTGGTACGTTCCAGTGAGACAGGGAGGTTATGGAGGGGTACAGTGTCAGGGCATATTTTTGTGGAGTTCTGCATTGGTACTTTCCAGTGAGACAGCGAGGTTATGGAGGATACAGGTTCATGGCATATTTGTGTGGAGTTCTGCATTGGTACGCTCCAGTGAGACAGGGAGGTTATGGAGGGGTACAGGTTCAGTGTATAATTGTGTGGAGTTCTGCGTTGGTACGTTCAGGTGAGACAGGGAGGATATGGAGGGTACTGGTTCAGGGCATATTTGTGTGGAGTTCTGCTGTGGTACATTCCAGTGAGACAGGGAGTTTATGGACGGGTACAGGTTCAGGGCATATTTGTGTGGAGTTCTGCATTGGGACTTTCCAGTGAGACAGGGAGGTTATGGCGGGTACAGGTTCAGGGCATATTTGTGTGGTGTTCAGCAATGGTACGTTCCAGTGAGACAGGGAGGTTATGGACGGGTAAAAGTTCAGGGCATATTTGTTTGGACTTCTGCATTGGTACGTTCCAGTGAGACAGGGAGTTTATGGAGGGGTACAGGTCCAGGGCATATTTGTGTGGAGTTCTGCATTGGTCCGTTCCAGTGAGACAGAGAGGTTATGCACGGTACAGGTTCAGGGTATATTTGAGTGGAGTTCGGCATTGGTGTGTTCCAGTGAGACAGGGATGTTATGGAGGGGTACAGGTTCAGGGCATATTTGTGTGGAGTTCTGCATTAGTACGTTCCAGTGAGGCAGGGAGGTTATGGAGGGGTGCAGGTTCAGGGCAAATTTGTGTGGAGTTCTGCATTGGTACGTTCCAGTGAGACAAGGAGGTTATGGGCGGGTACAGGTTCAGGGCATATTTGTGCGGAGTTCTGCATTGGTACGTTCCAGTGAGACAGGGAGGTCATGGAGGGATACAGCTTCAGGGAATATTTGTGCGGAGTTCTGCATTGGTAGGTTCCAGTGAGACAGGGAGGTCATGGTGGAGTACAGGTTCAGGGCATATTTGTGTGGAGTTCTGCATTTGTACGTTCCAGTGAGACAGGGAGGTCATGGAGGGATACAGCTTCAGGGTATATTTGTGCTGAGTTCTGCATTGGTACGTTCCAGTGAGACAGGGAGGTCATGGAGGAGTACAGGTTCAGGTCATATTTGTGTGGAGTTCTGCATTTGTACGTTCCAGTGAGACAGGGAGGTTATGGAGGGTACAAGTTCAGGGCATATTTGTCTGGAGTTCTGCAGTGGTACGTTCCGGTGAGACAGGGAGGTTATGGACGGTTACAGTGTCAGGGCATATTTGTGTGGAGTTCTGCATTGGTACTTTCCAGTGAGACAGGAAGGTAATGCAGGGTACAGGTTCAGGGCATATTCGAGTGGAGTTCGGCATTGGTGCGTTCCAGTGAGACAGGGAGGTTATGGAGGGATACAGGTTCAGGGCATATTTGTGTGTAGTTCTGCATTGGTACGTTCCAGTGAGACAGCGAGTTTATGGCGGGGTACAGGTTCAGGGCATATTTGTGTGGAGTTCTGCATTGGTACGTTCCAGTGAGACAGGGAGATTATGGAGGGTACAGGTTCAGGGCATAATTGTGTGGAGTTCTGCGTTGGGACGATCCAGTGAGACTGCGAGGTTACGGAGTGGTACAGGTTCAGGGCATATTTGTGTGGAGTTCTGCAGTGGGACGTTCCAGTGAGACAGGGAGGTTATGGACTGGTAAAGGTTCAGGGCATATTTGTGTGGAGTTCTGCATTAGTAGGTTCCAGTGAGACAGGGAGTTTATGGAGGTGTACAGGTTCAGGGCATATTTGTGTGTAGTTCTGCATTGGTACGTTCTAGTGTGACATTGAGGTTATGGAGGGTACAGGTTCAGGGCATATTTGTGTGGAGATCTGCAGTGGGACGTTCCAGTGTGTCAGGGAGGTTAGGGACGGGTACAGGTAAAGGGCATATTTGTGTGGAGTTCTGCATTGGTACGTTCCAGTGAGACAGGGAGGTTATGGAGGGGTACAGGTTCAGGGCATATTTGTGTGGAGTTCTGCAGTGGTACGTTCCAGTGAGACAGGGAGGTTATGGACGGGTACAGTGTCAGGGCATATTTTTGTGGAGTTCTGCATTGGTACTTTCCAGTGAGACAGCGAGGTTATGGAGGATACAGGTTCATGGCATATTTGTGTGGAGTTCTGCATTGGTACGTTCCAGTGAGACAGTGAGGTTATGGAGGGGTACAGGTTCAGTGTATAATTGTGTGGAGTTCTGCGTTGGTACGTTCAGGTGAGACAGGGAGGATATGGAGGGTACTGGTTCAGGGCATATTTGTGTGGAGTTCTGCAGTGGTACATTCCAGTGAGACAGGGAGTTTATGGACGGGTACAGGTTCAGGGCATATTTGTGTGGAGTTCTGCATTGGTACTTTCCAGTGAGACAGGGAGGTTATGGCGGGTACAGGTTCAGGGCATATTTGTGTGGTGTTCTGCAATGGTACGTTCCAGTGAGACAGGGAGGTTATGGACGGGTAAAGGTTCAGGGCATATTTGTTTGGACTTCTGCATTGGTACGATCCAGTGAGACAGGGAGGTTATGGAGGGGTACAAGTTCAGGGCATATTTGTGTGGAGTTCTGCATTGGTACGTTCCAGTGAGACAGGGAGGTTATGGAGGGGTACAGGTCCAGGGCATATTTGTGTGGAGTTCTGCATTTGTACGTTCCAGTGAGACAGGGAGGTTATGGAGGGGTACAGGTTCAGGGCAAATTTCTGTGCAGTTCTGCATTGGTACGTTCCAGTGAGACAAGGAGGTTATGGGCGGGTACAAGTTCAGGGCATATTTGTGTGGAGTTCTGCATTGGTACGTTCCAGTGGGACAGGCAGGTCATGGAGGTGTACAGGTTCAGGGCTTATTTGTTTGGCCTTCTTCATTGGTACGTTCCAGTGAGACAGGGAGGTTATGGAGGGGTTCAGGTTCAGTGTATAATTGTGTGGAGTTCTGCGTTGGTACGTTCAGGTGAGACAGGGAGGATATGGAGGGTACTGGTTCAGGGCATATTTGTGTGGAGTTCTGCAGTGGTACATTCCAGTGAGACAGGGAGTTTATGGACGGGTACAGGTTCAGGGCATATTTGTGTGGAGTTCTGCATTGGTACTTTCCTGTGAGACAGCGAGTTTATGGCGGGGTACAGGTTCAGGGCATATTTGTGTGGAGTTCTGCATTGGTACGTTCCAGTGAGACAGGGAGATTATGGAGGGTACAGGTTCAGGGCATAATTGTGTGGAGTTCTGCGTTGGGACGATCCAGTGAGACTGCGAGGTTACGGAGTGGTACAGGTTCAGGGCATATTTGTGTGGAGTTCTGCATTAGTAGGTTCCAGTGAGACAGGGAGTTTATGGAGGTGTACAGGTTCAGGGCATATTTGTGTGTAGTTCTGCATTGGTACGTTCTAGTGTGACATTGAGGTTATGGAGGGTACAGGTTCAGGGCATATTTGTGTGTAGTTCTGCATTGGTACGTTCCAGTGAGACAGCGAGTTTATGGCGGGGTACAGGTTCAGGGCATATTTGTGTGGAGTTCTGCATTGGTACGTTCCAGTGAGACAGTGAGATTATGGAGGGTACAGGTTCAGGGCATAATTGTGTGGAGTTCTGCGTTGGGACGATCCAGTGAGACTGCGAGGTTACGGAGTGGTACAGGTTCAGGGCATATTTGTGTGGAGTTCTGCATTAGTAGGTTCCAGTGAGACAGGGAGTTTATGGAGGTGTACAGGTTCAGGGCATATTTGTGTGGAGTTCTGCATTAGTAGGTTCCAGTGAGACAGGGAGTTTATGGAGGTGTACAGGTTCAGGGCATATTTGTGTGTAGTTCTGCATTGCTACGTTCTAGTGTGACATTGAGGTTACGGAGTGGTACAGGTTCAGGGCATATTTGTGTGGAGTTCTGCATTAGTAGGTTCCAGTGAGACAGGGAGTTTATGGAGGTGTACAGGTTCAGGGCATATTTGTGTGTAGTTCTGCATTGGTACGTTCTAGTGTGACATTGAGGTTATGGAGGGTACAGGTTCAGGGCATATTTGTGTGGAGATCTGCAGTGGGACGTTCCAGTGTGTCAGGGAGGTTAGGGACGGGTACAGGTAAAGGGCATATTTGTGTGGAGTTCTGCATTGGTACGTTCCAGTGAGACAGGGAGGTTATGGAGGGGTACAGGTTCAGGGCATATTTGTGTGGAGTTCTGCAGTGGTACGTTCCAGTGAGACAGGGAGGTTATGGACGGGTACAGTGTCAGGGCATATTTTTGTGGAGTTCTGCATTGGTACTTTCCAGTGAGACAGCGAGGTTATGGAGGATACAGGTTCATGGCATATTTGTGTGGAGTTCTGCATTGGTACGCTCCAGTGAGACAGGGAGGTTATGGAGGGGTACAGGTTCAGTGTATAATTGTGTGGAGTTCTGCGTTGGTACGTTCAGGTGAGACAGGGAGGATATGGAGGGTACTGGTTCAGGGCATATTTGTGTGGAGTTCTGCTGTGGTACATTCCAGTGAGACAGGGAGTTTATGGACGGGTACAGGTTCAGGGCATATTTGTGTGGAGTTCTGCATTGGTACTTTCCAGTGAGACAGGGAGGTTATGGCGGGTACAGGTTCAGGGCATATTTGTGTGGTGTTCAGCAATGGTACGTTCCAGTGAGACAGGGAGGTTATGGACGGGTAAAGGTTCAGGGCATATTTGTTTGGACTTCTGCATTGGTACGTTCCAGTGAGACAGGGAGTTTATGGAGGGGTACAGGTCCAGGGCCTATTTGTGTGGAGTTCTGCATTGGTCCGTTCCAGTGAGACAGAGAGGTTATGCACGGTACAGGTTCAGGGTATATTTGAGTGGAGTTCGGCATTGGTGTGTTCCAGTGAGACAGGGATGATATGGAGGGGTACAGGTTCAGGGCATATTTGTGTGGAGTTCTGCATTAGTACGTTCCAGTGAGGCAGGGAGGTTATGGAGGGGTGCAGGTTCAGGGCAAATTTGTGTGGAGTTCTGCATTGGTACGTTCCAGTGAGACAAGGAGGTTATGGGCGGGTACAGGTTCAGGGCATATTTGTGCGGAGTTCTGCATTGGTACGTTCCAGTGAGACAGGGAGGTCATGGAGGGATACAGCTTCAGGGAATATTTGTGCGGAGTTCTGCATTGGTAGGTTCCAGTGAGACAGGGAGGTCATGGAGGAGTACAGGTTCAGGGCATATTTGTGTGGAGTTCTGCATTTGTACGTTCCAGTGAGACAGGGAGGTCATGGAGGGATACAGCTTCAGGGTATATTTGTGTGGAGTTCTGCATTGGTACGTTCCAGTGAGACAGGGAGGTTATGGAGGGTACATGTTCAGTGCATATTTGTGCGGAGTTCTGCATTGGTACGTTCCAGTGAGACAGGGAGGTCATGGAGGAGTACAGGTTCAGGTCATATTTGTGTGGAGTTCTGCATTTGTACGTTCCAGTGAGACAGGGAGGTTATGGAGGGTACAAGTTCAGGGCATATTTGTCTGGAGTTCTGCAGTGGTACGTTCCGGTGAGACAGGGAGGTTATGGACGGTTACAGTGTCAGGGCATATTTGTGTGGAGTTCTGCATTGGTACTTTCCAGTGAGACAGGAAGGTAATGCAGGGTACAGGTTCAGGGCATATTCGATTGGAGTTCGGCATTGGTGCGTTCCAGTGAGACAGGGAGGTTATGGAGGGATACAGGTTCAGGGCATATTTGTGTGTAGTTCTGCATTGGTACGTTCCAGTGAGACAGCGAGTTTATGGCGGGGTACAGGTTCAGGGCATATTTGTGTGGAGTTCTGCATTGGTACGTTCCAGTGAGACAGGGAGATTATGGAGGGTACAGGTTCAGGGCATAATTGTGTGGAGTTCTGCGTTGGGACGATCCAGTGAGACTGCGAGGTTACGGAGTGGTACAGGTTCAGGGCATATTTGTGTGGAGTTCTGCAGTGGGACGTTCCAGTGAGACAGGGAGGTTATGGACTGGTAAAGGTTCAGGGCATATTTGTGTGGAGTTCTGCATTAGTAGGTTCCAGTGAGACAGGGAGTTTATGGAGGTGTACAGGTTCAGGGCATATTTGTGTGTAGTTCTGCATTGGTACGTTCTAGTGTGACATTGAGGTTATGGAGGGTACAGGGTCAGGGCATATTTGTGTGGAGATCTGCAGTGGGACGTTCCAGTGTGTCAGGGAGGTTAGGGACGGGTACAGGTAAAGGGCATATTTGTGTGGAGTTCTGCATTGGTACGTTCCAGTGAGACAGGGAGGTTATGGAGGGGTACAGGTTCAGGGCATATTTGTGTGGAGTTCTGCAGTGGTACGTTCCAGTGAGACAGGGAGGTTATGGACGGGTACAGTGTCAGGGCATATTTTTGTGGAGTTCTGCATTGGTACTTTCCAGTGAGACAGCGAGGTTATGGAGGATACAGGTTCATGGCATATTTGTGTGGAGTTCTGCATTGGTACGTTCCAGTGAGACAGTGAGGTTATGGAGGGGTACAGGTTCAGTGTATAATTGTGTGGAGTTCTGCGTTGGTACGTTCAGGTGAGACAGGGAGGATATGGAGGGTACTGGTTCAGGGCATATTTGTGTGGAGTTCTGCAGTGGTACATTCCAGTGAGACAGGGAGTTTATGGACGGGTACAGGTTCAGGGCATATTTGTGTGGAGTTCTGCATTGGTACTTTCCAGTGAGACAGGGAGGTTATGGCGGGTACAGGTTCAGGGCATATTTGTGTGGTGTTCTGCAATGGTACGTTCCAGTGAGACAGGGAGGTTATGGACGGGTAAAGGTTCAGGGCATATTTGTTTGGACTTCTGCATTGGTACGTTCCAGTGAGACAGGGAGTTTATGGAGGGGTACAAGTTCAGGGCATATTTGTGTGGAGTTCTGCATTGGTACGTTCCAGTGAGACAGGGAGGTTATGGAGGGGTACAGGTTCAGGGCATATTTGTGTGGAGTTCTGCACTGGTACTTTCCAGTGAGACAGGAAGGTAATGCAGGGTACAGGTTCAGGGCATATTCGAGTGGAGTTCGGCATTGGTGCGTTCCAGTGAGACAGGGAGGTTATGGAGGGATACAGGTTCAGGGCATATTTGTGTGTAGTTCTGCATTGGTACGTTCCAGTGAGACAGCGAGTTTATGGCGGGGTACAGGTTCAGGGCATATTTGTGTGGAGTTCTGCATTGGTACGTTCCAGTGAGACAGGGAGATTATGGAGGGTACAGGTTCAGGGCATAATTGTGTGGAGTTCTGCGTTGGGACGATCCAGTGAGACTGCGAGGTTACGGAGTGGTACAGGTTCAGGGCATATTTGTGTGGAGTTCTGCATTAGTAGGTTCCAGTGAGACAGGGAGTTTATGGAGGTGTACAGGTTCAGTGCATATTTGTGTGTAGTTCTGCATTGGTACGTTCTAGTGTGACATTGAGGTTATGGAGGGTACAGGTTCAGGGCATATTTGTGTGTAGTTCTGCATTGGTACGTTCCAGTGAGACAGCGAGTTTATGGCGGGGTACAGGTTCAGGGCATATTTGTGTGGAGTTCTGCATTGGTACGTTCCAGTGAGACAGTGAGATTATGGAGGGTACAGGTTCAGGGCATAATTGTGTGGAGTTCTGCGTTGGGACGATCCAGTGAGACTGCGAGGTTACGGAGTGGTACAGGTTCAGGGCATATTTGTGTGGAGTTCTGCATTAGTAGGTTCCAGTGAGACAGGGAGTTTATGGAGGTGTACAGGTTCAGGGCATATTTGTGTGAAGTTCTGCATTAGTAGGTTCCAGTGAGACAGGGAGTTTATGGAGGTGTACAGGTTCAGGGCATATTTGTGTGTAGTTCTGCATTGCTACGTTCTAGTGTGACATTGAGGTTACGGAGTGGTACAGGTTCAGGGCATATTTGTGTGGAGTTCTGCATTAGTAGGTTCCAGTGAGACAGGGAGTTTATGGAGGTGTACAGGTTCAGGGCATATTTGTGTGTAGTTCTGCATTGGTACGTTCTAGTGTGACATTGAGGTTATGGAGGGTACAGGTTCAGGGCATATTTGTGTGGAGATCTGCAGTGGGACGTTCCAGTGTGTCAGGGAGGTTAGGGACGGGTACAGGTAAAGGGCATATTTGTGTGGAGTTCTGCATTGGTACGTTCCAGTGAGACAGGGAGGTTATGGAGGGGTACAGTGTCAGGGCATATTTTTGTGGAGTTCTGCATTGGTACTTTCCAGTGAGACAGCGAGGTTATGGAGGATACAGGTTCATGGCATATTTGTGTGGAGTTCTGCATTGGTACGCTCCAGTGAGACAGGGAGGTTATGGAGGGGTACAGGTTCAGTGTATAATTGTGTGGAGTTCTGCGTTGGTACGTTCAGGTGAGACAGGGAGGATATGGAGGGTACTGGTTCAGGGCATATTTGTGTGGAGTTCTGCTGTGGTACATTCCAGTGAGACAGGGAGTTTATGGACGGGTACAGGTTCAGGGCATATTTGTGTGGAGTTCTGCATTGGGACTTTCCAGTGAGACAGGGAGGTTATGGCGGGTACAGGTTCAGGGCATATTTGTGTGGTGTTCAGCAATGGTACGTTCCAGTGAGACAGGGAGGTTATGGACGGGTAAAAGTTCAGGGCATATTTGTTTGGACTTCTGCATTGGTACGTTCCAGTGAGACAGGGAGTTTATGGAGGGGTACAGGTCCAGGGCATATTTGTGTGGAGTTCTGCATTGGTCCGTTCCAGTGAGACAGAGAGGTTATGCACGGTACAGGTTCAGGGTATATTTGAGTGGAGTTCGGCATTGGTGTGTTCCAGTGAGACAGGGATGTTATGGAGGGGTACAGGTTCAGGGCATATTTGTGTGGAGTTCTGCATTAGTACGTTCCAGTGAGGCAGGGAGGTTATGGAGGGGTGCAGGTTCAGGGCAAATTTGTGTGGAGTTCTGCATTGGTACGTTCCAGTGAGACAAGGAGGTTATGGGCGGGTACAGGTTCAGGGCATATTTGTGCGGAGTTCTGCATTGGTACGTTCCAGTGAGACAGGGAGGTCATGGAGGGATACAGCTTCAGGGAATATTTGTGCGGAGTTCTGCATTGGTAGGTTCCAGTGAGACAGGGAGGTCATGGTGGAGTACAGGTTCAGGGCATATTTGTGTGGAGTTCTGCATTTGTACGTTCCAGTGAGACAGGGAGGTCATGGAGGGATACAGCTTCAGGGTATATTTGTGCTGAGTTCTGCATTGGTACGTTCCAGTGAGACAGGGAGGTCATGGAGGAGTACAGGTTCAGGTCATATTTGTGTGGAGTTCTGCATTTGTACGTTCCAGTGAGACAGGGAGGTTATGGAGGGTACAAGTTCAGGGCATATTTGTCTGGAGTTCTGCAGTGGTACGTTCCGGTGAGACAGGGAGGTTATGGACGGTTACAGTGTCAGGGCATATTTGTGTGGAGTTCTGCATTGGTACTTTCCAGTGAGACAGGAAGGTAATGCAGGGTACAGGTTCAGGGCATATTCGAGTGGAGTTCGGCATTGGTGCGTTCCAGTGAGACAGGGAGGTTATGGAGGGATACAGGTTCAGGGCATATTTGTGTGTAGTTCTGCATTGGTACGTTCCAGTGAGACAGCGAGTTTATGGCGGGGTACAGGTTCAGGGCATATTTGTGTGGAGTTCTGCATTGGTACGTTCCAGTGAGACAGGGAGATTATGGAGGGTACAGGTTCAGGGCATAATTGTGTGGAGTTCTGCGTTGGGACGATCCAGTGAGACTGCGAGGTTACGGAGTGGTACAGGTTCAGGGCATATTTGTGTGGAGTTCTGCAGTGGGACGTTCCAGTGAGACAGGGAGGTTATGGACTGGTAAAGGTTCAGGGCATATTTGTGTGGAGTTCTGCATTAGTAGGTTCCAGTGAGACAGGGAGTTTATGGAGGTGTACAGGTTCAGGGCATATTTGTGTGTAGTTCTGCATTGGTACGTTCTAGTGTGACATTGAGGTTATGGAGGGTACAGGTTCAGGGCATATTTGTGTGGAGATCTGCAGTGGGACGTTCCAGTGTGTCAGGGAGGTTAGGGACGGGTACAGGTAAAGGGCATATTTGTGTGGAGTTCTGCATTGGTACGTTCCAGTGAGACAGGGAGGTTATGGAGGGGTACAGGTTCAGGGCATATTTGTGTGGAGTTCTGCAGTGGTACGTTCCAGTGAGACAGGGAGGTTATGGACGGGTACAGTGTCAGGGCATATTTTTGTGGAGTTCTGCATTGGTACTTTCCAGTGAGACAGCGAGGTTATGGAGGATACAGGTTCATGGCATATTTGTGTGGAGTTCTGCATTGGTACGTTCCAGTGAGACAGTGAGGTTATGGAGGGGTACAGGTTCAGTGTATAATTGTGTGGAGTTCTGCGTTGGTACGTTCAGGTGAGACAGGGAGGATATGGAGGGTACTGGTTCAGGGCATATTTGTGTGGAGTTCTGCAGTGGTACATTCCAGTGAGACAGGGAGTTTATGGACGGGTACAGGTTCAGGGCATATTTGTGTGGAGTTCTGCATTGGTACTTTCCAGTGAGACAGGGAGGTTATGGCGGGTACAGGTTCAGGGCATATTTGTGTGGTGTTCTGCAATGGTACGTTCCAGTGAGACAGGGAGGTTATGGACGGGTAAAGGTTCAGGGCATATTTGTTTGGACTTCTGCATTGGTACGATCCAGTGAGACAGGGAGGTTATGGAGGGGTACAAGTTCAGGGCATATTTGTGTGGAGTTCTGCATTGGTACGTTCCAGTGAGACAGGGAGGTTATGGAGGGGTACAGGTCCAGGGCATATTTGTGTGGAGTTCTGCATTTGTACGTTCCAGTGAGACAGGGAGGTTATGGAGGGGTACAGGTTCAGGGCAAATTTCTGTGCAGTTCTGCATTGGTACGTTCCAGTGAGACAAGGAGGTTATGGGCGGGTACAAGTTCAGGGCATATTTGTGTGGAGTTCTGCATTGGTACGTTCCAGTGGGACAGGCAGGTCATGGAGGTGTACAGGTTCAGGGCTTATTTGTTTGGCCTTCTTCATTGGTACGTTCCAGTGAGACAGGGAGGTTATGGAGGGGTTCAGGTTCAGTGTATAATTGTGTGGAGTTCTGCGTTGGTACGTTCAGGTGAGACAGGGAGGATATGGAGGGTACTGGTTCAGGGCATATTTGTGTGGAGTTCTGCAGTGGTACATTCCAGTGAGACAGGGAGTTTATGGACGGGTACAGGTTCAGGGCATATTTGTGTGGAGTTCTGCATTGGTACTTTCCTGTGAGACAGGGAGGTTATGGCGGGTACAGGTTCAGGGCATATTTGTGTGGAGTTCTGCATTGGTACGTTCCAGTGAGACATGGACTTTATGGAGGGATACAGGTTCAGGGCATATTTGTAAGGAGTTCTGCATTGGTACTTTCCAGTGAGACAGTGAGGTTATGGAGGGTACAGGTTCAGGGTATATTTGTGTGGAGTTCTGCATTGGTACGTTCCAGTGAGACACGGTGGTTATGGAGGGGTACAGGTTCAGTGCATATTTGTGCGGAGTTCTGCATTGGTACGTTCCAGTGAGACAGGGAGGTTATGGAGGGTACAGGTTCATGGCATATTTGTGTGGAGTTCTGCATTGGTAAGTTCCAGTGAGACAGGGAGGTTATGGACGGATACAGGTTCAGGGCATATTTGTGTGTAGTTCTGCATTGGTACGTTCCAGTGAGACAGCGAGTTTATGGAGGGGTACAAGTTCAGGGCAAATTTGTGTGGAGTTCTGCATTGGTACGTTCCAGTGAGACAATGAGGTTATGGGCAGGTACAGGTTGAGGGCATATTTGTGTGGAGTTCTGTATTGGTACGTTCCAGTGCGACAGTGAGGTTATGGAGGGTACAGGTTCAGGGCATATTTGCGTGGAGTTCTGCATTGGTACGTTCCAGTGAGACAGGGAGGTTATGGAGGGTACATGTTCAGGGCATATTTTTGTGTAGTTCTGCATTGGTACGTTCCAGTGAGACAGGGCGGTTATGGAGGGTACTGGTTCATGTTATGTTTGTGTGGAGTTCTGCATTGGTACGTTCCAGTGAGACAGGGAGTTTATGGAGGTGTACAGGTTCAGGGCATATTTGTGTGGAGTTCTGCATTGGTACGTTCAACTGAGACAGCGTGGTTATGGAGGGTACAGGTTCAGGGCATTTTTGTGTGGAGTTCTGCATTGGTACGTTCCAATGGGACAGGGATGTTATGGAGGGGTAGAGTTTCAGGGTATACTTTTGTGGAGTTCTGCGTTGGTACGTTGCAGTGTGACTGGGAGGTTATGGAGGGTTACAGGATCAGGGCATATTTGTGTGGAGTTCTGCTTTGGTACGTTCAAGTGAGACAGGGAGGTTATGGAGGGTACAGGTTCAGGGCATATTTGTGTGGAGTTCTGCATTGGTACGTTCCAGTGAGACAGGGATGTTATGGAGGGGTACAGGTTCAGGGTATACTTGTGTGGAGTTCTGCATTGGTACGTTCCAGTGAGACAGGGAGGTTATGAAGGGTACAGGTTCAGGGCATATTTGTGTGGAGTTCTGCATTGGTACGTTCCAGTCAGACAGGGAGGTTATGGAGCGGTACAGGTTCAGGACATATTTGTGTGGAGTTCTGCATTGGTACGTTCCAGTGAGACAGAGAGGTTATGCACGGTACAGGTTCAGGTCATATTTGAGTGGAGTTCGGCATTGGTGCGTTCCAGTGAGACAAGGATGTTATGGAGGGGTACAGGTTCAGGGCATATTTGTGTGGAGTTCTGCATTGGTACGTTCCAAAGAGACAGGGAGGTCATTGAGGAGTACAGGATCAGGGCATATTTGTGTGGAGTTCTGCATTGGTACGTTCCAGTGAGGCAGGGAGGTTATGGAGGGGTGCAGGTTCAGGGCAAATTTGTGTGGAGTTCTGCATTGGTACGTTCCAGTGAGACAAGGAGGTTATGGGCGGGTACAGGTTCAGGGCATATTTGTGCGGAGTTCTGCATTGGTACTTTCCAGTGAGACAGGGAGGTCATGGAGGGATACAGGTTCAGGGTATATTTGTGTGGAGTTCTGCATTGGTACGTTCCAGTGAGACAGGGAGGTCATGGAGGGATACAGCTTCAGGGAATATTTGTGCGGAGTTCTGCATTGGTACGTTCCGGTGAGACAGGGAGGTCATGGAGGAGTACAGGTTCAGGGCATATTTGTGTGGAGTTCTGCTTTTGCACGTTCCAGTGAGACAGGGAGGTTATGGAGGGGTACAGGTTCAGGGCAAATTTGTGTGGAGTTCTGCAGTGGTACATTCCAGTGAGACAGGGAGGTTATGGACGGGTTTAGTTTCAGGGCATATTTGTGTGGAATTCTGCAGTGGGACGTTCCAATGAGTCAGGGACGTTATGGACGTGTACAGGTTCAGGGCATATTTGTGTGGAGTTCTGCATTGGTACGTTCCAGTGAGACAGGTAGGTTATGGAGGGGTACAGGTTCAGGGCATATTTGTGTGGAGTTCTGCTATGGTACGTTCCAGTGAGACAGAGAGGTTATGCACGGTACAGGTTCAGGGCATATTTGAGTGGAGTTCGGCATTGGTGCGTTCCAGTGAGACAAGGATGTTATGGAGGGGTACAGGATTAGGGCATATTTGTGTGGAGTTCTGCTTTGGTACGTTCAAGTGAGACAGGGAGGTTATGGAGGGTAAGGGTTCAGGGCATATTTGTGTGGAGTTCTGCATTGGTACGTTCCAGTGAGACAGGGATGTTATGGAGGGGTACAGGTTCAGGGTATACTTGTGTGGAGTTCTGCATTGGTACGTTCCACTGAGACAGGGAGGTTATGAAGGGTACAGGTTCAGGGCATATTTGTGTGGAGTTCTGCATTGGTACGTTCCAGTCAGACAGGGAGGTTATGGAGCGGTACAGGTTCAGGGCATATTTGTGTGGAGTTCTGCATTGGTACGTTCCAGTGAGACAGAGAGGTTATGCACGGTACAGGTTCAGGTCATATTTGAGTGGAGTTCGGCATTGGTGCGTTCCAGTGAGACAAGGATGTTATGGAGGGGTACAGGCTCAGGGCATATTTGTGTGGAGTTCTGCATTGGTACGTTCCGGTGAGACAGGGAGTTCATGGAGGAGTACAGGATCAGGGCATATTTGTGTGGAGTTCTGCATTGGTACGTTCCAGTGAGGCAGGGAGGTTATGGAGGGGTGCAGGTTCAGGGCAAATTTGTGTGGAGTTCTGCATTGGTACGTTCCAGTGAGACAAGGAGGTTATGGGCGGGTACAGGTTCAGGGCATATTTGTGCGGAGATCTGCATTGGTACGTTCCAGTGAGACAGGGAGGTCATGGAGGGATACAGCTTCAGGGTATATTTGTGCGGAGTTCTGCATTGGTACGTTCCAGTGAGAAAGGGAGGTCATGGAGGAGTACAGGTTCAGGTCATATTTGTGTGGAGTTCTGCATTTGTACGTTCCAGTGAGACAGGGAGGTTATGGAGGGTACAAGTTCAGGGCATATTTGTCTGGAGTTCTGCAGTGGTACGTTCCGGTGAGACAGGGAGGTTATGGACGGTTACAGTGTCAGGGCATATTTGTGTGGAGTTCTGCATTGGTACTTTCCAGTGAGACAGGAAGGTAATGCAGGGTACAGGTTCAGGGCATATTCGAGTGGAGTTCGGCATTGGTGCGTTCCAGTGAGACAGGGAGGTTATGGCGGGGTACAGGTTCAGGGCATATTTGTGTGGATTTCTGCATTGGTACGTTCCAGTGAGACAGGGAGATTATGGAGGGTACAGGTTCAGGGCATAATTGTGTGGAGTTCTGCGTTGGGACGATCCAGTGAGACTGCGAGGTTACGGAGTGGTACAGGTTCAGGGCATATTTGTGTGGAGTTCTGCAGTGGGACGTTCCAGTGAGACAGGGAGGTTATGGACTGGTAAAGGTTCAGGGCATATTTGTGTGGAGTTCTGCATTAGTAGGTTCCAGTGAGACAGGGAGTTTATGGAGGTGTACAGGTTCAGGGCATATTTGTGTGGAGTTCTGCATTGGTACGTTCAACTGAGACAGCGTGGTTATGGAGGGTACAGGTTCAGGGCATATTTGTGTGGAGTTCTGCATTTGTACGTTCCAGTGAGACAGGGAGGTCATGGAGGGATACAGCTTCAGGGTATATTTGTGCGGAGTTCTGCATTGGTACGTTCCAGTGAGACAGGGAGGTCATGGAGGAGTACAGGTTCAGGTCATATTTGTGTGGAGTTCTGCATTTGTACGTTCCAGTGAGACAGGGAGGTTATGGAGGGTACAAGTTCAGGGCATATTTGTCTGGAGTTCTGCAGTGGTACGTTCCGGTGAGACAGGGAGGTTATGGACGGTTACAGTGTCAGGGCATATTTGTGTGGAGTTCTGCATTGGTACTTTCCAGTGAGACAGGAAGGTAATGCAGGGTACAGGTTCAGGGCATATTCGAGTGGAGTTCGGCATTGGTGCGTTCCAGTGAGACAGGGAGGTTATGGAGGGATACAGGTTCAGGGCATATTTGTGTGTAGTTCTGCATTGGTACGTTCCAGTGAGACAGCGAGTTTATGGCGGGGTACAGGTTCAGGGCATATTTGTGTGGAGTTCTGCATTGGTACGTTCCAGTGAGACAGGGAGATTATGGAGGGTACAGGTTCAGGGCATAATTGTGTGGAGTTCTGCGTTGGGACGATCCAGTGAGACTGCGAGGTTACGGAGTGGTACAGGTTCAGGGCATATTTGTGTGGAGTTCTGCAGTGGGACGTTCCAGTGAGACAGGGAGGTTATGGACTGGTAAAGGTTCAGGGCATATTTGTGTGGAGTTCTGCATTAGTAGGTTCCAGTGAGACAGGGAGTTTATGGAGGTGTACAGGTTCAGGGCATATTTGTGTGTAGTTCTGCATTGGTACGTTCTAGTGTGACATTGAGGTTATGGAGGGTACAGGTTCAGGGCATATTTGTGTGGAGATCTGCAGTGGGACGTTCCAGTGTGTCAGGGAGGTTAGGGACGGGTACAGGTAAAGGGCATATTTGTGTGGAGTTCTGCATTGGTACGTTCCAGTGAGACAGGGAGGTTATGGAGGGGTACAGGTTCAGGGCATATTTGTGTGGAGTTCTGCAGTGGTACGTTCCAGTGAGACAGGGAGGTTATGGACGGGTACAGTGTCAGGGCATATTTTTGTGGAGTTCTGCATTGGTACTTTCCAGTGAGACAGCGAGGTTATGGAGGATACAGGTTCATGGCATATTTGTGTGGAGTTCTGCATTGGTACGTTCCAGTGAGACAGTGAGGTTATGGAGGGGTACAGGTTCAGTGTATAATTGTGTGGAGTTCTGCGTTGGTACGTTCAGGTGAGACAGGGAGGATATGGAGGGTACTGGTTCAGGGCATATTTGTGTGGAGTTCTGCAGTGGTACATTCCAGTGAGACAGGGAGTTTATGGACGGGTACAGGTTCAGGGCATATTTGTGTGGAGTTCTGCATTGGTACTTTCCAGTGAGACAGGGAGGTTATGGCGGGTACAGGTTCAGGGCATATTTGTGTGGTGTTCTGCAATGGTACGTTCCAGTGAGACAGGGAGGTTATGGACGGGTAAAGGTTCAGGGCATATTTGTTTGGACTTCTGCATTGGTACGTTCCAGTGAGACAGGGAGTTTATGGAGGGGTACAAGTTCAGGGCATATTTGTGTGGAGTTCTGCATTGGTACGTTCCAGTGAGACAGGGAGGTTATGGAGGGGTACAGGTCCAGGGCATATTTGTGTGGAGTTCTGCATTTGTACGTTCCAGTGAGACAGGGAGGTTATGGAGGGGTACAGGTTCAGGGCAAATTTCTGTGCAGTTCTGCATTGGTACGTTCCAGTGAGACAAGGAGGTTATGGGCGGGTACAAGTTCAGGGCATATTTGTGTGGAGTTCTGCATTGGTACGTTCCAGTGGGACAGGCAGGTCATGGAGGTGTACAGGTTCAGGGCTTATTTGTTTGGCCTTCTTCATTGGTACGTTCCAGTGAGACAGGGAGGTTATGGAGGGGTTCAGGTTCAGTGTATAATTGTGTGGAGTTCTGCGTTGGTACGTTCAGGTGAGACAGGGAGGATATGGAGGGTACTGGTTCAGGGCATATTTGTGTGGAGTTCTGCAGTGGTACATTCCAGTGAGACAGGGAGTTTATGGACGGGTACAGGTTCAGGGCATATTTGTGTGGAGTTCTGCATTGGTACTTTCCTGTGAGACAGGGAGGTTATGGCGGGTACAGGTTCAGGGCATATTTGTGTGGAGTTCTGCATTGGTACGTTCCAGTGAGACATGGACTTTATGGAGGGATACAGGTTCAGGGCATATTTGTAAGGAGTTCTGCATTGGTACTTTCCAGTGAGACAGTGAGGTTATGGAGGGTACAGGTTCAGGGTATATTTGTGTGGAGTTCTGCATTGGTACGTTCCAGTGAGACACGGTGGTTATGGAGGGGTACAGGTTCAGTGCATATTTGTGCGGAGTTCTGCATTGGTACGTTCCAGTGAGACAGGGAGGTTATGGAGGGTACAGGTTCATGGCATATTTGTGTGGAGTTCTGCATTGGTAAGTTCCAGTGAGACAGGGAGGTTATGGACGGATACAGGTTCAGGGCATATTTGTGTGTAGTTCTGCATTGGTACGTTCCAGTGAGACAGCGAGTTTATGGAGGGGTACAAGTTCAGGGCAAATTTGTGTGGAGTTCTGCATTGGTACGTTCCAGTGAGACAATGAGGTTATGGGCAGGTACAGGTTGAGGGCATATTTGTGTGGAGTTCTGTATTGGTACGTTCCAGTGCGACAGTGAGGTTATGGAGGGTACATGTTCAGGGCATATTTTTGTGTAGTTATGCATTGGTACGTTCCAGTGAGACAGGGCGGTTATGGAGGGTACTGGTTCATGTTATGTTTGTGTGGAGTTCTGCATTGGTACGTTCCAGTGAGACAGGGAGTTTATGGAGGTGTACAGGTTCAGGGCATATTTGTGTGGAGTTCTGCATTGGTACGTTCAACTGAGACAGCGTGGTTATGGAGGGTACAGGTTCAGGGCATTTTTGTGTGGAGTTCTGCATTGGTACGTTCCAATGAGACAGGGATGTTATGGAGGGGTAGAGTTTCAGGGTATACTTTTGTGGAGTTCTGCGTTGGTACGTTGCAGTGTGACTGGGAGGTTATGGAGGGTTACAGGATCAGGGCATATTTGTGTGGAGTTCTGCTTTGGTACGTTCAAGTGAGACAGGGAGGTTATGGAGGGTACAGGTTCAGGGCATATTTGTGTGGAGTTCTGCATTGGTACGTTCCAGTGAGAC
The DNA here is from genome assembly GCF_048418815.1 of Hemitrygon akajei. Classification (NCBI taxonomy): domain Eukaryota; kingdom Metazoa; phylum Chordata; class Chondrichthyes; order Myliobatiformes; family Dasyatidae; genus Hemitrygon; species Hemitrygon akajei. The sequence continues at coordinate 367,759 of NW_027332029.1, read as the reverse complement.
AGGGATGTTATGGAGGGGTACAGGTTCAGGGTATACTTGTGTGGAGTTCTGCATTGGTACGTTCCAGTGAGACAGGGAGGTTATGAAGGGTACAGGTTCAGGGCATATTTGTGTGGAGTTCTGCATTGGTACGTTCCAGTCAGACAGGGAGGTTATGGAGCGGTACAGGTTCAGGGCATATTTGTGTGGGGTTCTGCATTGGTACGTTCCAGTGAGACAGAGAGGTTATGCACGGTACAGGTTCAGGTCATATTTGAGTGGAGTTCGGCATTGGTGCGTTCCAGTGAGACAAGGAAGTTATGGAGGGGTACAGGTTCAGGGCATATTTGTGTGGAGTTCTGCATTGGTACGTTCCAAAGAGACAGGGAGGTCATTGAGGAGTACAGGATCAGGGCATATTTGTGTGGAGTTCTGCATTGGTACGTTCCAGTGAGGCAGGGACGTTATGGAGGGGTGCAGGTTCAGGGCAAATTTGTGTGGAGTTCTGCATTGGTACGTTCCAGTGAGACAAGGAGGTTATGGGCGGGTACAGGTTCAGGGCATATTTGTGCGGAGTTCTGCATTGGTACTTTCCAGTGAGACAGGGAGGTCATGGAGGGATACAGCTTCAGGGAATATTTGTGCGGAGTTCTGCATTGGTACGTTCCGGTGAGACAGGGAGGTCATGGAGGAGTACAGGTTCAGGGCATATTTGTGTGGAGTTCTGCTTTTGCACGTTCCAGTGAGACAGGGAGGTTATGGAGGGGTACAGGTTCAGGGCAAATTTGTGTGGAGTTCTGCAGTGGTACATTCCAGTGAGACAGGGAGGTTATGGACGGGTTTAGTTTCAGGGCATATTTGTGTGGAATTCTGCAGTGGGACGTTCCAATGAGTCAGGGACGTTATGGACGTGTACAGGTTCAGGGCATATTTGTGTGGAGTTCTGCATTGGTACGTTCCAGTGAGACAGGTAGGTTATGGAGGGGTACAGGTTCAGGGCATATTTGTGTGGAGTTCTGCTATGGTACGTTCCAGTGAGACAGAGAGGTAATGCACGGTACAGGTTCAGGGCATATTTGAGTGGAGTTCGGCATTGGTGCGTTCCAGTGAGACAAGGATGTTATGGAGGGGTACAGGATTAGGGCATATTTGTGTGGAGTTCTGCTTTGGTACGTTCAAGTGAGACAGGGAGGTTATGGAGGGTAAGGGTTCAGGGCATATTTGTGTGGAGTTCTGCATTGGTACGTTCCAGTGAGACAGGGATGTTATGGAGGGGTACAGGTTCAGGGTATACTTGTGTGGAGTTCTGCATTGGTACGTTCCACTGAGACAGGGAGGTTATGAAGGGTACAGGTTCAGGGCATATTTGTGTGGAGTTCTGCATTGGTACGTTCCAGTCAGACAGGGAGGTTATGGAGCGGTACAGGTTCAGGGCATATTTGTGTGGAGTTCTGCATTGGTACGTTCCAGTGAGACAGAGAGGTTATGCACGGTACAGGTTCAGGTCATATTTGAGTGGAGTTCGGCATTGGTGCGTTCCAGTGAGACAAGGATGTTATGGAAGGGTACAGGCTCAGGGCATATTTGTGTGGAGTTCTGCATTGGTACGTTCCGGTGAGACAGGGAGTGCATGGAGGAGTACAGGATCAGGGCATATTTGTGTGGAGTTCTGCATTGGTACGTTCCAGTGAGGCAGGGAGGTTATGGAGGGGTGCAGGTTCAGGGCAAATTTGTGTGGAGTTCTGCATTGGTACGTTCCAGTGAGACAAGGAGGTTATGGGCGGGTACAGGTTCAGGGCATATTTGTGCGGAGTTCTGCATTGGTACGTTCCAGTGAGACAGGGAGGTCATGGAGGGATACAGCTTCAGGGTATATTTGTGCGGAGTTCTGCATTGGTACGTTCCAGTGAGAAAGGGAGGTCATGGAGGAGTACAGGTTCAGGTCATATTTGTGTGGAGTTCTGCATTTGTACGTTCCAGTGAGACAGGGAGGTTATGGAGGGTACAAGTTCAGGGCACATTTGTCTGGAGTTCTGCAGTGGTACGTTCCGGTGAGACAGGGAGGTTATGGACGGTTACAGTGTCAGGGCATATTTGTGTGGAGTTCTGCATTGGTACTTTCCAGTGAGACAGGAAGGTAATGCAGGGTACAGGTTCAGGGCATATTCGAGTGGAGTTCGGCATTGGTGCGTTCCAGTGAGACAGGGAGGATATGGCGGGGTACAGGTTCAGGGCATATTTGTGTGGAGTTCTGCATTGGTACGTTCCAGTGAGACAGGGAGATTATGGAGGGTACAGGTTCAGGGCATAATTGTGTGGAGTTCTGCGTTGGGACGATCCAGTGAGACTGCGAGGTTACGGAGTGGTACAGGTTCAGGGCATATTTGTGTGGAGTTCTGCAGTGGGACGTTCCAGTGAGACAGGGAGGTTATGGACTGGTAAAGGTTCAGGGCATATTTGTGTGGAGTTCTGCATTAGTAGGTTCCAGTGAGACAGGGAGTTTATGGAGGTGTACAGGTTCAGGGCATATTTGTGTGTAGTTCTGCATTGGTACGTTCTAGTGTGACATTGAGGTTATGGAGGGTACAGGTTCAGGGCATATTTGTGTGGAGATCTGCAGTGGGACGTTCCAGTGTGTCAGGGAGGTTAGGGACGGGTACAGGTAAAGGGCATATTTGTGTGGAGTTCTGCAGTGGTACGTTCCAGTGAGACAGGGAGGTTATGGACGGGTACAGTGTAAGGGCATATTTTTGTGGAGTTCTGCATTGGTACTTTCCAGTGAGACAGCGAGGTTATGGAGGATACAGGTTCATGGCATATTTGTGTGGAGTTCTGCATTGGTACGTTCCAGTGAGACAGGGAGGTTATGGAGGGGTACAGGTTCAGTGTATAATTGTGTGGAGTTCTGCGTTGGTACGTTCAGGTGAGACAGGGAGGATATGGAGGGTACTGGTTCAGGGCATATTTGTGTGGAGTTCTGCAGTGGTACATTCCAGTGAGACAGGGAGTTTATGGACGGGTACAGGTTCAGGGCATATTTGTGTGGAGTTCTGCATTGGTACTTTCCAGTGAGACAGGGAGGTTATGGCGGGTACAGGTTCAGGGCATATTTGTGTGGTGTTCTGCAATGGTACGTTCCAGTGAGACAGGGAGGTTATGGACGGGTAAAGGTTCAGGGCATATTTGTTTGGACTTCTGCATTGGTACGTTCCAGTGAGACAGGGAGTTTATGGAGGGGTACAAGTTCAGGGCATATTTGTGTGGAGTTCTGCATTGGTACGTTCCAGTGAGACAGGGAGGTTATGGAGGGGTACAGGTCCAGGGCATATTTGTGTGGAGTTCTGCATTGGTCCGTTCCAGTGAGACAGAGAGGTTATGCACGGTACAGTTTCAGGGTATATTTGAGTGGAGTTCGGCATTGGTGTGTTCCAGTGAGACAGTGATGTTATGGAGGGGTACAGGTTCAGGGCATATTTGTGTGGAGTTCTGCATTGGTACGTTCCAGTGAGGCAGGGAGGTTATGGAGGGGTGCAGGTTCAGGGCAAATATGTGTGGAGTTCTGCATTGGTACGTTCCAGTGATACAAGGAGGTTATGGGCGGGTACAGGTTCAGGGCATATTTGTGCGGAGTTCTGCATTGGTACGTTCCAGTGAAACAGGGAGGTCATGGAGGGATACAGCTTCAGGGAATATTTGTGCGGAGTTCTGCATTGGTACGTTCCAGTGAGACAGGGAGGTTATGGAGGGGTACAGGTCCAGGGCATATTTGTGTGGAGTTCTGCATTGGAACGTTCCAGTGAGACAGGGAGGTCATGGAGGAGTACAGGCTCAGGGCATATTTGTGTGGAGTTCTGCATTTGTACGTTCCAGTGAGACAGGGAGGTTATGGAGGGGTACAGGTTCAGGGCAAATTTCTGTGCAGTTCTGCATTGGTACGTTCCAGTGAGACAAGGAGGTTATGGGCGGGTACAAGTTCAGGGCATATTTGTGTGGAGTTCTGCATTGGTACGTTCCAGTGAGACAGGCAGGTCATGGAGGTGTACAGGTTCAGGGCTTATTTGTTTGGCCTTCTTCATTGGTACGTTCCAGTGAGACAGGGAGTTTATGGAGGGGTACAGGTTCAGTGTATAATTGTGTGGAGTTCTGCGTTGGTACGTTCAGGTGAGACAGGGAGGATATGGAGGGTCTGGTTCAGGGCATATTTGTGTGGGGTTCTGCAGTGGTACATTCCAGTGAGACAGGGAGTTTATGGACGGGTACAGGTTCAGGGCATATTTGTGTGGAGTTCTGCATTGGTACTTTCCAGTGAGACAGGGAGGTTATGGCGGGTACAGGTTCAGGGCATATTTGTGTGGAGTTCTGCATTGGTACGTTCCAGTGAGACATGGACTTTATGGAGGGATACAGGTTCAGGGCATATTTGTAAGGAGTTCTGCATTGGTACTTTCCAGTGAGACAGTGAGGTTATGGAGGGTACAGGTTCAGGGTATATTTGTGTGGAGTTCTGCATTGGTACGTTCCAGTGAGACACGGTGGTTATGGAGGGGTACAGGTTCAGTGCATATTTGTGCGGAGTTCTGCATTGGTACGTTCCAGTGAGACAGGGAGGTTATGGAGGGTACAGGTTCATGGCATATTTGTGTGGAGTTCTGCATTGGTAAGTTCCAGTGAGACAGGGAGGTTATGGACGGATACAGGTTCAGGGCATATTTGTGTGTAGTTCTGCATTGGTACGTTCCAGTGAGACAGCGAGTTTATGGAGGGGTACAAGTTCAGGGCAAATTTGTGTGGAGTTCTGCATTGGTACGTTCCAGTGAGACAATGAGGTTATGGGCAGGTACAGGTTGAGGGCATATTTGTGTGGAGTTCTGTATTGGTACGTTCCAGTGCGACAGTGAGGTTATGGAGGGCACAGGTTCAGGGCATATTTGCGTGGAGTTCTGCATTGGTACGTTCCAGTGAGACAGGGAGGTTATGGAGGGTACATGTTCATGGCATATTTTTGTGTAGTTCTGCATTGGTACGTTCCAGTGAGACAGGGCGGTTATGGAGAGTACTGGTTCATGTTATGTTTGTGTGGAGTTCTGCATTGGTACGTTCCAGTGAGACAGGGAGTTTATGGAGGTGTACAGGTTCAGGGCATATTTGTGTGGAGTTCTGCATTGGTACGTTCAACTGAGACAGCGTGGTTATGGAGGGTACAGGTTCAGGGCATATTTGTGTGGAGTTCTGCATTGGTACGTTCCAGTGAGACAGGGAGGTCATGGAGGGAAACAGCTTCAGGGAATATTTGTGCGGAGTTCTGCATTGGTACGTTCCAGTGAGACAGGGAGGTTATGGAGGGGTACAGGTCCAGGGCATATTTGTGTGGAGTTCTGCATTGGTACGTTCCAGTGAGACAGGGAGGTCATGGAGGAGTACAGGCTCAGGGCATATTTGTGTGGAGTTCTGCATTTGTACGTTCCAGTGAGACAGGGAGGTTATGGAGGGGTACAGGTTCAGGGCAAATTTCTGTGCAGTTCTGCATTGGTACGTTCCAGTGAGACAAGGAGGTTATGGGCGGGTACAAGTTCAGGGCATATTTGTGTGGAGTTCTGCATTGGTACGTTCCAGTGAGACAGGCAGGTCATGGAAGTGTACAGGTTCAGGGCTTATTTGTTTGGCCTTCTTCATTGGTACGTTCCAGTGAAACAGGGAGGTTATGGAGGGGTACAGGTTCAGTGTATAATTGTGTGGAGTTCTGCGTTGGTACGTTCAGGTGAGACAGGGAGGATATGGAGGGTACTGGTTCAGGGCATATTTGTGTGGAGTTCTGCAGTGGTACATTCCAGTGAGACAGGGAGTTTATGTACGGGTACAGGTTCAGGGCATATTTGTGTGGAGTTCTGCATTGGTACTTTCCAGTGAGACAGGGAGGTTATGGCGGGTACAGGTTCAGGGCATATTTGTGTGGATTTCTGCATTGGTACGTTCCAGTGAGACATGGACTTTATGGAGGGATACAGGTTCAGGGCATATTTGTAAGGAGTTCTGCATTGGTACTTTCCAGTGAGACAGTGAGGTTATGGAGGGTACAGGTTCAGGGTATATTTGTGTGGAGTTCTGCATTGGTACGTTCCAGTGAGACAGGGCGGTTATGGAGGGTACTGGTTCATGTTATGTTTGTGTGGAGTTCTGCATTGGTACGTTCCAGTGAGACAGGGAGTTTATGGAGGTGTACAGGTTCAGGGCATATTTGTGTGGAGTTCTGCATTGGTACGTTCAACTGAGACAGCGTGGTTATGGAGGGTACAGGTTCAGGGCATATTTGTGTGGAGTTCTGCATTGGTACGTTCCAATGAGACAGGGATGTTATGGAGGGGTAGAGTTTCAGGGTATACTTTTGTGGAGTTCTGCGTTGGTACGTTGCAGTGTGACTGGGAGGTTATGGAGGGTTACAGGATCAGGGCATATTTGTGTGGAGTTCTGCTTTGGTACGTTCAAGTGAGACAGGGAGGTTATGGAGGGTACAGGTTCAGGGCATATTTGTGTGGAGTTCTGCATTGGTACGTTCCAGTGAGACAGGGATGTTATGGAGGGGTACAGGTTCAGGGTATACTTGTGTGGAGTTCTGCATTGGTACGTTCCAGTGAGACAGGGAGGTTATGAAGGGTACAGGTTCAGGGCATATTTGTGTGGAGTTCTGCATTGGTACGTTCCAGTCAGACAGGGAGGTTATGGAGCGGTACAGGTTCAGGGCATATTTGTGTGGAGTTCTGCATTGGTACGTTCCAGTGAGACAGAGAGGTTATGCACGGTACAGGTTCAGGTCATATTTGAGTGGAGTTCGGCATTGGTGCGTTCCAGTGAGACAAGGATGTTATGGAGGGGTACAGGTTCAGGGCATATTTGTGTGGAGTTCTGCATTGGTACGTTCCAAAGAGACAGGGAGGTCATTGAGGAGTACAGGATCAGGGCATATTTGTGTGGAGTTCTGCATTGGTACGTTCCAGTGAGGCAGGGAGGTTATGGAGGGGTGCAGGTTCAGGGCAAATTTGTGTGGAGTTCTGCATTGGTACGTTCCAGTGAGACAAGGAGGTTATGGGCGGGTACAGGTTCAGGGCATATTTGTGCGGAGTTCTGCATTGGTACGTTCCAGTGAGACAGGGAGGTCATGGAGGGATACAGCTTCAGGGAATATTTGTGCGGAGTTCTGCATTGGTACGTTCCGGTGAGACAGGGAGGTCATGGAGGAGTACAGGTTCAGGGCATATTTGTGTGGAGTTCTGCTTTTGCACGTTCCAGTGAGACAGGGAGGTTATGGAGGGGTACAGGTTCAGGGCAAATTTGTGTGGAGTTCTGCAGTGGTACATTCCAGTGAGGCAGGGAGGTTATGGACGGGTATAGTTTCAGGGCATATTTGTGTGGAATTCTGCAGTGGGACGTTCCAATGAGTCAGGGACGTTATGGACGTGTACAGGTTCAGGGCATATTTGTGTGGAGTTCTGCATTGGTACGTTCCAGTGAGACAGGTAGGTTATGGAGGGGTACAGGTTCAGGGCATATTTGTGTGGAGTTCTGCTATGGTACGTTCCAGTGAGACAGAGAGGTTATGCACGGTACAGGTTCAGGGCATATTTGAGTGGAGTTCGGCATTGGTGCGTTCCAGTGAGACAAGGATGTTATGGAGGGGTACAGGATCAGGGCATATTTGTGTGGAGTTCTGCTTTGGTACGTTCAAGTGAGACAGGGAGGTTATGGAGGGTACAGGTTCAGGGCATATTTGTGTGGAGTTCTGCATTGGTACGTTCCAGTGAGACAGGGATGTTATGGAGGGGTACAGGTTCAGGGTATACTTGTGTGGAGTTCTGCATTGGTACGTTCCATTGAGACAGGGAGGTTATGAAGGGTACAGGTTCAGGGCATATTTGTGTGGAGTTCTGCATTGGTACGTTCCAGTCAGACAGGGAGGTTATGGAGCGGTACAGGTTCAGGGCATATTTGTGTGGAGTTCTGCATTGGTACGTTCCAGTGAGACAGAGAGGTTATGCACGGTACAGGTTCAGGTCATATTTGAGTGGAGTTCGGCATTGGTGCGTTCCAGTGAGACAAGGATGTTATGGAGGGGTACAGGCTCAGGGCATATTTGTGTGGAGTTCTGCATTGGTACGTTCCGGTGAGACAGGGAGGTCATGGAGGAGTACAGGATCAGGGCATATTTGTGTGGAGTTCTGCATTGGTACGTTCCAGTGAGGCAGGGAGGTTATGGAGGGGTGCAGGTTCAGGGCAAATTTGTGTGGAGTTCTGCATTGGTACGTTCCAGTGAGACAAGGAGGTTATGGGCGGGTACAGGTTCAGGGCATATTTGTGCGGAGTTCTGCATTGGTACGTTCCAGTGAGACAGGGAGGTCATGGAGGGATACAGCTTCAGGGTATATTTGTGCGGAGTTCTGCATTGGTACGTTCCAGTGAGAAAGGGAGGTCATGGAGGAGTACAGGTTCAGGTCATATTTGTGTGGAGTTCTGCATTTGTACGTTCCAGTGAGACAGGGAGGTTATGGAGGGTACAAGTTCAGGGCATATTTGTCTGGAGTTCTGCAGTGGTACGTTCCGGTGAGACAGGGAGGTTATGGACGGTTACAGTGTCAGGGCATATTTGTGTGGAGTTCTGCATTGGTACTTTCCAGTGAGACAGGAAGGTAATGCAGGGTACAGGTTCAGGGCATATTCGAGTGGAGTTCGGCATTGGTGCGTTCCAGTGAGACAGGGAGGTTATGGCGGGGTACAGGTTCAGGGCATATTTGTGTGGAGTTCTGCATTGGTACGTTCCAGTGAGACAGGGAGATTATGGAGGGTACAGGTTCAGGGCATAATTGTGTGGAGTTCTGCGTTGGGACGATCCAGTGAGACTGCGAGGTTACGGAGTGGTACAGGTTCAGGGCATATTTGTGTGGAGTTCTGCAGTGGGACGTTCCAGTAAGACAGGGAGGTTATGGACTGGTAAAGGTTCAGGGCATATTTGTGTGGAGTTCTGCATTGGTACGTTCCAGTGAGACAAGGAGGTTATGGGCGGGTACAGGTTCAGGGCATATTTGTGTGGAGTTCTGCATTGGTACGTTCCAGTGAGGCAGGGAGGTTATGGAGGGGTGCAGGTTCAGGGCAAATTTGTGTGGAGTTCTGCATTGGTACGTTCCAGTGAGACAAGGAGGTTATGGGCGGGTACAGGTTCAGGGCATATTTGTGCGGAGTTCTGCATTGGTACGTTCCAGTGAGACAGGGAGGTCATGGAGGGATACAGGTTCAGGGCAAATTTCTGTGCAGTTCTGCATTGGTACGTTCCAGTGAGACAAGGAGGATATGGGCGGGTACAAGTTCAGGGCATATTTGTGTGGAGTTCTGCATTGGTACGTTCCAGTGAGACAGGCAGGTCATGGAGGTGTACAGGTTCAGGGCTTATTTGTTTGGCCTTCTTCATTGGTACGTTCCAGTGAGACAGGGAGGTTATGGAGGGGTACAGGTTCAGTGTATAATTGTGTGGAGTTCTGCAGTGGTACATTCCAGTGAGACAGGGAGGTTATGGACGGGTAAAGGTTCAGGGCATATTTGTTTGGACTTCTGCATTGGTACGTTCCAGTGAGACAGGGAGTTTATGGAGGGGTACAAGTTCAGGGCATATTTGTGTGGAGTTCTGCATTGGTACGTTCCAGTGAGACAGGGAGGTTATGGAGGGGTACAGGTCCAGGGCATATTTGTGTGGAGTTCTGCATTGGTCCGTTCCAGTGAGACAGAGAGGTTATGCACGGTACAGGTTCAGGGTATATTTGAGTGGAGTTCGGCATTGGTGTGTTACAGTGAGACAGGGATGTTATGGAGGGGTACAGGTTCAGGGCATATTTGTGTGGAGTTCTGCATTGGTACGTTCCAGTGAGGCAGGGAGGTTATGGAGGGGTGCAGGTTCAGGGCAAATTTGTGTGGAGTTCTGCATTGGTACGTTCCAGTGAGACAAGGAGGTTATGGGCTGGTACAGGTTCAGGGCATATGTGTGCGGAGTTCTGCATTGGTACGTTCCAGTGAGACAGGGAGGTCATGGAGGGATACAGCTTCAGGGAATATTTGTGCGGAGTTCTGCATTGGTACGTTCCAGTGAGACAGGGAGGTCATGGAGGAGTACAGGTTCAGGGCATATTTGTGTGGAGTTCTGCATTTGTACGTTCCAGTGAGACAGGGAGGTTATGGAGGGGTACAGGTTCAGGGCAAATTTCTGTGCAGTTCTGCATTGGTACGTTCCAGTGAGACAAGGAGGTTATGGGCGGGTACAAGTTCAGGGCATATTTGTGTGGAGTTCTGCATTGGTACGTTCCAGTGAGACAGGCAGGTCATGGAGGTGTACAGGTTCAGGGCTTATTTGTTTGGCCTTCTTCATTGGTACGTTCCAGTGAGACAGGGAGGTTATGGAGGGGTACAGGTTCAGTGTATAATTGTGTGGAGTTCTGCGTTGGTACGTTCAGGTGAGACAGGGAGGATATGGAGGGTACTGGTTCAGGGCATATTTGTGTGGAGTTCTGCAGTGGTACATTCAAGTGAGACAGGGAGGTTATGGCGGGTACAGGTTCAGGGCATATTTGTGTGGTGTTCTGCAATGGTACGTTCCAGTGAGACAGGGAGGTTATGGACGGGTAAAGGTTCAGGGCATATTTGTTTGGACTTCTGCATTGGTACGTTCCAGTGAGACAGGGAGTTTATGGAGGGGTACAAGTTCAGGGCATATTTGTGTGGAGTTCTGCATTGGTACGTTCCAGTGAGAAAGGGAGGTCATGGAGGAGTACAGGTTCAGGTCATATTTGTGTGGAGTTCTGCATTTGTACGTTCCAGTGAGACAGGGAGGTTATGGAGGGTACAAGTTCAGGGCATATTTGTCTGGAGTTCTGCAGTGGTACGTTCCGGTGAGACAGGGAGGTTATGGACGGTTACAGTGTCAGGGCATATTTGTGTGGAGTTCTGCATTGGTACTTTCCAGTGAGACAGGAAGGTAATGCAGGGTACAGGTTCAGCGCATATTCGAGTGGAGTTCGGCATTGGTGCGTTCCAGTGAGACAGGGAGGTTATGGCGGGGTACAGGTTCAGGACATATTTGTGTGGAGTTCTGCATTGGTACGTTCCAGTGAGACAGGGAAATTATGGAGGGTACAGGTTCAGGGCATAATTGTGTGGAGTTCTGCGTTGGGACGATCCAGTGAGACTGCGAGGTTACGGAGTGGTACAGGTTCAGGGCATATTTGTGTGGAGTTCTGCAGTGGGACGTTCCAGTGAGACAGGGAGGTTATGGACTGGTAAAAGTTCAGGGCATATTTGTGTGGAGTTCTGCATTAGTAGGTTCCAGTGAGACAGGGAGTTTATGGAGGTGTACAGGTTCAGGGCATATTTGTGTGTAGTTCTGCATTGGTACGTTCTAGTGTGACATTGAGGTTATGGAGGGTACAGGTTCAGGGCATATTTGTGTGGAGATCTGCAGTGGGACGTTCCAGTGTGTCAGGGAGGTTAGGGACGGGTACAGGTAAAGGGCATATTTGTGTGGAGTTCTGCATTGGTACGTTCCAGTGAGACAGGGAGGTTATGGAGGGGTACAGGTTCAGGGCATATTTGTGTGGAGTTCTGCAGTGGTACGTTCCAGTGAGACAGGGAGGTTATGGACGGGTACAGTGTAAGGGCATATTTTTGTGGAGTTCTGCATTGGTACTTTCCAGTGAGACAGCGAGGTTATGGAGGATACAGGTTCATGGCATATTTGTGTGGAGTTCTGCATTGGTACGTTCCAGTGAGACAGGGAGGTTATGGAGGGGTACAGGTTCAGTGTATAATTGTGTGGAGTTCTCGTTGGTACGTTCAGGTGAGACAGGGAGGATATGGAGGGTACTGGTTCAGGGCATATTTGTGTGGAGTTCTGCAGTGGTACATTCCAGTGAGACAGGGAGTTTATGGACGGGTACAGGTTCAGGGCATATTTGTGTGGAGTTCTGCATTGGTACTTTCCAGTGAGACAGGGAGGTTATGGCGGGTACAGGTTCAGGGCATATTTGTGTGGTGTTCTGCAATGGTACGTTCCAGTGAGACAGGGAGGTTATGGACGGGTAAAGGTTCAGGGCATATTTGTTTGGACTTCTGCATTGGTACGTTCCAGTGAGACAGGGAGTTTATGGAGGGGTACAAGTTCAGGGCATATTTGTGTGGAGTTCTGCATTGGTACGTTCCAGTGAGACAGGGAGGTTATGGAGGGGTACAGGTCCAGGGCATATTTGTGTGGAGTTCTGCATTGGTCCGTTCCAGTGAGACAGAGAGGTTATGCACGGTACAGGTTCAGGGTATATTTGAGTGGAGTTCGGCATTGGTGTGTTCCAGTGAGACAGGGATGTTATGGAGGGGTACAGGTTCAGGGCATATTTGTGTGGAGTTCTGCATTGGTACGTTCCAGTGAGGCAGGGAGGTTATGGAGGGGTGCAGGTTCAGGGCAAATTTGTGTGGAGTTCTGCATTGGTACGTTCCAGTGAGACAAGGAGGTTATGGGCGGGTACAGGTTCAGGGCATATTTGTGCGGAGTTCTGCATTGGTACGTTCCAGTGAGACAGGGAGGTCATGGAGGGATACAGCTTCAGGGAATATTTGTGCGGAGTTCTGCATTGGTACGTTCCAGTGAGACAGGGAGGTCATGGAGGAGTACAGGTTCAGGGCATATTTGTGTGGAGTTCTGCATTTGTACGTTCCAGTGAGACAGGGAGGTTATGGAGGGGTACAGGTTCAGGGCAAATTTCTGTGCAGTTCTGCATTGGTACGTTCCAGTGAGACAAGGAGGTTATGGGCGGGTACAAGTTCAGGGCATATTTGTGTGGAGTTCTGCATTGGTACGTTCCAGTGAGACAGGCAGGTCATGGAGGTGTACAGGTTCAGGGCTTATTTGTTTGGCCTTCTTCATTGGTACGTTCCAGTGAGACAGGGAGGTTATGGAGGGGTACAGGTTCAGTGTATAATTGTGTGGAGTTCTGCGTTGTTACGTTCAGGTGAGACAGGGAGGATATGGAGGGTACTGGTTCAGGGCATATTTGTGTGGAGTTCTGCAGTGGTACATTCCAGTGAGACAGGGAGTTTATGGACGGGTACAGGTTCAGGGCATATTTGTGTGGAGTTCTGCATTGGTACTTTCAAGTGAGACAGGGAGGTTATGGCGGGTACAGGTTCAGGGCATATTTGTGTGGTGTTCTGCAATGGTACGTTCCAGTGAGACAGGGAGGTTATGGACGGGTAAAGGTTCAGGGCATATTTGTTTGGACTTCTGCATTGGTACGTTCCAGTGAGACAGGGAGTTTATGGAGGGGTACAAGTTCAGGGCATATTTGTGTGGAGTTCTGCATTGGTTCGTTCCAGTGAGACAGGGAGGTTATGGAGGGGTACAGGTCCAGGGCATATTTGTGTGGAGTTCTGCATTGGTCGGTTCCAGTGAGACAGAGAGGTTATGCACGGTACAGGTTCAGGGTATATTTGAGTGGAGTTCGGCATTGGTGTGTTCCAGTGAGACAGGGATGTTATGGACGGGTACAGTTTCAGGGCATATTTGTGTGGAGTTCTGCATTGGTACGTTCCAGTGAGGCAGGGAGGTTATGGAGGGGTGCAGGTTCAGGGCAAACTTGTGTGGAGTTCTGCATTGGTACGTTCCAGTGAGACAAGGAGGTTATGGGCGGGTACAGGTTCAGGGCATATTTGTGCGGAGTTCTGCATTGGTACGTTCCAGTGAGACAGGGAGGTCATGGAGGGATACAGCTTCAGGGAATATTTGTGCGGAGTTCTGCATTGGTACGTTCCAGTGAGACAGGGAGGTCATGGAGGAGTACAGGTTCAGGGCATATTTGTGTGGAGTTCTGCATTTGTACGTTCCAGTGAGACAGGGAGGTTATGGAGGGGTACAGGTTCAGGGCAAATATCTGTGCAGTTCTGCATTGGTACGTTCCAGTGAGACAAGGAGGTTATGGGCGGGTACAAGTTCAAAGCATATTTGTGTGGAGTTCTGCATTGGTACGTTCCAGTGAGACAGGCAGGTCATGGAGGTGTACAGGTTCAGGGCTTATTTGTTTGGCCTTCTTCATTGGTACGTTCCAGTGAGATAGGGAGGTTATGGAGGGTACAAGTTCAGGGCATATTTGTCTGGAGTTCTGCAGTGGTACGTTCCAGTGAGACAGGGAGGTTATGGACGGTTACAGTGTCAGGGCATATTTGTGTGGAGTTCTGCATTGGTACTTTCCAGTGAGACAGGAAGGTAATGCAGGGTACAGGTTCAGGGCATATTCGAGTGGAGTTCGGCATTGGTGCGTTCCAGTGAGACAGGGAGGTTATGGAGGGATACAGGTTCAGGGCATATTTGTGTGTAGTTCTGCATTGGTACGTTCCAGTGAGACAGCGAGTTTATGGCGGGGTACAGGTTCAGGGCATATTTGTGTGGAGTTCTGCATTGGTACGTTCCAGTGAGACAAGGAGATTATGGAGGGTACAGGTTCAGGGCATAATTGTGTGGAGTTGTGCGTTGGGACGATCCAGTGAGACTGCGAGGTTACGGAGGGGTACAGGTTCAGGGCATATTTGTGTGGAGTTCTGCAGTGGGACGTTCCAGTGAGACAGGGAGGTTATGGACTGGTAAAGGTTCAGGGCATATTTGTGTGGAGTTCTGCATTAGTAGGTTCCAGTGAGACAGGGAGTTTATGGAGGTGTACAGTTTCAGGGCATATTTGTGTGTAGTTCTGCATTGGTACGTTCTAGTGTGACATTGAGGTTATGGAGGGTACAGGTTCAGGGCATATTTGTGTGGAGATCTGCAGTGGGACGTTCCAGTGTGTCAGGGAGGTTAGGGACGGGTACAGGTTCAGGGCATATTTGTGTGGAGTTCTGCAGTGGTACGTTCCAGTGAGACAGGGAGGTTATGGACGGGTACAGTGTCAGGGCATATTTTTGTGGAGTTCTGCATGGGTACTTTCCAGTGAGACAGCGAGGTTATGGAGGATACAGGTTCATGGCATATTTGTGTGGAGTTCCTCATTGGTACGTTCCAGTGAGACAGGGAGGTTATGGAGGGGTACAGGTTCAGTTTATAATTGTGTGGAGTTCTGCATTGGTACGTTCCGGTGAGACAGGGAGGATATGGAGGGTACTGGTTCAGGGCATATTTGTGTGGAGTTCTGCAGTGGTACATTCCAGTGAGACAGGGAGTTTATGGACGGGTACAGGTTCAGGGCATATTTGTGTGGCGTTCTGCATTGGTACTTTCCAGTGAGACAGGGAGATAATGGCGGGTACAGGTTCAGGGCATATTTGTGTGGTGTTCTGCAATGGTACGTTCCAGTGAGACAGGGAGGTTATGGACGGGTAAAGGTTCAGGGCATATTTGTGTGGAGTTCTGCATTGGTCCGTTCCAGTGAGGCAGGGAGGTTATGGAGGGGTGCAGGTTCAGGGCAAATTTGTGTGCAGTTCTGCATTGGTACGTTCCAGTGGGACAGCGAGTTTATGGAGGGGTACAGGTTCAGGGCATATTTGTGCTGAGTTCTGCATTGGTACGTTCCAGTGAGACAGGGAGGTTATGGAGGGTACAGGTTCATGGCATATTTGTGTGGAGTTCTGCATTGGTACGTTCCAGTGAGACAGGGAGGTTATGGAGGGATACAGGTTCAGGGCATATTTGTGTGTAGTTCTGCATTGGTACGTTCCAGTGAGACAGCGAGTTTATGGAGGGGTACAGGTTCAGGGCATATTTGTGTGGACTTCTGCATTGGTACGTTCCAGTGAGACAGGGAGGTTATGGGAGGGTACAAGTTCAGGGCATATTTGTGTGGAGTACTGCGTTGGGATGACCCAGTGAGACTGCGATGTCATGGAGGGGTACAGGTTCAGGGCATATTTGTGTGGAGTTCTGCAGTGGGACGTTCCAGTGAGACAGGGAGGTTATGGAGGGGTACAGGTTCAGGGTATATTTGTGTGTAGTTCTGCATTGGTACGTTCCAGTGTGACAGGGAGGTTATGGAGGGTACAGGTTCAGGGCATATTTGTGTGGAGTTCTGCAGTGGCACATTCCAGTGAGACAGGGAGGTTAAGGACGGGTATAGGTTCAGGGCATATTTGTGTGGAGTGCTGCATTGGTACTTTCCAGTGAGACAGGGAGGTTATGGAGGGTACCGGTTCATGGCATATTTGTGTGGAGTTCTGCAGTGGGACTTTCCAGTGAGGCAGGGAGATAATGGACGGGTACAGGTTCAGGGCATACTTGTGTGGAGTTCTGCATTGGTACGTTCCAGTGAGACAGGGAGGTTATGGAGGGGTACAGGTTCAGGGCATATTTTTGTGTAGTTCTGCATTGGTACGTTCCAGTGAGACAGGGAGGATATGGAGGGTACAGGTTTAGGGCATATTTGTGTGGAGTTCTGCAGTGGTACTTTCCAGTGAGACAGGGAGGTAATGGCGGGTAAAAGGTTCAGGGCATATTTGTGTGGTGTTCTGCAATGGTACGTTCCAGTGACTCAGGGAGGTTATGGACGGGTAAAGGTTCAGGGCATATTTGTGTGGAGTTCTGCTTTGGTACGGTCCAGTGAGACAGGGAGTTTATGGAGGGGTACAGGTTCAGGGCATATTTGTGTGTAGTTCTGCATTGGTACGTTCCAGTGAGACAGGGAGATAATGGACGGGTACAGGTTCAGGGCATATTTGAGTGGAGTTCGGCATTGGTGCGTTCCAGTGAGACTGGGAGTTTATGGAGGGGCACTGGTTCAGGTCATATTTTTGTGGAGTTCTGCAGTGGTACGTTCCAGTGAGACAGGGAGGTTATGGACGGGTACAGTGTCAGGGCATATTTTTGTGGAGTTCTGCATTGGTACTTTCCAGTGAGACAGCGAGGTTATGGAGGATACAGGTTCATGGCATATTTGTGTGGAGTTCTGCATTGTTACGTTCCAGTGAGACAGGAGGTTATGGAGGGGTACATGTTCAGGGCATATTTGTGTGTAGTTCTGCTTTGGTACGTTCCAGTGAGACAGGGAGGTTATGGAGGGTACAGGTTCATGGCATATTTGTGTGGAGTTCTGCATTGGTACGTTCCAGTCAGACAGGGAGGTTATGGAGCGGTACAGGTTCAGGGCATATTTGTGTGGAGTTCTGCATTGGTACGTTCAAGTGAGACAGGGAGTTTATGGAGGGTACAGGTTCAGGGCATATTTGTGTGGAGTTCTGCATTGGTACGTTCCAGTGAGACAGGGATGTTATGGAGGGGTACAGGTTCAGGGTATACTTGTGTGGAGTTCTGCATTGGTACGTTCCAGTCATTGGCTTATTGAGAAATAATGGAAGAATAGAATCCAAGGGGACTTTGCTTTGTGGATCCAGAACTGGCTTGCCCACGGAAGGCAAAGTGTGGTTGTAGACAGGTGATGTTCTGCATGGAGGTCGTTCGCCAGTGGATTGCCTCAGGGATCTGTTCTGGGACTCTTAGTCTTCGTAATTTTAATAGAAGACCTCGATAAAGAAGTGTAGGGAAGGGTTAGCACGTTTTCTGATAACACAAAGGTTGGAGGTGTTGTTAATAGTGTGGAGGGCTGTCAGAGGTTACAATGGGACGTTGATAGGATGCAAAACTGTGCTGAGAAGTGGCAGATGGAGTTTAAACCAGATAAGTGTGAACTGATTCATTTTTGTAGGTCAAATATAATGCCAGAATATAGTATTAAATGTAAGACTCCTGACAGTATGGAGGATAAGAGAGATCTTGTGGACCGAGTCCGTAGGACGCTCAAGCCATTTGCTCAGGTTGAGTCTGTGGTGAAGAAGGATTTATGGCGCACCGGCTTTCATCAATCGTGGAACTGAATTTTGGAGTCGGAAAGTAATGTTGCAGCTATACAGGACCTTGTCAGACTCCGCTTGGAGTACTGTGTTCAGTTCTAATCGCCTCACTACAGGAAGGATGTGGAAGCCATAGAAAGGGTGCAGAGGATATTTACAAGGATGTAGCCCGGATTGGGGAGCATGCCTTATGAGAATAGGTTGAGTGAATTCGGCCTTTTCTCCTTGGAGCGACGGAGAGTGTGTTACGTACTCGTGACACGTGACAGTGGTACCTTTGTCACGTGACTGGGGTTGAAGTTATACTGGACTTGATGTAATGGTCTTGTGATGGTGGAGTGACGTCATTTTCCCGCCAGTAGAGGTCATGTGACAGGTTTTTTTTTTACAGGTTATAAAAGGAAGACGCACCCTGTGGGGTGGGGTAGTTCGTGGCTGGATTTGCCAAGTTGACTTCATGCCACTGCGTGATTTAATGTGATGACGCAGTTTAGTTAAAAAATGAAGTTTTATCTAATGCCTAAAATTTAAAAGGTCTTTGCCAGCAGTTTCTTTGCTGGTGGTGAGTGAAGATAAGAATTTGGAAGATAAAGATCGAGGAGAATCGATTTTCGACGGTGGATTGGTTTCGACCTTATTTGATCCTCATTCAGAAGGATTTCGTTGACTGTTCTCGTGTTAAACTCTGCTGGGGATAGCAGGAGATTGAGGACAGAGTGTGGAGGAAGAGGTTAGTGCCTTTAAACCGTTACGTTTTATAAAAATTCGACGTGGGAAGAGTTCGACGCCGGGGATCGAAGGACAACGACCTGGAAGATAATTTAAATCGCCTTAAAAAGTCTCTCCTTTTAAATGGTCTGTGAGCTTTTGAACTTTCGGCATACCGCTTCAAAGAACTGTTTTTTTTTCAATACCGCTTTAAGAACTGTGAATCTGCCGCACAGCAGCTGATTTCCGGTTACGTTAGTGTTTGTTTACTTTTGGGGTGTTTGTTTTCAGTGTTCAATAAACGTGTTATTTGTTATAAAAACCCTTGCCTAACTCATATATATTTATTGTTGCCTGAATACGTAACAAGTGAGATAAGACGATGTACAAGACGATGGGAGGCATTGATCGTGTGGATAGTCAGAGGCTTTTTCCCCAGGGTTGAAATGGTTGCCACAAGACGACACAGGTTTATGGTGCTGGGGAGTAGGTACAGAGGAGATGTCAGGGTTATTTTTTTTTACTCAGAGAGTGGTGAGTGTGTTGAATGGGCTGCCAGAAACGGTGGTGGAGGCAGATAAGATAGGATATTTTAAGATACTTTTAGATAGTTACATGGAGCTTAGAAAAATAGAGGGCTATATGAAAGCATAGTAATTTCTAAGGTAGGGACATATTCGGCACAACTTTACTTTTTCTATTAATCTATTAATTGTTAATCGGGCTGAGGGTTATTTGTTCCGAATTTCGAAGGTCTCCCAGTTCGTCAGCAGGAAGAATTGAAGACAGTTGCCAGGGCCCGGCCCTCCTGAGGTTGCTTCTTCTCCAGGAGAAAGGATGAAGGGAGAAACAATGCCGTTCCACTGAGACCGGCTTGACGAAGACACTTTTTTTGTGGTCACGATTTCGCCCAACGGAAATTCCAGCAAATGGGCTGGCCGCGAGTTCCATGAGCTTCAGTTGAACATGGCACATTCAAGCCACACGTCTGCCTACGTGGATGTTCAGCTTCTACATCGCATCTTCCTTCGCCGGTCTCCCTGAAGTACCACTTAAGCTATTACAAGTGTATCCTTCACCCACCTTGTCCGGCTGAGAAACAGGATGCTATATCAGCATCTCTCTTGTTGGGACAAAGCGAGAGAGATCTGCTGGGCCTCCTTTCATACGTCTTCCATTGGACGAAACACTTCAAAATTGATAATATTATACAATCTCCGCTCCCTGATCACTCTCCATCATTTGCAAACGTCACTCCGTACAGTTCAGCCCACAAGCCGTCCGAACCCCAGCAGTCCCTGGGGATCTACCCTCCCCGAGTTCCACACCGTTCGATCCCCAGTGACTCACCCTCCATGAGGTACACACCGGTAGAACCCAGTGACTCATTC
This sequence comes from Hemitrygon akajei, assembly GCF_048418815.1. Classification (NCBI taxonomy): domain Eukaryota; kingdom Metazoa; phylum Chordata; class Chondrichthyes; order Myliobatiformes; family Dasyatidae; genus Hemitrygon; species Hemitrygon akajei. Next base: position 347,840 of record NW_027332029.1, on the reverse strand, counting down.
TCTGCGAGTTACACACCGTCCGTTCCCCAGGGTACCATCTTCCCGAGTTATGCCAGCAACGCTCCCTCCTCAATTCACACACTTTCCCATCCCCAAGGACTCACCATCCGCGAGTTACACACCGTCCGATCCCCAGAGACCACGCTCCCAGGGTGCCTGCAAAAGGACTTGGAAAGATTGAGGGAATATGCAAAGAAGTGGCAGATGGAATAAAGATGGAGAGAAGGGTATGGTCATGCAAGCTGACAGAAGTTGTAACGACATGGGCTAATTTCTTACAGGAGAGAATATTCAAAAATCATAGGTGCAAAAGGTTTTGGGAGTTCTCCTGCAAGATTCTCTCATGGTCAACTTGCCGGCTGAGTCGGCGGTAAGGAAACCAAATGCATTGTTTGTACACATTTCAAGTTCCAAATGCTTATTATCATTTTGCAGTGCAAAATGATGGTTTGTCCCAATCCACTGCAGCATAAAAAAAGAATGCAGACAGGAAAACAATAAAAAAAGAAAATAAATGCAAATAGATTATAAGAGCTTATGAACCCAGACTGATTTATGCACATAAACTTACGCAAATGTTTGGTTAATTTCGAGAGGATTGAAATGTAAAAGCAAGGGCATGATGCGGAGTATTTATAAGGTACTGGTCAGACCGCAAATGGGGTATTGTAAGCAGTTTTGCGCCCCTTTTCTGAGAAGCCGATGTGCTGCTATTGGAGAGGGTCCAGAGGACGTAGACTAGAATGAACCCAGGAATAAAAGGATCAATACACAAGGAGTGTTTATGGGCTCTGAACTGGAACGCGCTGGAGATTAGCAGCATGAAGGTTCCTGGGGAGTGTGTGGCGGAGGGCGGGGGGGACGGGTTTGCTGGAACCTATTCTATATTGAAAGGCCTAGATATTGTGGAAATGATGTTTTCTATGGTAAGGGGAGTTTCGGACCAGAGGGTACAGACTCAAGATGGAGGGACGTCCATTTTGAAAGGAGATGAGGGGAATAAGAATCTTCAGCCAGATGGTGGCGAATCTGTAGAATCCATTGCCACAGAAGTCTGTTGGATGCTAATACGCTGGGAATACTTCAAGCGCACTTTGATATTGACTTGATTCATCCAGGTGTCCAACGTTCCGGGGAGAAGGCAGGAAAATGGGGAGAAAGAGAAATAATAAGTCAGCCATGATGTAATGACGGTGCAGACCGGATGGATCGAATGACGTCAGACGGCTGCTGTGTCTTAAGAGCAAACACTATCCGATCAGAAGGATGGGAACAAAACAGTGTTCTTGTCTGATGCCATGAAACCGTTGTGCCGTCTGATTAGGTGGTTGTTTCTTCTTCTTCTTCTTCTTCTTCTTCTTCTTCTTCTTCTTCTTCTTCTTCTTCTTCTTCTTCTTCTTCTTCTTCTTCTTCTTCTTCTTCTTCTTCTTCTTCTTCCTCTTCTTCTTCTTCTTCTTCCCATCTCTCCCACTGAGGCGAAGGCCGCCGTCAGCAGCTTCAAAAATGTGCCTGTCCTGGGATGGTCTTTCGGATTCCCCCACAGAATACATCGAACATAGAAATCTGCAGCAGCACATTACAAGGCCGACGGCTCACAATCTTGTGCAGACCATGTAACCTACTCTAGATGTTGGCTAGAATTTCCTTACCGTATTGCTCTCTATATTTCTAAGCTCCATATACCTAGCTAAGAGGCTCTTAAAAGACCCTATTGTATCCGCCTCCACCACTGTCGCCGGCAGTGCATTCCACTTAACCTCCACAGTCTTTGCGAATAACGTACCCCTGACATCCCCACTTGCATCTATTTCTAAGCACCTTAAAACTGTGGCCTCTCGCGATAGGTATTTCAGCCTTGGGAAAAAAGCCTCTGACGATCGGACGATCAATGCCTCTAATCATCCAATTCGCCTCTATTCGGTCACCTTTCATCCTCCTTCGCTCCATGGAGAAAAGACCGAGTTTACTCAACCTATTCCCATAAGGTATGTTATCCAATCCAAGCAACATCCTTGTAAATCTCCTTTGCAATCTCTCTAATATATCCACATCCTTCCCATAGTGAGGTGACCAGAACTGAACACAGTACTCCAAGTGGGGACGAACTAAGTTCTAATATAGATGTAACGTTAACTCATGGGTCTTGAACTAAATCCCACATTTGAAGAATACAAACACAATATACGACCTAACAACACTGTCATCCTGCATAGCAGCTTTGAGTGCCCTGTGGACGTGGATCCCAAGATCTCTCTGATCTTCCACAATGCAAGAGTATTACGTTTAATACTATATTCTGCCTTCAATGTTGACCCCCGGCCAACACTCCTCCTTTTGTAACTGGTCTTGGGAGTGGGGAGTTTATCTCATCTTGTGGAGGGAGAGTCCACCAAAGAAATTATATATATATATATATTTGAAAAGAGATATGAACAAGAAATTCCGCTGGTTTACAATTTGCATGTGCTTCTGAAGGGCTGAAATTGAATTTGCAATGATTTCTCGATGACAGTGTTAAGAAATGAATGTTAATGAGCTCCCCAGAAACCAGAAGTACTGAGAAAACATTTGAGCAAACCTGTTACAAACAAAACCTCTTTCTACATGAAATGTTGTAAGGGTATGGACATGTTAATTTTCACATGGAAAGCGAAGTCAGTCGAAGGAAGCCTGACAGTTTCTGATTTCCATGGAAATTTTGAAAAGAAACTTACTGTTCATAGCTCTGGACGATGGAGTATGGTGGCTCCACGATCCATAACAGGGTAAAATTATAAAACATAAAGTTAAGTAACGTAATTCCAGACCTAGCCCGGAACTTATCATGCCTTTCGGTATTTGCATAAAAATGTAGGAGGGTGGGTGGCAATATCCAAATGTCAGCATAGCTTGAGAGGCAGTGTCGCCCGTACAAAAACGCGTTATCCACTCAAGGTTACACTTGGGAGGAAGGAGCAATGATTTCAAATTTCCCGGTTTCTTCTGAGAATTGCCTACAGTCAAAGATCTGGTATTTGTCTCAGATATTCCTCAGAAGACACCGTCCGAATATCTTCACAATTGTTCATTACTGTATCGATTTCACTTTGTCACCCTTGGTATGTCAGATGTTCTTTTGTAAAGTTTAAAAATAAATAAATAAATAAATAAATAAGTAAATAAACAAACAAATAAATAAATAAATGTTGCCCTTTAATTATCATTGACATGTGTCACAGCTTATGATATACTAGCGGAAAGGTTGAATCTTTAGTTTTATTCTGAGGTAGCCACAGAGCTTGGATATATTTGTAATACTACTTCAGAGAATGTACTTCAGCTGTAATATTGCATCCATTTGTCTGTCTGTTGTCCTGACCAGCGTTGGCTGTTTCAGTTTCAGTTTTCTAAAACCTGCAGTTCAATGGTCACCATTCCCCTGCCTTTCCCGCTTCTAACACCAACACGACTGTCACCGGATTTCCCCAATGTCACTGTGAGATTAAATGTGTTGTATTTGAGCGCAGATTGTAAATTGTGCAGGAGATCTCCTTTCTCACTTTGGAAAGTCGTTGTTTTCAGATATAAACCAAAGTAATAATCCAGTATTCGTCCTCCAAGCGGTCATTTCAAGTGTATGTTCTGCAATATCGAAAACTCCTATCAGTACACTCACACTTCTTAAGCTACACCGCTCCCACTTAAACCTACAGTATGTTCTGCTCCACAGTATTACTGCTGATTTGACGCCTTACTGAAACGTCGTACAACGCTTTCACCGTACAGGTAGATGACATTAACAGCAGGATACGCAATGTACAAACTAATATATTTGATGGGACTGGTAGGCCATTTGTTATGAAGATTAAAGATGATTAACTTGGGCAATGGATCAATGAACACATCCTGAAGATTTATTCATTATGGAGACGGGTTAGTGAGAGGGAAAGAGCAAATTGCTTAATATTCCTAATTCGTGATGTTTCATTATATGTAAAGTGGGAGGTAAAATAAAGGTGAACTTGCAATATTAATAATTGATTAATGTTAGTCTGCTGGGATATGCCTCAGGTTAGAGAGGTGCAGATGTTGGTTTTTAACCATTGTATCCATGCCCTGACTAGACACGGATATGGGGGCGGGGGGGGGGGGGGGGTGTGGGGGGGGTGGCAGGCTCAGAGCAGTAAGTTTCTCGTTAGAACTATGGAAGTTATGGCAATTTGCAAACATTGCAACAAAGCCATCACTTACGTCATCGAAATCATTGACATATAACGGAAAAAATCGGTCCCAACACAGACCAATGTGGAACACTACTAGTCACCGCGGCCAGTCAGAAAAGGCTGTCTTTATTCCCACTCTTTGCCCTCTGCCAGTCAATCAATGCTTGATCCATGCTATTACCTTTTTCCGTAAAACTATGTGCGCAATGCTGCCAAGCAACCACATGTGTGGCACTTGTCAAATGCCTTCTGATAATGAAAGTGTACAACATTAAATGATTCTCCTTTGGTCTATCCGGCTTGCAACCTCCTCAGAGATTTCCAGTAGATTTTTCAGGCAGGATTTTCCCTCGACGAAATCATGCTGACTACCGACTTTTTTTTTTTTAAATCGTGTTTCTCCGACCATCCGAGACTTTATCCTGAATAATTAACCCCAACATTTTCCCCACCACTGCGGTCAGACGAATGGAGCGAAATCTTCCTTTCTTCTGACTCTGTCCCTTCCTGAAGTGTGAAATGTTGTTGGCAATTTTCCAGACGTCCAAAATCATTCCAGAACAGAGTGATCATCACTAAGTCCTCCAACACTTTCAGAACTCTGAGGTGTACAACATCTGGTCCTGATAACATCTGTCTTCAAGGTTTTGGCTTCACAAAGACCTTCTCTCTCGTCATGGTAACTTCACGCAGTTCATGCTCTTAATGCCTCCTGACATCGGCAACTTCCAACACACTTCCAGTGTTTTCCAGAGCGAAGACTGTTGCACAATACTGGTTTAGTTTCTCCGGTATTTCATGGTCCCACCTTGCTACATTTCTTACACCGTTTTCCAGCTGTTCAATATCCACACTCTCCTAATTTCTTGCAGTTTATGTATCTGAAAAAGCTTTTGCTATCCTTGTTAATATTATTCGTCAGTTTACTTCTGTTTTCAATCTTTACCTTAGTAATGACTTTTTAATTGTCTCTAACTGTTTTTGTTTTAAAAGCTTCCCCATCCTGCAACCCCCCATTAATCTTGCTCAATAATATGCCCTTTCTATTTTTTTTCTTTCATGTTGGTCTTGACAGCTTTGGTTACCCATGGTGGCGTCATCTTTTCTTTAGAATACCTCTTCTTCTTTGACATGTATACATCCTGTGCCTTCCGAATTATCTCCAGATATTCCAGCCACTGCAGATCATCTGTCATTCCTGACAGTTTTCTTTTCCAAACAATTCTGCCCAGCACCTCACTCATGCCTCTGTAATTCACTTTAACACTGATATATCACTGTAAAACTGATACATCTGGCTTTAGCTTCTCCTCAAGGTTCAGGGGGAATTGGAACATCTTATCAGGCCTGATTCATTGCGCATTGCCCAGTCCATAATAACCAATATTCTAGAGGGCTCAGCCAGGACATACACTCAAAAGGCATCTTGTAAACACTCTAGAAATCCCGGCTCCTGTAATTAAGCACCAGCCATGTTTCGCCAATATACCTGTTATTGAAGTCCTTCATGACAATTTTAACATTGGCCTTCTGGCATGCATTTTCTATCACCGTGTAGTCCACATCCATTCCACTGTTTTCAGTCAGTTTAATTTTACCCCTGCAGTTCTTTAGCCTTATCCAGAATAGTTCAACACCTTCTAACCCTATGACACTCTGTTCTGGCACTCTGGCTCCCATTCCTCTGCAACTCTAGTAATCCATCGTGCAGCACTAGCAAACCTTCACTAGTTCGGGTGAAAACACTCCTCTCAACACTGATCCCACCTTCCCTGGAAGAGAGACCAGTTATCCAGAAATATTATGCACCTGGACCTACACCAACTCCATAGCCACGTATTAAAATGTATAGTCTTCACTAGATACTCTAGCATGTGAGGCGGGTAGTAATCTCGATATTACACTTCTGGACTTTCTGTCCTTTAATTTAGCAGCTACTCTCTGAACTCACGATGCAATACCTCGTCACTCACCATACCCATGTCATTGGCACCCACGCAGACCACGACTTCAGGTTATTCACTCGCCCATTTCAGAATGCTGAGGACTCGATTGAAAACATCCCTGACGCTGGCAGCCGGTAGACAACATACCATCCAGGAATGGCGTTCCTGTCCACAAACCCTCCGTTCTATTTCCCTAACTAACGAATCCCCAATCACTCTAGTATGACTCTTCTTCCCCCTTCTCCTCTGGGTCATAAAGGCAGACTCAGCTCCATGGACCAGACCACTGTGACTTTCCTCTGTTAGGTCATACCAGCCGACAGTATCCAAAGTGAAATGCCATGTTGTTGAGGGAAATGGCTGCCGGGGTGCTCTGCGCTGGCTCCTTAACCTCGCCTGTCATCTTTACCGAGCTGAGAAGATATAAAGAAGAGTAGGAAAATGAAAACGCGCTTTTCTTTCCATGGCTTTCTCAGAGTCTGGCATCTCTTCGCTTAATTTTCGAAGAGCTAAAGCCTTAAGGTCGCCACTCTGACCATCTCCACTCAGATGCCCGCTCCGCTTGCTGCTGCCTTCTTTTAATTTGTTCTTATTAATTAACCTTAATCGCCGATTGGTCGAAGAGGGACGGGGCAGTCCGCTGAGGTGCCTGTGTGCCTGCAACCACGGTACTTGACACGTAGCCCTGCAAACTCACAAACAGTGGCCATCTGGACAAGTATTCTGTATTGCAGGAAACTAGTGGCATATCCACCTGTATCTCCGTGAGATTACACCCCAAGAAAGCAGGCCGCATGGTGTTATAAACTTTGCAGAAATCAAAGAACACTATTCTCACAGTGCTGCCTGGATGGTCGTCCATATGGGCTTAAGTCTGTTGAAGCAGGAAGAAACTGGCGTACTCCACACTAAGATGCAGTAAAGCAAACTTCAGGGAGTCCAGTTACGATGGTCCGGATGGGTGACCGGAGCAGTCTTTCTAATGATTTCATAAAATGAGAGGTTACTGCCTCTGGTCTGCATTTACTGGACGTGGTGGGACATGTCTTCTTGGGTACTGGAACTTGACAGGGTATTTTCGACAGCATGGAACCCTCTCCAGACTGAGGCTCAGATCAAAGATGTATTGAAAGACTTCACCCAGCTGAGCAGCACACACATTGCGTGCCCGTGGACATAATCCATGGCAGCAGCCTTGATTGGCTCAAGCCTGCTGTTCTCTCGCCTCACCTGCTTAGCTGTAACAGTCCATCTGTCTATGGTCGTTGGCTCTACGGTGTCCTTGGAGAGAGACGGAGGGCGAGGGATGAGCTGGGGATTTGGATAGATTTGAGAGGGGAACAGAAGTCTCCTCATTAAAGCTGTTGAAAAAACAATTCAATTCTTTGGGCTGTCCCGGTCCCCCTTCATTCTTTTTCGTGCCAATCCACACATCCGTTGTGTTTTTCTGTTGTCGTAATTGTCTGGGAAGCATCTAGCAATTGTCAGCTTTCTGAATGATTATTACTGTGTACCTTTCAAAAAAACATCCCTTGAAAATAGGAAAACAAGGTGGTCAGCAGTTCGTGATTTAGGAGAAGGCGATGATCTCATTTAAGAAGGCACCAGTCAGGTATTGCTGGGATACCGGAGGAGTGACTGCAACAAAATCAATGCAGACACACATTGAAAATTACAAATGCAGGTGAATATATCAAAGAACAACAACAGGAGAAAGACATAGGTAAATCAAATTATATATTTGCATTACGAAACACCAGGGCGACTCTAAATGAGGCTATCTGATGATTTTGCTCAACGTGTTTTGGATAAAGAGGGTAGCGTTGATGTTACTGCATTATGTTAAGCCCTTAGCACAGTTAGAGAGTGAGAACACCGTCAGACGCCTGTAACGATTGCAAATGCTGAGCTGCAGACTGTGCCTTTGTCAGACAGTGCCAGTGGAGAAGGGATAACTGAGACAGTGTCACAGATCGATAAATGCTCATTACGATCAGATGGAGATTGAGGCAACTCGTTGCAGCGTCGTAAAACCCTTAGTGTTATATTCTGTCTCATTTCATTTCTGAAAATATCTGTCTGTGCGCCATGCCTCGGTTGAAAGAGGTTCAACAGGAGCCCCTGCGCACCGGGAACAACCACGGCGTGTCCTCCGCACAGGGAACACTACAGCCTTCGGGAAAGAATAAAGATTCCCCAATTCCAGTTATCTTGGACTCCAGCCTCTTCAGCACCATCACGTTCTACTGCAGTCCGGTCACCTGTAATATTTGACCAGCTTTTATTTTCTTTCCCTGTCAGCAGAGACACAAAATCAGATGAGTTGGCAGCTCTGTGACCGGAAACACTCTGTTTTTTTAAATGGTGTTTTCACAGCATTTTAACGCTTTGAGAACAAAGGAACCTCTTCTAAGGACCAATTGCCAGTTCTATTGAATCAACCAGACAAAATTGTTTATTGCTCCTGCATGGTAGGCTTCACGTAGACTACAAAAATTCTAATTTTGCTGAAGTTTATATCGACTTGAAACATTAACCATTTGTTTCCACATCTTTCGGATGACCAATTGAACTTTTTGAGTCATTTTTCTTTACTTCCGTTCGGACGTATGTAATAATTCGGGAGTCTGACCGGACACTGCATATTATTCCCCGTGCATTACATCTCCACATTAAGTAGCATTAGTCAAGTCTGTTGTTTATATCCCGAGGTCTTAAGTGCCAGTACGCCGGTAAAGCAGGTGCTGATACTGGTACGAGCGGGTGCTCAGTGCAGTCAACATTTTCTCCATTTGTCAATCGGCGGGGAATGATTTGACTGAACTTCTCTACAGCTAACCTCTGGTTTCGCTGTATATTTCAGGGAATTTAACGGCGATTGTGATCTTGTCTCGTGGAAAATGTGGGCTCTCCAAATGTATCACTCGCTACCTTATGGGAATAGCTGCGGTAGATCTCATTGTGGTTGTCCTTACAGTTACTGTGCAGGACATCAATAATCTCTACTTGTATGCCAGCTTCTTGCACTTTACACCGGTTTGCGCTCTGACTTTTCTGTTTAAATGTGGACTCTCCATATGTATCACTCTCTACCTTATGGGAATGGCTGCGGCCAATCTCATTGTGGTTGTCCTTACAGTTACTGTGCAGGACATCAGTAATCTCTACTTGTACGCCAGCTTCTTGCACTTTACGCCGGTTTGCGCTCTGAACTTCCTGTTTAAATTTCCAAGCCTGGACTGCTCGGTTCGGCTCACAGTTGTTTTCACATTTGATTGTTACATTGCGATTTTCTGGCGGAAACTTCGGAAGCGACACTGTACAGAAAGAGTAGCTACTGTAGTAATAGTAATAGTTGCGATTGTGGGAGTTGTGAGGTGTATCCTGTTTTAAATTATAGTGGAGCATGATGTAATAATTAACAATGTACCTTGGCGTTGCGTCCACATATCTGAAAACTTCACTTGATCAGTGTGGAAGATCTACGAGTTTGTTGACAGCATCACCACACCGCAATTAAAGAAAATGTTTAATCTTTCTTTGTAACGGTTTTACAGCGAGACACATTATAGCGGCAAATCGGGTCCGCAAGGGACCCTGCAGTAATACTGAAAATCAAAAAGACCGTGGTGGAGAACCAGAGAAAGTCTATTAATATGTTGTTTGCTCTGCCGGGTAATTTCATTTTACTCTGGATGTCCTATTTAATACACTCTATGAAATGGCAAGCCGTGATTTTTTTTTTCCTTTGCAGACAAGTATTTGAGAACTTCGATATACATCTTGCATCAATGTGGTGTTATGTTAAGGTATCTCAGTACCTGCACCAACACTTACATCAATGTGGTGTTATGTTAAGGTATCTCAGTACCTGCACCAACACTTGCATCAATGTGGTGTTATGTTAAGGTATCTCAGTACCTGCACCAACACTTGCATCAATGTGGTGTTATGTTAAGGTATCTCAGTACCTCCACCAACACTTGCATCAATGTGGTGTTATGTTAAGGTATCTCAGTACCTGCACCAACACTTGCATCTACGGCCTGACGCAGAGGAAGTTCAGAGATGAGCTGAAAAATGGGATGAGATACGCGTTGACAATAAATTGGTTGTTATGTAAGTAACAGTAATAATATCCGAGTCGAACTTGGTTGAAGTTGCAAATGAAATTTCAAAGGCTTCTTTATTTTAGTATTTCAAATACCCAGGAATGCAGATTGAGAGAATTCGCAGTTTTGAGGAAAAGCACTCTAACAAAATTGAAAAGATAAGTGCATATCTGTAGTGGGAGATTGATAGCTTAAACACTTAATGACATTACTAATGAAGAATGTGTTATGTATAAGGTGATTTTCCATCCTGGTAACATTAACGCCAGCAGTAGAAAACAAATTGCCTCTTGAATAATTAATTTTATAATAACGATAACAGAGAACTTGGTAGTCCAGACTCTGCCCTAATGTCACATTTATTTCAAAATAAACTCCGCCTTTTAAGCCGAATAGTTTAAATAGAAATACCTTGTAAAGAAAATCTCCCATTACTTACTTAGTAGTGAAGCAGTTTGTGGCGTTTCCATAATGACTTGATAACTTGTTTAGTTTTCGGGTTATTTCGTTTGACATCTGGTCAAGAGGAAGAAATAAGCTTTAGGAAGCTGACCTCAGGATTGGAAGGCAACGATCAGACATGACTGTAAATTTACAAAGCAGCCGGGGACAAACTGAAGAATGGAATTTGGATAAATAGAAACATCTACAGAAGGTCTGCAGTAGTTTTAAAGGAAACCCCAAGCCATTCTAGATGAATGTGAAGAACAGGATGACCAGAGTGAGTGTAGGACCGGTCGGGGATAGAAGATGAAACAAGCCTCTGAAGTCCGGGAAAGAAGGGCAGGTCCTGAATGAAGACTTCAGTTCAGTACTCACCAGTGAGAGGGACATTTGTGAGGACAGCCTTAAACGGCCCGATGTGCGACAACATACCGAGGTTAAAAGAGAGGATGTGCTGGAACATCTGAAAAAAAAAACATTAGAACAGATAAGTCCTCTTGAGTGTTCGGGAGAAACCCTGGGTGACTGCGGGAAACTGTGATTCCTACTTCAGTGACGGGCAAATTATCGGAGAATATTCTTAGAAACAAGATTTTCGAGAATCCGGAGAACCATTACCTAGTTTTGGAGGATCAGTATGGCTTTGTGAGGGGCAGACCATGTCTCGCGAACCTGGTTCAAATCTGTGAGGGTGTGACGGTTATACTTTCGGTTAACCATGGTAGGGCCTTTCGGAAGGCTTGGTATCCTGGGAAAGTCGTCTTGTGGATTCAGGACTGACGCCCAAGAAGCCAGAGGGTAGTTGTGGATGGAGAGTTTTCTCCCGGATGTTGGTGCCGGTAATGTCCCGCAGAGATCTGTTCTGAGACCCCCGGATATCTGAGCTTTAAAAATGATGTGAGTAAGGAAAAGGAAGGGTGGGTGATTAAATTTGCAATGATGTGGAAGTTGGTGGAAACATGGACAGTGCGGAAGGTTATCATAGATTACAACAGTACAATGACTGGACGGAGAGCAGCTCTGAAAAGATACAGATGGAGATCGACCCGGAATGTTACGGAGTGATTCACTTTGGAAGGATGAATTTGAAGGCAGAGGTGATACTTTCTCGAGTCAAACGAGGGCCGCACATTAGTAAGAGTTTTACAATGGAAACAGAGTGGTGAGACTTTCTCCATTCAGCCGAGGCAAGGTCGTCGGTGCGAATATCACAATAGTCACGGAGTGGTTCACTGCAGGAGCAGGAAGAAGTGTGATTGAACACTTCCGCTGTTCTGCACAGACTCATAGTGACGCTCGAAAGGCAATATAACTAACAGTAAGTCAGGAGAAAAAAATGCAACTTTGTGGCAAATAATAGAACAGCCTGGGAACCTGCGGATAGTTCACAGATTTCACTTGCTACATCTGTTCAAACAGGGAATGGCTAGAGAAAGAGTCGTAGGATTGTGACAGGTTTGAGAATATCTTGAAAGTTAAACAGACTGCATCGCATGTCAAGGGTATGGGGTGGTCAAGTCTTTCTCTGGCAGGGGTCAGGTTCGTGTCAAACAGCCAATATTGTTCTTTAAATTGTCAACAGCCCTCGCTAATTTTCCGAATACACGATCCGTTTTTTTTTTTCTCGCAAGTCTCTGGAATATCGCTGTGGATCTTTTAATATATTTGGAGGAACATAAGTGCAGTGTATTTTATTGTAATGTATGTCAGCTGTCACTGTGACTTCTATCATTCAAAACGCCCGGAATGGCTGGAAGGAACGAAAGAAGAGATGAACGAATGTTCCCCTTTAATAAAGAAGTGCTGTCTATTCCCTAGCCAGGACAAACTCCTTCCTTCAATTTCAGAAGCGAATGTGCTCTGTCAAATCTTACAAAATAAATCGACTTCACGATAAATGCCTACTTTAAATGCAACACAGATATAAAAATGTCCCATGTAAATAGCTGAAGCCAGGTATCATTGAAAATAACATGAAAAAACGCACATTACAAATTGTCCTAAAGTAAATAGATTGCAATATGACTTGAGGAGCCAAATTCATGATACGGCGAGAGAGTGAGTATAAATAGTTTAACGTAAGTGTTTGTGTAGTAGGTTGTCACTAATGTCCCTGGCGTGATAGCCACGCTAATTGCCTCAGTGGAATTGCTGTCACCTCCATAAAAGTCTACGAAACCGATCCCCGGTCCATCTGAACAGCTGAAACGTTCCGTACAACTGAACGCTGCTTCTAACGGAATATGGGTTATCCGGCGATTTACTACATCGCGGGCATTTTCTATCCCACACTTGTAGCGGTCGGTGTCCCCGGTAAGTTGCCGGAGCTAGTTACTTTATGTATGGTGTTGTCGTTACTGCGCTGCGGTATCCGCACTGTTACAAAACACAGATACAACCGTCGGCTGAAACGTGTTTCCGGAATCGAGGAATCAAGCATCTGATTGTTTTATTTTCATTTTCTTAGTTTGATCGAAGTGAATTTTTATTTGTCAATTACGTTCGTGCCGATATTGAAATTGTTTCATAATTTCACCTGGCTAGGCTTTCTGAACTGATGCTGGTCTCTGTTTTTCTAGGTCCGAGTTTCTATCAGTGTGGACTCTTCGACCTTATAACAGCAAGGGCAGTTTATTGAATGACGGTCCGGTCTATTTTCGACACGTAGGTCTGTTCTTACATAAGTCAGGATAAAATGTGTTTTTGATTCCACTTTTCACCGCTGCAAACAATCCCATCAGTATTTCACCTTTAATAATTGAAATGGTGTTTACTGGGACGATCTCCCGTTCACCGGTACGTGAGTCTGGAACAGATTCTTTGTTCTGAACGGTGGGAAGGTCGCCAATGCACTGACATTCACAAGCGTCATTGTCCTGCAGCCGGAGTGCAGTGACGGAGACCGCACACTCTGGACTGCCGCTATCCACTTCCAAACAGACCATATCCATGGGGGCATTCAGAGAGTTGCCGCTGACAATATTTCTATTTTGCTTTCCAATTTCTTGAGGTTAATTTACCGGCGATAGTGATCCTATCTCGGCGAAAATGCGGAGTCTGCAAATGCATCACCCGTTACCTGGTTGGAATGCCATCAGCGGATCTGATGGTGGTTGTCGTTGTTGCTTTAGTGAACAGACCAACAATATCTACATTTATTTTAATTATATTTCTTTATTTCCAATTCATTGCAGTAAATTTAACGGCGATTGTGATCCTATTTCGTGGAACATGCGGACTCTCCAAATGCATCACCCGTTACCTGGTTGGAATGGCAACAGCGGATCTGATGGTGGTTATGGTTGTTGTTTTAGTGGAACAGACCAACAATTTCTACATTTATTCCAGATCCCTACTCATCACTCCTGTATGCGCTCTGACACTTGTTTTTGGGAGGGCAGCGACGCACTGTTCTGTTTGGTTTACGGTCAGTTTTACCTTCGATCGTTTCATTGCAATATGTTGTCAAAAGCTGCGGAAACGATACTGCACTGAGAGAACAGCAACAGCAGTTATCATGACCGTGGCTATAGTGAGCTGCGGGAGATGTGTCCCGTTATACTTTGCCATTGAACCTTACGTCATCATTGACAACACGCCGTGGCGGTGCACCGGCTCATATGAATACGTTACTTCATCCACGGGGAAAGGATACGAATTACTGGACAGTATTTTAACACCATTGCTTCCAATCGGCTTAATCCTGGTGTTTAACGGTTTAACCGTAAGACATATCGTTGTGGCAAATAGAGTCCGCGGAAGGCTTCGGCACAGCAGCGACAATCAGAAAGATACCGAGGTGGAAAAACGCAGAAGATCGATGATTTTGCTGTTTTCTATATCAGCTAACTTCGTATTATTTTGGATGCCCTCTGTAGTCCATACCCTGAAATGGCAAGTGCAAAACTATTTTTACCAGGACAGATATTTGAGTTCCCCGGTATACATCCTACAACAGTTTGGGTTCATGTTACAATTTCTCAGCTTGTGCACCAATACTTGTATCTATACACTGACACAGAGGAAATTCAGGGAAGAGCTGAAGAATGGAATGACGTATGTGTTTACATTAAATGGCCATCTGTGTAGATAACGCACGCGTCTAATGATAATACCGGGGAGTTTTCAAATAAAGCTGTTTTACAATGAACATGATTGGCAAATACGTCTTGAATTCAAACAGTCATATGCCCGGTCGTCGGGAAAATGCAGAATTGGCGGAAGATTGCTGACTTCATGCAGTTCAGGTCGGTAACAATGGGAACGTTCAGTGCTGCTGGCGTGATTGTTACTTTGGTTGAAGTATGTTCCAAACTATCACAGACACTCGACTGTCACAAGGGCTGGGATGGCTTCAGAACTTTCTGTGTTTTAGGGTCTGGTGAAAGAGTGTAAAGGGAGTGCTCTGCAGTATGTGTAGACGGGCAAGGTGAGATTCTCCGCAGGTGAACAACAAGAAATTTGGAGCTTTTAACGATCTTTACCGAGGAGCCGTCGATCTTCAGCGGGGAGTGGTCGCTCCGTGTCCTCCTGAAGTCAACAGCCATCTCTTTTGTTTTGTTCACATTAAGAGACAGGTTGTTGGCTCTGCACCAGTCCGTTAGCCGTTTCACCTCCTGACTCGTCAGCGGGCTCGTCGTTCCTGTTGATGAGACCCACCATGGTCTTGTCATCGGCGAACTTGATGATGTGGTTCGAGCTGTGTGTTGCAGCACAGTCGTGGGTCAGCAGGGTGAACAGCAGTGGACTGAGCACGCAGCCCTGGGGGGCCCCTGGGCTCAGTGTGATGGTGTTGGAGATGCTGCTCCCGATCTGGACTGACTGAGGTATCCCAGTCAGGAAGTCTAGGATCCAGTTGCAGAGGGAGGTGTTCAGGCCCAGTAGGCTCAGCTTTCCAATCAGTTTCTGAGGGATGATTGTGTTGAATGCTGAATTGAAGTCTATGAGCAGGTTCCGAGCGTATGTGTCTTTTTTGTCCAGGTGGGTTAGGGCCAGGTGAAGGGTGATGGCAAAGGCGTCATCTGTTGAGCGGTTGGGACGGTACACAAACTGTAGGGAGTCCAGTGAGGGGGGCAGAAGGGTCTTGATATGCCTCATGACGAGCCTCTCGAAACACTTCATGATGATGGATGTGTGTGCAACGGGACGGTAGTCATTTAGGCAGGACGCTGAAGACTTCTTCACCACAGGGACGATGGTTGCGGTTTTGAAGCACATTGGAATGGTGGCGCTGCTCAGGGAGATGTTGAAGATGTCAGTGAACACATCTGCTAGCTGGTCTGCACATCCTCTGAGCACTCTACCAGGGATGTTGTGTGGTCCAGCAGCCTTCCGTGGGTTGACCCTGCACAGGGTTCTTCTCACATCGGCCACAGTGAGACGCAGCACGTGGTCATTTGTAGGAGGGGTGGACTTCCTCGCCACCACGTCATTTTCCGCCTCAGAACGGGCGTAGAAGTTATCAGCGCATTTGGGAGGGAGGTATCACCTGCACAGTCAGTTGATGGTGCCCTGTAATTGCTGATGTTCTGGATGCCCTTCCACATGCGCCGCGTGTCGCCACTGTCCTGGAAGTGGCCTTAGATTAGTTGGGCGTGTGCACGCTTTGACCCTCTGATAGCTCGGAATAGTTTGGCCCTTGCTGTTGATAGAGCTGCCTTGTCGCCTGCTCTGAAGGTGGAGTCGCGGGTCCTGAGCAGCGCACGCACCTCCTCGGCCATCCATGGCTTCTGGTTAGCGCGTATAGTGATGGTCTTGGACAGAGTAACATCATCAATGCACTTGCTGATGTAGCTGGTCTCTGATGCTGTGTACTCCTCTAAGCTGGTAGAGTCGCCATCAGTTGCAGCCTCCCTAAAGATGTTCCAGTCAGAGTGCTCAAATCAGTCTTGAAGAGCAGAGATGGCTCCTGCTGGCCAGGTTTACACCTGCTTCTGAACTGGTCTGGAGCTTCTGACGAGCGTTCTGTATGCTGGGATTAGCATAATATAAATGAGGTTTGAGTAACCGAGCTGGGGGCGGGGCTCTACCCGGTACGCGTCGGTGATGTTTGTATAAGCAAGGTCCAACGAGCCCCACTCCCCCCGTTACAAAGTCCACATACTGATGGAACTTGGGGAGCACTGATTAAGGTCCATGTGGTTAAAGTCACCGGCGACAATAAACTGTCCATCGGGGTGTGCGCTCTGCAGTTCACTAATAGCCCCGTACAGTTCACAGAGCGCCTCCTTAGCATTAGGAATGTAGACCAAAGGTGAATTCTCGTGGTAAATAAAATGGTCTGCATCTAACAGCCACAAACCCCACTTTCGATGAACAGTGTCTGGAATCCAGCACAGAGTTCTTACTCCATTCCGTGTTGATGTAAATACACACACCACCACCGCGAGTCTTACCGGAGAGAGCTGCATCCGTGTCCGCTCGGAACAAGGCGAGCCCGTGTAGCTGAATGGCAGGGTCGGAAATTCCATGAGTGAGCCATGTCTCTGTGAAAACAAACGCAGAGAAGACTCTGTACTCCCGCAGAGTATTTCGTTGAAGTCGGATGTAGTCCACTTTATTGTCCAGGGAGCGAACATTAGAAAACAGAATGGACGGGAGAGCCGGCCGGCTCGGGTTCGCTTTTTGCCTGGCTCGGACCCCTGCCTGCTTGCCACGCTTCCGCTTTCTCGCACATCGGTTACGATGTCTCCATCTCCGGTTACCAGCATCTGGGGAGTCCGCGGAATTTAGGCCCGTTCCCCTCAGCAAGCCGACGTCGCGTAATTCAGCCAGCAGATCTTTGTGGAGGTTTGTTTTTGGGCGATCTCTGTATTGTAGTGGTAGCTGGCGATGGTAGATAGCCGCTCTGTTATCCGTGTGCCCTAATCGAAAATTGAGTATTAAACTTAAATTTGAAAATTAAATTAAAGTAACACCAGGTCTGAAAGGCCGCTGCTGCCGGGCCGCGCCAGTTACAAGCTTCAGTGGAGAGATGGGAGAGACTGCACACACAACAACTGTTCTCTGGGTGCTTCAGCTTTTTTTTTCTTTTCAATAACCTTGTCACCGAGTTGCTTGGAGTGTTCTTTTGTCTTCTTGGTGCAGCATGTGCCAGGACATTGACGCAACAGGGAATGGTCCCGGTGTAATTGAAACATCCTGACTGCACACAGTGATCTCCATTTAACTAATTATAGGAATTCTAAAACCAATTGGCTGCACCAGTGATGATTTGGTGTGTCATATTAAAGGGGGTGAATAGACATAGAATGGATTTTTTTTTATCATTTTGTAGATTTCATTCTCTTTTTGACACGAAATAGTCCTTCTGTTATTCAGTGCAAAAAAAATTAAACCCGTGTGGATTAATGGTGTAAAAAAAAGCATGAAAACTTTGAAGTTGGGTATGAATACTTTCTGTAGGTGCCGTTACAG
The DNA here is from genome assembly GCF_048418815.1 of Hemitrygon akajei. NCBI lineage: Eukaryota > Metazoa > Chordata > Chondrichthyes > Myliobatiformes > Dasyatidae > Hemitrygon > Hemitrygon akajei. The sequence goes on along the minus strand of NW_027332029.1, from coordinate 329,720 downwards.
TAGGACCGATGTTGTCCTTGATCCTGCCGAATGTGTGTTCTCACTCCTTTATGTCTGCTGCCCAATGGAAGGTGTGAGAAGAAGGAATGATAGGAGCGGGAAAGGTCTTTGGATTATGTTAACTGCTTTCCGAGGGCAGCAGGAAATGCAGCCGGAGTCAATGGAGGGAGGAAAGTTTCTGTGGCAGACTGTACTATGATCACTAAGTCCTTCTCTACTATGACTTCAGAAATTGTCACACCTCTCTCATCTGGACTCAACATCATTTACAATTTCTGAGCCTACTCACCACGCTGATCAAGAATCCCTTTCACAAGAATCAGAATCGGGTTTAATATCACCGGCATGTGTTGTGAAATTCTAAAACTGTTCCCATCAGGTAGTAGGTACAGAAGCCTGAAGCAAACACTCGGCGATTCAGGAACAGCTTCTTACCCTCTACCATGCGATTCCTAAATGGGCACTCAAACCTTACGTCACTTTGTCAATGTTGCGGAAAAGGTATTACTCGGACACGAAGGGAGATCGCTTTTGAAAGTCTTTATTATAACATGATACGTATTATGGAGAGCTCAACCTCTTAAAGCAGAGTTCCTGAGACTCCCCCAAAGTACACAGACTTTTCTCATTGTGCAGACATAGTGTATGCTATCAAAAGCTTCCAAGCATGTTTGTGAAATACAGAATGCAAGCAGATAATTCCTTTACTCAATAATCATGTCTCAGCACAGTACAAAATTATATAATCAGGTTACTATTTTCCTTATCTATTGGAAGCTACTTCTGCCTGCAGCCTTGAAGCGAGAACAGTTACACAGTTCAAGTATGGAAGAAACAGAACATCACTCAGTCCAGGAGGAGTTGAAGGCTGCTGTGTAAAGAAAAAAACCTCTTTAACCCCTTAGTATCTGGCTAATAAAATTTCTTCCACAGATCTCCTTGTTGATATTTTCCAGATCAACAATCCTCACATGGTAATTCCTCCACTTCCTCATAAGCGGGTTCATATACATAGGGGAAGGGTCTTTACTTTGCAGGGTAGAACTTTTCGCCCCATCAGTGTACTTGGACTGGGACACTGGGACATTACATGTACCTTAGGGCTGGTCGAAGTCCCTTTTATCAACTGACTACAGCCCATCCTCAAGAACCCACATACACAACACCCCAAAACACATACCACAGTCACTATTATAATTCCATGCATGATCTATTTTCCCGATCCGGGGAAGCATTCCCATAGCCCTTCCCACCGGTATCCTCCGCCATTAAATGTTTTCAAATTGTTCTCCCATCTTCATCATCTCCACAACCTTTTCCATTACGTGCTGGTTCAAGTCAGTTATATTTTCTAAAATATCAGGGATGTAGGTACAACATTCTTTCCCTATCATATTATCTTAATTGCTTCTTTCTCATACTCCCAAACAGTCCACGCTTTGGTCGCTCAGTAAAATTACAGTGATTGCATTATAAAAACAGCACGTGAAAAACAGAGTATTTGTCAGGAGTGGGGCTCGAACCCACGCCTCCAGGTGGAGACCAGAACACTCGCGTTTACTAGGAAGCGACATGCTCGCATTAAGTCAGGCGCATTAGACCACTCGGCCACCCTGACAGCCCCTGCAGTACTCTCTCCACATGCCAGATAAACAGCTGTATTTCGGAATAGTCTGACTGACTGTTTTGTTGAGCGGGTATACATATAAACACACTCTATATCCTGGGATTTTAAATGAATATGGACGGGATGCATTTTCTCAGATTGCCGAGCATGTGCGGAATCAGAGCGTACAGCATCACAGCACTGGAATTGTGCTGCACTCCGTTCAGGCCATCCTCCAGAGAAAGGATGACGCGGATTCGGAGAGTGTGCAGAAGAGCATCACCAAGATGCGGCTTGAATTAGACTGTTTGTGCAATAACGAGAGTTTAGTCAAACTTGTTCTTTTTCTCTGGAGCATCGGAGATGAAGGGGGATCTGACAGACGTTTCTTAGATTTTCAGGCATAGATATTGGTAGAGCAGCAGAAATTATCTCCGCTCCAGGGTTTACATGCCTTAAAACGATCCCCTCTTAGGGCATACATTTCAACTAAGAGGGGATCGTTTTAAACAAGATGTGCCAACACACTATCACTCTATGTCGGCAAGACCAAGGACTGATTGTTGTCTTCAGCAGAGGGAAAACCAAAGGGTTTTGAGCTAGTTCTCCTTGGAGGATCAGAGGCGGGGCGCGTATTTAACTTTAAATTGTTGGTATGACTATTTCCTCTGCTTTCTTAGGAGACTGCGGTGATTCAGCATGACATCAATAACCTTGATGTTCTTCTATAGTTGTGTCGTTGAGAGTATATTCTCTGTCTGCATCAAGACGTGGTACGGAAATACCGTACCTTTGAAGGGAAATCTTTAAAAAGTTAATGAATTCGGCCCAGTCCATCACGGGAAATCACTCGCAAACATTAAGCAGATCCACATAAAAAGATGTCATCGGAAAACAGCATCCACCGTCAGAGGTCGTCACCATCCTGCCATGCTCTTTTTGCGCTGCTGTCATCGGGCAGATGGTACAGGAGCCTCAGGACTCGCCCCACCACGTTCAAGAACAGTTACTACCCATCAGCAATCAGACCTTTGATCAACAGGTGATAATGTACGCTCACATGCCCATCCATTAAATAATCTGACAACCAACGATTTGACTTCAGAAACTTTTATATATTGAATAGCTGAGTATGCCAGGAAGAGCTCAGCAGACCAGGCAGCATCTGTGGAAAAGCGTAAGCAGTCGACGTTTCGGGTCGAGATCCTTCACCGTGTATTTTTTTTTCCTGAATAAATCACTCACCCAGAATTCGGTGTACGGTGATCTGTTGCAATACGATGAACAGTGTCAAAAACATAATCTCATCCTCCAACAGTTTTTCTAATCCACCTCAACAACCCAGGGTTTGTTTACAGAAAGAACGTCGCCTCGATTGAACGCTTAAAGACAAATTTTGTCAGGAGTGGGATTCGAACCGACGACCCCAGACGTCGGAAGACTTTCATTCCTTGAGTCTGGCGCCTTAGATCACTCGGCCATCCTGACAACTTTTGATGTGTGTTTGAGAACGGAATAAATGCCTGATTTGTAAGAAACGTCATATCCACTCAACCACATATATCATCCTGTCAATCGGAAATGAAAGCGAGAGTGTTACAGTTTGTTCAGGTTAGGCAACTTCTGTGGAAAGTAAAGCTGTAAAATATTACAATTCGAAGACTCGTGAGGCGCGTCTCGGCAAGAATTTGGGAAGGACGTTTGTCGAGATGGATAAGAACGCTTGGAAGACTCATCGCTTTCGCATTTAGGGAAGCGGAGAAATAAACGTTTATAGACAGGACTGAGTCTAAAAACTGTGTGGGAATTGATCGCAACAATGTCAACAGAAACTGAACGCAGGAGGTTCAATTATACCCGGCAACGCTGCTTTACAGATGGATGTTGGAAAGTAGACTATAGGGCCCAATAATCTGATGAATTTGGAATAAAGCGAAGGTTGAATGACAGTCAGAATGTTGTTCAGGCTTGTAGGTCAATGTTTAATCTGAGAGAGGAGACGGAAACAGGGTCTTTTGGACGTTAGAGCAGCGGCCTTTCTGAGAGATGGGACGCTTAACAGAACGTAATTCGCTCAGGTTCTCAGATCCAGTGTTAAAGGCACAGAACACATTAAAGTAAGACAGGGACAAGCGGGCGGCCACCGTCTAAGTAAAAGGCTCCTCGCGGGATGTGGGAGGCGGGGATACCTCCAGAGTTCCTGATGACGACACCTGAGAGAAGTGCACACAGCTGCATCTTGTAACAATCCACCCTATGGCGTGATGGACTAGGACACATAGAGTGGTAGATACACCCACGGTGCAGGACACAGGGAACTGTGGGACAGTCAGGAAGAGGAAAGGATTTAAAGAGGCAGTGCAGACCTCTGGCACTGAGTCTGGTTTTTGGACTCAAAAGGGAAGGGGAAGACAGATTCCTGGATGGTATGTTACCTCCCGGGTGCCAGGGTCAGGGACAACTTGGGTCAAATCCTGAACATTTTTCAGCAGGAGCGTGAGCAGGCAGCGGTTGTGGTCCGTTTAGGTACCAATGACATCGGAGTGACGACTTTATGCAATGGAGATTCAGAGAGTTAGGTGCTAAGGAGGAGGGCAGGATATTCGGGGTTGTGACAGCGACACGTGGCGCGTCCTAATGAGGCGAGAAATGGAAATATGATACCGATTAACACGTGGCTAAGGGTTTGGTATAGGAGACAGGCCATACGATTTTTCGAGTACTGATCTCTTTTCCAGGGAAGCTGAGACCTGTGGATAAAGACGGTTTGTGTGTGAACTGGAAGTGTAGTAATATCGTGTCGGAAAGTTAGCTAGAGCTGCATGATGAAGCTTAAACTACATTTACAGGGGAATTGGAACCAGGGTGCCAGAACAGCTAATGCGGAAATTGTGCAGACATGTTGATAAGATCTCACACAACGTCAGGAATGCAATCATTGAGCAAGGTCCGACTGGTGGCCTGAGGTGCGTATGTTTCAGTGGTAGAAGTATCTGAGAATAAGCCGGTGAACTCACTGCTTGGCTCAAAACCTGGAATCATGGTATCTCAGCCGATAATGATACTGGGTTGCAGGAGAGTCTGGTCCGGCAGTTCAGTATTTCGGAGTTCCTTTGCTTCAGAAGTGACAGAGCGGGATGGACTAAAGGAGGAGAGTAGAGTTAATGGTCAGGGAAAATTCTCGGCTGTCTTCCGTCAGTGCAGATGCTGAATTCGGCTAATCCAGGTCCCCCTCCTCCGCGGGGTCGTTTAACGCGCTCAAATGCACGGACAGACGCGCAATGGGTGAAACCGTAAACAAGGAAAGGTATGATCACGTTAATGGGGTTAGATTACTGTCCACCCAATGGTCAAGAGTATTTAGACGGTCAACTTTGTGGAGATATCGCTGTGTATTGCAGGAGCATTACGGTTGTGATAGTAGGTGTTTTTAACACCTTCCGCACGTTGAATGTTAATTCCACACTTGTAAAGGACAAGATGGGTAGGTGATCGTTCAGGGTATTTTTTTTCTTTTGTGCGTTGATGAACCAACGAGAGCGTGCTCGATACTTGATCTGCTATCGTGAAGTAAATGAAACAGGACAAGCGATAGAAGCTTGATTTAACGAACACTTTGTAACTGGTGATCACAATGCCATTGCTTTCATTGTAAATATGGAAAAAAGATCGTTCTAGTCCGTGCGTTGAGATTTTCCATTGGGGAAGGTCAATTTGGACGGTATTGAAACACATTTATCTGTTGCCGATTGAGGCAGGATGTTTTCTGGGGCATGGGACGTGTTGAGAAATGAAAATTGGAGCGTAGAAAGCTCGGATGGGCCTTTCAGAAATAAAGATAGAGACAACAAGAGTGAATAACCTTGGTTTTCAAGAGTAATGATGTTTTGGCACCTCGGTCCCGATGCCGCAGGAGACGGACGAGGTCCCTCACTATGATTTGGCTGCTGTTTTCACTAAAGACACGTAGACCTCTGGAGGAGAGTTTGTGGTGTAGAGGACACTAAATGAGCCTAACTCGGCCGGATTGTTATGTCTTCAAGTGATTCCAACAGATTTTTGAGGCCAAATTTTCCCTTGACGGAACCATGCTGTCTCTGGTCTACTTCATCATGTGTCTGAGACTTCATCCTTAATGATTGACTCCAACATCTTCTCATGCGCTGTGGTCAGACTGAGCGGCTTAGATTTTTCCTGTCTTCTGACTCTCCATGCTTGAAGTGTGAAGTGATATTTGCAATTTTCTACTCTTCCGAAAAAATTCTAGAACCGAGTGGTTGTTGCAAGATCATCACTAATAACCCACCATGTCTTCAGCCAACGCTTTTTAAACTCTGGGGTGTACAGCATCTGGTCCCTCCAGTCTACCTTCAGACACTTGAGTTAGTAATTTACCTTCTCTCCGGTCATGGTAACTTCATACACTTCATACCCCTGACACCTATAACTTCCATCACGCGGCTGGTGTTTTCCAGACTGAAGACTGATGCAAAATACTATTTAGTCAGCTTACTTTCGTACTCTATCTTTACCTTCATAATACCTTTCCAGTACTCCAACTTCCAACTAATATTGCTCAATTGTACTTTTTATTACTCAATTGCTCTTTTGCTTTTTATGTTGGTTTTGAAATCTCGTATTAAGACTTTAAGATATAAGAAAGAAGTAGGCCATATGGCCTATTCAGTCTGCTTCGCCAGTCAATCATGGACTGATCCCAAACATCCATCATTCTCACGACGCTGTCTCTTCATCCCATAACCTTTGAGGTCTTGCCTAATCAACAACTCATCTATCCCTGACATAAATACACCGAGTGGCCTGGCCTCCACAGTCGCTCGTGGCAACAAATTCCATAGATTTACCACCCTCTGACGAAACAAATTTCTTCTCATCTCAGTTCTAAATGGACGTCCTTCAATCCTGAAGTTGTGCCCTCTTGTCCTAGAATCCCCTACAATGGGAAATAACTTCGCCATATCTGATCTGTTTAGACATTTTAAAATTCGGAATGTTTATATGATATCCGGCTCAATCTCCTGAACTCCATGGAATACAACCCAAGAGCTGCTAAATGTTCCTCATACGGTAACCCTTTCATTTCTCGAATCATTGAGGTGAATCTTCACTGAACCATCTCCAATAGCAGTATACCTTTTCTAAAATAAGAGCCTCAAATTGCACACAATATTCTAATGTGGTCTCACGAGTGCCTTATAGAGCCTCAACATCACATCCCTGCTCTTATATACTATACATCGAGAAAGCAATGCCAACGGTGCATTCGACTTCCTCAGAAACGTTTCAACTTGGAGGCTAACCTTCAGGGTATATTGCCCAATAAATCCCAAGTCCCATTGATCTCTGTATTTTGAATTCTCTGTCCATCCAAATAATTGAATGCACGTTTATTTTTTCCTTCAAAATGCATGGCCATACAATTTCCAACATTGTATTTCATTTTCCACTTCTTTGCCTATTCCCCTAAATGATCTAAGTCGCTCTGCAAGCTCTCTGTTTCCTCGACACTTCCCGCTCCTCATTTATGCTGCATCGGTGAATCACCACTGGTAACCGGTATCCAGACCAGTCGCGCAGGAGTTTCCTTTCAGAAAACTATACTGGCTTTGTCCTATCTTGTCATGTGCCTGCAGGTACTCCGTAATCTCATCCCTAACATCGATTCCGACAACTTCCCAACCACTGATAACTGGCTAACAGGCCTTCTTAAATTGTGAAATAACGTTTGCAATTTTTCTGTCATCTGGTACGCCAGAATCTATGGATTCTTGAAAGATTATTGTAAATGCCTCCACAATCTGTAGCATTAAAAATGTGGGAAATGCTCAGTGGTAGAGCATTTGACTGCAGTTCAAGAGGTCCCTGGTTCAAATCCAGGTGCCCCCTTCAAAAATAAACAAAAGTGACCACAGCGATGATATAGAATGTAACTTAATTTATTGAAGTTTAATTGCGCTAAGTGTGAGGTGCTAAATTTTGCTAGGACTGATCAAAATAGGCCACACATGGTAAATGGTAGGACACTGAGGAATGCAGTAGAACAAAGTGATCTAGGAATAATGATGCATAGTTCCCTGACGGTGGAATCTCATGTGGATAGGTTGGTGAAGAAAGCTTTTGGTATGTTGGCCTTTATAAATTAGAGAATTGAGCATATTGAGAATTAGGATGTAATGTTAAAATTGTACAAGACATTGGTGAGGCCAAATTTGGAGTATTGTGTACAGTTCTGGTCACCGAATTATAGGAAAGATGTCAACAAAATAGAGAGAGTACAGAGGGGATTTACTAGAATGTTACCTGTGTTTCAGCGCCTATGTTACCGAGAAAGGTTGAACAAGTTAGGTCTTTATTTGTGGAGCGCAGACGGTTGAGGGAGGCCTTGATAGAGGTATTTAAAATTATGAGGGGAATAGATAGAGTTGACGAGGATGGGCTTGTTCCATTGATATTAGGGGAGATTCAACCAAGAGGACATGAGTTGAGAGTTAAGGGAAAAAGTTTAGGGGTAACACGAGGGGGATCTTCTTTACTCAGAGTGGCAACTGTGTAGATCGTGCTTCCAGTAGAAGTGGTAGAGGCAGATTGGATATTGTCCTTTAAAAAAAAGGATAGGTATATGGACAGGAAAGGAATGGAGGGTTATTGGCTGAGTGCAGTTCGGTGGGGCGAGGTGAGAGTAACCGTTCAGCACCATTTAGAAGGGCCCGGATGGCCTGTTTCAGTGCTGTAATTGTTATATGATTATATGGTTAATCTCACCCGCTACTTTCGTCAGCACCCGAGGGTGCATTCCATCAGGTCCAGGAGCAGGTAGCTTACTGAGCACCTTCTCAGTCGTAATCATTCCTGCACAAACTTCACTTCCCTAGCGCTCCTGAATGTCCGGTATACTGCAGACGCCTTCCACTGTGAAAACTGATGCAAAGTACGCATTCAGTTCCTCCGTCATCTCTGCATCTCTCATTGCAATATCTCCCGCGTCATTTTCTATAAATCCTATATCTACCCTCGACTCTCTTTTACCCTTAATGTACTTAAAACAGTTATTAGTATCTTCATTGATATTAGTCACCAGCTTCCTCTTGTAATTCATCGTTTCCTTCCAAATGACCTTTGTTTAATTCTGCAGGTTCTTAAAAGCTGCCCATTGTTTTATCTTTCCAATAGCTGTGGTTTCCTTTTACGCCCCCTCGTTTGCTTTTACTTCGGCTATGACTACACTTGTCAGCCACGGTAGTGTCCTTCCTCCCTTTGAAAATGTATCCTTATTTTTATTTCCTGCAAATGTCCCTTTCCAGTCATCTTCGGCCAGTTTCCCTCCCATGCCATTGTAATTTTCTTTATTCCACTGACATACCGACACATTGGATTTTATTTTTCCCTCTCAAATATCATTATGAACTTGATAATAATGTGATCTCGGTTCCCTCAGGGTCCTTTAACCTTGAGCTCTCTTACCAGTTCCGATCATTGCACAACACCCAAACCAGCACAGCCGATCCGCTAGTGGGCTGAACATAAGCTGTTGTAAAAAGCCATCCCTTAAACATTCTGCAAATTCTCTCTCTTGTGGTCCAGTAGTGACGTGCTTTTCCCAATCCGCTTTCATGTTAATATTTCCAATGATTATCATGACATTGCCTTTCTGACGCGCATCTTCTATCTCCTGCTGTTTGGAGGCCTGTATATAACTGCCATTAGGGTCCCTTTACCCTTGCCATTTCTTAACTCAACCTGTGGAGACTCTACACCTTCCAATCCTATGTCTCCTCTTTCCGATGATTTAATATTATTTCTTATCCACAGAGCAACAGCACCGCTTCTGCCTACTAACCTGTCTTTCCGATATACCGTATATCCTTGGACGTTCAGCTCCCGATGGCAGCCATCCCTTAGCCAAGTTTCAGAGATAGCCATAACGTCATGTTTGCCAATCTGCAGCTGAATTTTCAGATCGTCCATTTTATTCCTTATGCTGTGCGCACTCATCCTACTTAACATCGACCTGTTCAGGCATATCAGCCTGTTCTAGTTTGCTCACATTTGTCAAGGTGTTTCTTAATCGTGAATACTGAGATAAAGTATTCATTAAGGACGTTTCCTACCTCTCCGAAACTAAGAACCTATTTTCTCTGTTATTCCTGATCTGTCCTGTCCTGACACACGTAATCCTTCAGTTCCCAACATACGTGGAAAACACCTGGGAATTTAATCTCCTTCTTAGCGATATTTTAATCCTTTCTGATCCTAGATTCCTTGCCGTCTAACTGTAGGAACGTGTTGCTCAGCGCATCTGTGCCGCCGGCTCTCCACACACACCCGGCCAAGCACTGCCGCTTTCTGAGATCGGTTCTCTGCTGACCAAAACAATCCCGTCAATAAAGGGACAGCGGTTGCACTGAGGAACTCTCTCCTCACCTCTCTCTGTTTCACCTTTCAGTAACGAGATCTGGTTCGTTGCCACTGGCGAAATGGATTGCCCACTCATGTGAGGACGAGCCCTGGATCGCCCGCCTTGCTTCGTATCAATCACCGCTTTCGGCACGCTCTCCACTAACAACGTGTTCCCATTCCGCTATTCAGTAATCACGGCAATGGCCTGTTCACCCAGCCTGGCCTCGGCATCCGGTAACCAACCCGTGACGGATAATAACCCACTCTCACAGTAACCGCAATGTGGCTAGATTAGGAGCCACATGGTCCTACACTGACACAGGAACATCTGACCGCGCTGATAAGGGAAGCAGCCCTGAGAAAACTGTGCCCATGTCGGGAACAGACAGATGTGTCCTGCCCCGGGGTCTTTTGCATCCCTGGTGCAAGAGTGAGATCCGGAACACATTATAAACCCCGGGCCATGCAGTGTCGGCAGTTCGATATGATCTGCCTCTGTCTCTATGTAACTACAATAATTCTCCTGTGCTCTGATGATGGGAAAGGGTTACAGTTTTCCGGTGTTCACATTCTCTGGTATCGGTATTGACTAAACACTATCCCGCTGATCGCTGCCCCGCCGTAGTACAACCGTTACTCCATCCAGCTGCATGACTCAATAAAGCTGACGCTGTTTGCATTAAACTGGTCTCCGTCTCTTGGCAAAACCTCGCTGTATTCGATACCGGCGAACCTTTGGGACTGTCTGTGAAGCCCCACCGAGCGCATAGAGTAGCCTGCTTCCAGAGCAGACAATGCAGTGGCCTGAAGCAGCCCATCCCGCTTCCCTCCCAACGCCTGGTCAATCTGAGGCAGCTCTTCCTTCTCCAGTCCCAGGGCTATAAATCACCACGGGGTCAATCACCGAACCCGTCTTACTGGGAGACTGTAACACCAGGGATGGAGGACGGGGCCGGTGGGTGTGTGGGACTCAGGGTCATTAATAGTCACTGTGGAGGAGGAGCATTCAATGCGGGACAGGGAGAAGAAGGCTGAGAGTGTGGGCGGGAGGCGGAGATAAATGACTGCTCGGGGAGAGAAAAAGGGTGAATGCTCGGAAATGTGATTAGTAAAGATTGTGTGATGAAGGGGTGATAGAGGTGACTATGGAGTGATTCCGGAGTATGGGGGGGGGCGTTTTGAGAGACGGTTAGCGAGCGTCTAGGGAGGAAGATGCGTGTGGTTGTCGGTGGGACGTGGGGGGGATGGAGGTGGCAATGGAGGTGATGGCGTTCGGAGAGACCAATAACGAAGGGTCGGGGGAGAACGGCGTGGGGTTGATGATGGGTAGGGGAGGGGAGCTAGAGGTGAATATTGCGGACAGTGACATGTGGCTGAAGGTGGGGAGATCAGAATCAGAACTTTGAATCAATCATTGACGGTGGCAATGAGAAGAGGGTATGTTCAGAATTGAATATCCTTAATGATGGATGTTCTGTTTCTAATAATCTATTTTCGAAGATGCCTTCGATGCCGGAGAGGGTGTTTCCCGTGATGCACTCGGCTGAGATGTCTGCAACTTTTTTTTTTATTATTATCTGTGGAAGTGATGGAAGTTCGGCCGGGTGATCATTAAAGTTTCAGGGCGGAGTTACGGATTTGGGAGATTCACCGCCCGTTAGCACAGTGAGGAGCGCGGAAGTCAGACGCAGACTGTGACCCTCAGTATACCGATATCCCGGCCCGGCCTGTTCTCTCAAAGCTCACAGTAGATCTCAGCAGAGGATGCCACTCCAAGCAGCCCCACCATTCTCTGCGACGATGGGTATTCAAACCTCTTCAAAGCTCCTCGTCTGCCGGACCCCGTTGGCATCAGTTCCCCGTTTTTTTTCAAATATTCATCCGTCTGTAACTTAATTATACCCTCTGGACCGTCCCCCATCCACAACGTCCACTAGTTCAGGGGTCAGAATATTCTCCGGATAAGACAATAATATATAAGAACAGAATTAAGACAATTAACCCAGACAATCTGCTCCAGTTTTTAATCATGGCTGAATTGTTTTCCCTCTCAGCCCCTGTCTCCTGCCTTTTCCCGAACCGTATCCCTTCAAGCCTTGACTCATGAACGATCTATTAACCTCTGCCTTAAATATATCCAATTAGCTGTCGGCAATAAAATCCACAGTTTCATCATGCTCTGGCAAAATAAATTCCTTTTCGTCTCCTTCCTTCTATTTTGAGGCTGTCGTCTCCCAAGAAGTGGTCCCACTGACCAGTAATCTGAATCCGTGCGCCCTGCAGAAGTTCCTCACCCACGTATTTACATGGCAAATTATCCTCTTCTCATCCTCTGTACGGTGCAGGGAGGTTTCCAGAGGTAACTACCGTTGATGCCTTGTTCTGTCTTTATTTTTCATTTAGCACCCTACAATCTCTCTTCAGGGCCTCCTTACTTTGATGATAGTTGTTGACATGAAGCAAGATATCTGACTGCCTACACTTCCACGTCAATGCCATAGACCCAACGGGAGTAAACTTGACCTTTGCACCTGGGAGAGAACACACCATCCGTGTGTTTCTATGCTCCCACGGAATCTCGACTCTACTACTCTGGCGTTTTAATCTCCTTTCAACACCGCAGTCCTCTTCACCACTCTTCCTAAAAATAAATGAGTTAAATGAGTGTTCACGGAGAGAACGGGTCAAGTAAGGGTGAAAGCTCGGAAACTTGTTCAGTAAAGTCGGAGAGGTGGGAGGTTGGAGGTGACCATGGTGGTGATTGGGGTCACAGGCGTTTGAAAAGACCGATCTGCGGGGGTCCAGGGAAGAGACGGCGTGTGGTTTCCGGTGGAAGGAGGCCTTGGAGCTGACGGTGGTGGTGATCGCTGGTGGTGGGGGGCGTGCGTGTGGCTGACGTTGGATAGGGGGTGTGGTGGGGATTATGAAGGTGATTATGCGGGTTGGTGTGGTTCGTAGAGATCGGTCAGAGAGGTTCAAGGGAGGGAGTGAAGTGTGGATGACGGTGGGAAGATCAGAATCAGAACCAGATTTAATATCACCGGCTCATGTTGGACAATCTGTTGTTTTACGACAGCAAGTTATTAAAATACATAGTTAGGTCTGAATATAAAATAAGTATTTCAATTAAATATTTAGTTCTTATAAAGATGATAAATAGTGAATCAGTGTATATGGGTTCATTGCCCACTCAGAAGATTGATGTTGGAGGGAAATAGACTGAGCCCGAAACTTGGAATGTTGTGTCTCCAGGCTCCGTTTACTCCTCCTTGACTGTAGCATCCAAAGTAGAAAATCCTTCAAGGTGGATGCCGCCTTTCTGATCATCGCGTTTGGCAGATGCCTTCTGTGCTGGAGATGCTGGTGCCCGTTATGGAGTTGGCTGAGATTTCTGCAGTTGTTATTTCTTCCCCGAGGAAGTGATGGAAATTCGGCAGTGTGATCATTGAATGTGCAGAGAGGGTTTGCGGTTTTGGGAGATTCATTGCTCATCCTGCCCATTAATGCAGTGAGGGACGTGGAGGCGACCGGCAGCTTGTGATTCCCAGTACCCTGACACTGAGTCCCTGCACGGTTCTCCCAAAACTTGCAGTAGATCACAGCAGAGGATGCCACTCGGACCCTGAACGCTGCCCTGGATAATCAAACCTGATCAACGCTCCTTGTGTATTCCTGGACCCCACTGACATCAGTTCCGCATCATTTAAATATTTAGCTGTCTCCACTTTAACTCTTCCCCATAGACCGTTCCGATTACCACCACAGCCACTACCTCAGGGTTTAGAAGATTCCGCAGATAAGACCATAAGATACAGGAGCAGAAGTAAACCAATTGACCTAGCGTGTCTGTTTCGCCTTTTCATCATGGCTAATTCATTTTCCCTCTCAGCCGCAGTCTCATGTCTTCCCCCGTTTCCCTTCATGTCCTACAATCTATCAAAGTCAGACTTAAATATACTCAATTAACTGGCCTCCATTGTTGATAATGACAATGAATTCCACAATTTCACCAAGTTCTGGCTAAAATGAAATTCTTCTCCTCCCCATCCCTCTATTCTGCGGCTGTATCCTCCCAAGAAGAGATCTCACTGCCCTATAAAACTGAAACCTTGTCTCCTGCAGCAGTACATCAGCCACACATTCATCTGCCAAATTATCCTTTTCTTATGCTCTCTGGAAGGGCTCCAAAGATGAATACCATGGATGTGCTGTTTCACCGCTTTCATTCAAACACATATATAAAACATAGAAACATAGACCTACAGGACAATACAGACCCGTCGACCCACAAAGTGCTGCCGAACATGCTCCTACCTGAGAAATTACGAGGCTTAAACATAGCCCTCTATTATTCCTAAGCTCTATGTACCTATCCAAAAGTCTCTTAAAAGACCCCATCGAATCTGCCTCCACCACCGTCGCCAGCAGCCCATTCCACGCACTGTCCAACCTCTGAGTAAAAGAGTTACCCCTGACATCTTCTCTGTACCTACTCCCCAGGACTTTAAATCTTTGTCCTCCTCTGGCAACCTTCAGCTTTGGGGGAAAAAAAACAACAAAAAACAAACCTCTGACTATCCAGGCGGTCAATGTCTCTAGCAAATTAAATTCATCCAGCAACCTAAAATCCCTCCTCAGTGCCTCTTTATCTTTTAAATCGATGTCATTCGTACTGATAGGCACGAAGACATCCGGCTGCCGACGCTTCCACTTCAGAACGCCATGGACCCGATCTGAGACATCTCTGATCCGGGCACCTGAGAGGCAACAGACCATCCGGGAGTCTCTATCGCGCCTGCAGAATCTCCAATCTGCTCCCTGGACGTTTTAATCTCCTCTCAACCCTGTAGTCCCCTTCAACACTCTTCGTGCCTGAGCGGCAGCACTAGACTCAGTACCAGAAACCCGGTCTCTGCGACCCACGTTCCTCCCTTGTAGGCAGTCATCAACGGTATCCACAGTGTATTATCACAGAGGGGAACGGGCACAGATTACTCTGCTGTAGCTCCCATTCCCTTTCATTCTACTGACAATAACCCAGCTACCTCCTTCCTACAATCTAGAGACGCCTACATCCCTGTAGCTCCTACCTATCACCATTCTCTTGTGAGCCAAAATTCATCGAGCTACAGCACAAGTTGTTTAATGTGTTTTCAGGGAAGCTACAGCTAGTTGCTTTTGATGGTAATGTGGTTATCTGGGAGACCACATCTGACACACGGAACAAAACACTGCCACCGGAGACATTCTCTCCGCACTATTGTGCGTACATGGACGAGGCATGAAGAATTATGAAGAAAAATAGAAACGCACCTGATAATTAGCTCACCTAATTGCAGAATAGGGAGCAAGAAGACAGCCGAATTGTAAATCTTTATGTCATTCATTTCTGACGTTTCATGAGCTTTAACACAGGATTCCACGGGTATCTCACCGCATTCTTTAGTTCCTCCCGGAATTTGCTTTGGGTCAGGACGTAAATGCACGTATTAGAACAGGAGCTGAGAATCTGCAGCATTCTGGATGTCGTTTCTGTGATGTAACAGGGATCAGTAACAGAATAAGCAAAACTCTTTGAAATCGTTTGATAGATATAAAATATCACTTGCGTTACCCACAACAATATGAAGCTACCGGTTATGCTGAAGAGCAAAACGATGGATTTTCGTCGGTTCTCCATCTCCCGGTCCTTCTCATTCTCTCCACTCATTTGTCCCCGCAGCCCCCTGCGGGCTCGACTGACCACCAGAATCCGCCTGGCTGTCAGAATATTGAACAGCAAAATCAGAAAGAATAGGATATAAGGTGTAAAAATGCGGTAAAATATCGCAAATGCAGCCCATGCGGGAGAGTTTTTGTAGCTCGGTGTAAGAACACAATACCAGGGAACACTATTAATTATTCCCTTATGCTCTGATGCAAAGCCCCAGGGGACATTCTACAAACAGGCCAGCACACTCACTGTCCCGATGACCACAGCCGCCGTTCTCTCGGTGCAATATTTTGTTTTCAGCTTCTCACAGCAAATAGCCAGAAATCGATCGACGGTGAAAGAGACAGTCAGCCAGACACAGGTCGCAGTTCTCGCAAAAATCAACCAGAAACGGAGATTACACACTTGAGTTATGATCAGGAATGACTGGGGAAAATAATACCAAGCACTCCACTTCAGCAGCGGATCCGAGATAACGACTAGGATATCGGCCACTACCATTCCCACCAGGTAGCCAGTGACACATTTGGAGAGACCGCACCTTCCTCGATATAGGCTTGCAATCGTCATCAAGTTCGCTGGAACAGAGGAAGAGAAAAGCAAGAACAGAAAATACAGAGCAGAAACTAATTCAGCAGTCTGAGGGGATACTGCAATATTTCCAGCTCATTGTCGCATTTAGTGAAAGTGTCAAGAGAGGGCGCAGGTCTTACAAAGACAGAAGAGGACTTTACACTGTAAAATTAAGTCAAAATGATGCCTATACTAATTCCGAAATGTGAAATGGCAGAGGAAAACTAAAGCCCAGTTTTCACCCTCCTCAGAGTCATTTTTTTTTACTCCCATGCCAACTCCACCCCCCCTCCCCCCCCCCCGTCAGCGGCAGAACAGCCGGCGTGCGGAACAATGGCGGGAAATGTTCCAGCCAGAAAAGAATATGTGCAAAAACATTTAAATTGTCTCTTCTCAGAAACACACACACACACACACACACACACACACACACACACGCACGCACGCACGCACGCACGCACGCACGCACGCACGCACGCACACACACACACACACACACACACACACACACACACACACACACACACACACACACACACACACACACACACACACACCAGAGATACGAAAGAGAGAACAAGGTTGGATGACAACGATGAAATTACCATGTTACTGTTGCACAAACTGAAGAAAATCTGCAGAAATGGGAGGTCCAAGGCAACATACAGTGAGAACAGGAACAACTCCGCTGAGAATTGTGTGCGTGATGTTGCTGATATAATAGAATTTCGTGAGCATGTCAAAGCTGCCTGAAGTCAGACGAAAGTCGTGAAGAAATATTTCATGCTGCCAGGTAATGGGCAGTCTGGTTAAATAATTCATCCTGTACCTGTCTGTCTCTACTATAGGGTGAGAACGTAAGGTTCATACACTTTTACAAATTTCGTCCATAAATCTGGCAGTGAATCATCATTTGTGATTCATGTTTTCATCAATTTACATTTTACTCAACTATATTAATCAATGCACCCATGCACACACCCCAATCATGTTATCTCCAAGTACGTGAGCACCCCATATCCACGTTTTTGTGGGTGTATGTGGGGGTTCAGGCGGATTTGGCGTGATCTTGATATGTCTACGGATTCGGCGGTCTCCTCATGGATTTTGAGATGCTTGGGATTTTTGCTGTCAAGTCAGCCATCGCGTGTCTGAAACAATCCTGTGCCTGGATCATCCAATGTGTGGGTTGAGGTGTACATGCATTTTGGGGTGCGCACTTATTTAGAGATCAGCGAAAATTTGGGGATTCACACGGATTTTCGTGATCTGTGCATATTTAGGTGTGTACTGTTGAGTATGAGATAATACAGGGGTTTGTGGTGAGAAGCAAATTTCAGTGTGTCTGCCGATCTGTAAACACTTTTGGGGCATTTGTGAGGATTTTGTTAATGTCGAGACAGCCATTTTCTGAAGTGGTTGAAATGATTCCTGCTCTGAAATAATTCATTACGCGTTTGGAGGTGTCAGCGTGTTTTAGGTGAGCACTGATTTGAGGATTGCGCAGATTTATGTGGATGTTTTTGGAATTCTGTGATCTCACAGAGTTTTGGTGTCTGCGGATTTGGAGTTGTGACTTGTCTAAATTTTGCATCATTTGCTTTCATTACTTTCATAATAGATATACTTTTAATGTTCAACAGTATTCTTGTTAATTTATGGTGGCTGCAGCAATTTGGTGATCTGTTTGAAGTGATCCATGCTCAGTGAAAATCTAATGTGCATGTGTGCATGTCAACGGGCTTGTGGTCAGACTGAAATTGGGATTGCGCCGGTATAGGGGTGCAGGATTGAATATGTGGGTCCACTCAGATTTGCTGTACAACCATACTTTTATGTAGTGGTTGATCTCCAAATGAATTTTGGGGTATATGTGGATTTTTAATGTCGAGGCCGGTATTTTCTGAATTCCTTAAAATGATTCCCATTCTGAGATTATCAGAGTGATTAGGGTCCGCGCCGATTTGGGGATAGTCCAGATTTAGGACGTTACCTACAAATTTGCGAAGTACAATAATTTACGCAACCATCATGTGTACTGTTCGAAATGATTATTTTCTGGGATTATGTAAAACGCATTTGAGGTTCCCAGCGGGTTTGATGCACACGTGGATTTTCGATGTGCTCTTTTTTGAGGATGTGTGCGTATTTGGGGTGCACATGGGTTTGAGATGCGAACTTAATTGGAAATTGCGCAGACTTAGGGGTTTCCTCTCCGATAAAGGGATGCAAACTGATTGGGGGTTTGTGCAGCTACACTTCCTCCGCCGAACAGGCGGTATCTCCAAGTGGTCACCCATTTTAATTCCACTTCCCATTCCCATTGTGATATGTCCATTCATGAGTTCCTCCACTGTCACGATAAGGTCACACTTAGGTGCGAGGAACAACAGCTTATAATCCGTTTGGTTAGCTTCCAACCTGATGGCATGAACATTGCTTTCTCAAACCTCTCCTTCACCATTTCCACCCCTTTGTCCCTCTCACTTAATATCTCCTTGTCCGCTATAGCCTCCCTATGGTCCTGCTCCCCTTACCCCATTTTTTTCTTTCTTCCATAGCTTTCTGTCTCTTTCTGCAATTACTACCTAGCACTTTGCTTCATCCATCCACCTCCAAGTTTCACCTGTCATCTGGCGTTTCTCTTTCCCCTCACATCACCTTTCAAATCTACTCCTCTGCTTTTTCTCCCCCCCCCCCCCCAGTCTTGTTGAAGGGCTTCGGCCCGAAACGTCGAATGTATTCTTTTCCATAGATGCTGCCTGGCCTGAGAAGTTTCTCCAGAATTTGGACTAATCAACCCCCCACCCGTTTTGCTAGGTATTCAGTTATATGGGGCAGTAATGTACAGCATACAAGACTGCATATACTGGTGCCTTTGATACAGCTAATCGCATTCAGCCGACTCAAGGAGTTGGATAAATCTCCAGCTGAATTCTATGCACAGGGGAGAAAGTTAAAATATGGGTCTCTTAGGAATGCATTCCTGTGAATGACCGGGACACGCTGTTACATTATCACACTGGTCCGTGTTAAGGCTCAGGAGACAATAACATTATCATTATGGTCAACGATGGTCAAATTCATGTGCACCCTTACACTCAGCAGTAGTATGAAAGTATCTCGAAAATGCGTGTGAGTCCCAAAATCTGCACACTTCCCCAAGTAAGGACGCACATTCGATGACCCAGACGAAGAATCATTTCAAACACAAAATGGCTGCCATGTCACTAAAGGCCCCACGCATCCCAAAGGTCGTGAGCATATCACCAAATCCGCCGACACACACAGATCAACCCAAATCCTTGTGAACTCCCAGATACACCCACAGAAACGTGGCGACTCCATATTCGCTGACAAACCCCCAAATATGCTATCCCCAAATACGAGCCCATCCCCGTGTTCAAGAACAAACCCCAAAATCCCTGTGCATCCACATGCACCCCGAGACCCTGTACAACCCATTTTCGCTGACTCGCCTAATTTCTGCGCAATACCCAATGCAGCACGCACCCTAAACCCGCTGACACCCCCAAATGCCCATGAGATTTTTCCGAGCAAGCTACATTCCAAACAGTTGAGAAATTGGCAGTCTCGACGTTAACAATCCGCACTCAACACATTCGTGTGAAAATCTTGATCCGCCAACACACCCAAATCTATGTGTATCCCCAAATACGTCTGCACGGCCATGTTTGAGACTAAACTTCGAGTGATGTCTAAATTTCCTCCTTAAATATCACCGGCGGTTATTTTCTCGCATTCCCTTCAAACTTGCGGCAATTTCTAAAAGCACAGCGCAGTACCTTTAAATGTGAATTTAAAGTATTTTAGCCCAGAGCTCCGATTATCGGAATTTACTTTAGCAGAGGCTTTGCATTGCTAAAACAAAACTGCCCGCCATGAATCCAGAAAACACGTGCACATCACCAAATCAGTGCGCACTCGAAACACCCCGACACACCACATACATGATAGATTATTCCAAGGCAGAATTCATGTCCAACATTTCAGAAAATTGCTATTTCGACATTTAAAATTCGCACGCACCCCAAAATATGATCGGAACTGTCAGTCGGTCAACAAATAACTCCCGGAATATACGAACATCACAACATCTAATTACGCCCCCGTAATTGACTACAAAATCCAAAATTTGCGCGTATCCCCAAATCCTTGTGCATATTTGCCGCCAACCCCTAAATCTACGAACGCCCGAAATCAGTGCTCACCCCTATATTTGAAGATTCAACTTTAAATCCGTGCGCATTCTCAAATCCAAGTTCACATCATAGCAGTGTGCACCACTTATTCTCAGACACTGCCCAATATCTGCGCGGCCCAATTCAGTGCGCACCCCAAAACCGCTAACATCCTGACTTGCAGTTTAGAATCCTTTCAAGAATTCAGAAAATGGATGCCTTAACATTAAAACGCGCACACAGCCCAAATTCCACGTGCAACCTCTGATCCGCCAACAAGCCCAAATCTTTATCTCACACCATATCCGTGTTTACATGTACACAATCCCAAATCCATATACACCTCAAATATATGCACCACCACTAGGTGCGCACCCTAAAATTCATGTGAATATCATACCCGCTGAGAAACCCACTTGTACTTTAGATTATCACAGAGGAAGTATCATTTAACATACTTCATGTCAAATTTCAAATTACATTCATTATTCACGTGATCTAAATGAGACAACTTTGAGATTCGGCACACCCCAAATACGTGAGAAATCCATGTGCATCTCCAAATGCAAATACATCCCCACAACTTCAAAACCGTGGACACACAGACGCTAATTAAATTATCTCAAAATAATAATTTCAGACATACACAAGATGACAAAATCTGTGTACAACGAGCCCCACAAATGAATGTGGGGTTTTCAGCGTGTTTGGGCTGTGCATGGATTTGGTGATGCGCACCAATTTGACGAAGCACATGGATTTGGTGATGATCGCTGATTTGGGTTGCCTTTTCAATCATGAGTTTGACGGATCAAAATTTGCGTGCGGATTATTAACGTCGAGGCTGCCATTTTCTCAATTGCTTTTATTGATTGTTACTCAGGGAAAATCTGATGTACAAGTGGCGGAGTCCGTGGGTTTCGGGTTCGCACTGAATTGGCGATTGCGCAATTTTATTTTTTGTCGTCGAATACGGGTTCTACACGGTCTTGTGGTTCATATGGATCTGGGGTTGTGCATGGATTTAGGAGCGTTCTCTAATAAAGGATTGCAAACTGATTTAGGGGAGTGTTCCGATATAAGGGTGCGCACCTTTTTAGGGATAGCAAATTTACGGTAGTTAGCGAATATGTGAGTCTCCACGTTTTTGTGAGCGCATATCGATTTGTTGACTTACCTAGGGACTCTGGGATACGTGGTGGTTTTTACTGTTAAGACAGCCGTTTTGTGTTTGCAATGATTATCCGTCTGGGTCATCTAATATGTTTATCCGTCTGGGTGCTCTCGTATTTGAGGATGTGCGCAGATTTGGGGGTGAGGACGGATTTTAGAGATCAGTGTCCAGTTCGGGGTGTAGTCTTGAATATGGGGCTACACACGGATTTGGGTTGACATGCAGATTTGTGTGTGTCGCCGATCTGCAAAAGGATTTTGGCGCACATATGGCTTTCTAACCTCGAGACGGTCATTTTCTGAATTGATTGAAATGTTGCCTGTCTGGGATAATCCATTAGGCATCTCGGGTGTCAGCGGGATTGGGGTGCGCACCGATTTTGGGTTTGCGCAGATTTAGGGCTGTTTCGGCAAATATGGGTGGCAAATGATTTGCGATGCGAAAAGATTAACTGAAAACAGCGGATTTGGGGGTACATACAGATTTGGTCTCTTTAGGAGAGTTTCGGCGAGGACGTGTGCACAGTGATGGGTGGATTCGGAACCACATACGAATCTGATGGTGCTTTCTGATTGGGAGGTTGCACAAGCTTAGGAATGTATCAACCAATATGGGTGCACAGGACGTCAGTATGGATTTGGGGTGCACACGGGTGCCTGACGATTGGGGATTAGATCAGGTTTAAGTGTATGTCGGCGCATATAGGTGCACATGAATTTGTTGGTGTCGGTCGATTTAGGGTTGTGGTAAATCTCAAAGTCATTTCATTTATAGTGTCTTCAATAATAGCTGCACTATGTTCTCGCGATTTCTTTAAGGTGAATGCTGTCACTCTAAAGTGACTCTTCCTTTGGGAAAATCAAATGTGTATACGTGGGTGTCAGCAGGTTTGGTGGTGTACACGATCTTAGATGCTCCCGGATTTGGGGGTGTCTTTGGATTTAGGGTCCTGACAAATCTCGCGGTTGTTTCATTGATAGGTTCTTTATTAATAAATACACTTTCAGTTTTCTACTCTGCTCTTGCTTTGACTTTTAAGTTGGAGGTTGTTACTTTGTGAACTATTTGAAATTATTTCTCCTCTCTGATGACCTAATCTGAAAGTGGGAGGTGTTGACGAGTTCGGAGTGCGCACCCATTTGTGTGTGCATACGGACTTGGGAGTGCACGTGGATTTTTGGATGTCGCAGGAATTGGGTATAATGCCAAAATTCAAATTGTTTCTTTTACAGATACTCGGATACACATTGGACTTTAACGTTGAGTTTTGTTCTTGCTGCTTTTAATGTGAATTAAGCTCTCTTGTGAAATGTTTGTAATGATTTTTGATCTAGGATAAATAATTGTACATGTAGGGGCGGACTCGGATTTGGGGGCTCTCAGAGATTTTAACATGTGCGTGGCGAGTTTGGGTACACACGGATTTGGGTGGCGGTGGATTGGTGGGCGTGACGAATCACAAGGTTGTTTCACTTATAGATACTTTAATAATAGAACTTGGAACTTTGTTCTAGAGTTTTGAACGTGCAGCTGTTTTGTGAACTGTTTGACCTGACTCGTGATTTCAGATAATCCAGCGTGCATGTCGGTTTGCCGTCAGGATTGGGGTGCATATGGATTTAGGGTGAGCTCTTATTTGGTCATGCGCACAGATTTATGGTTGAATACGGATTTGGGACTGTGCGCAGATTTAGGCGTCTGTTGTCTAATATGGAACTGCACAGGTTACATCCAGATTTGTGCGTGTCAAACGATCTGGTGTTTCAGATGCATTTCGGGATGCGTGCTGATTTTAACGTCGAAACAGTAATTTTCTGATCGATTTGAAATGATTCCTGCTCTGAGATAATCTATTATGCATGTTGGGGAGTCAGTGTGTATGGAGTGAGCACCGATTTTGGGATTACGCAGATTTAGGGCGGTGTCGGCAAATATGCCCTCACACACCAGTCTGGGGATGCGAACAGATTTAGTGACGTGTCCGACAATATAGAGGTGCACACTTATTCGTAACGCTCATTGATCTAGGAGTGTGCAGGCCAGTATGTGGATGTTTACAGATTTCGGCAAATATGTCCTCACACACTAATCTGAGGATGCGAACAGATTTAGTGATTCGGAATTATTAAGTATCTGAAGGTTGCTTCATTCATAGATAATATCAGAATCAATACACCTTGAACTTTCTGCAACATTCTTGTAATTTTATGCTGGAGGCAGGCATTTTGTGAACTGTTCGAAATGATTCTTGCCCTGTGATACTGTACGGTGCATGTACGGGTGTCAGCGGGTTTGTGATGCCCATTGAATTGAAGATTACACAGAGTTAAGGCAAAATAGTCAAATATGTAGTGCCCACAGTTTTGACGCTGCGCCTGGATTTGGGCATGCGGCAGATTTAGGGGTGTACTCTGGAACATGGGGTGTACACGGATTAGCAGATGAGCACAGATTCGGGTGTCTCGGCGGATTTATGATAGCTCATTAATTTTGGTGTACGTGGGCATTTGCGGTGTATTTGGGGATGTGACGAATATCACGATTCTGTCACTGGTACACTGGTGGATCTACAGATTTGGAGGTATGACGACTTTCGAGGCTGTTGCCTGGTGGCAGCAATATTGTGCGCTATCCGAAATGATCCTTGCTCAGGGATAATCCAAACTGCATTGGAATGTGTCAGAGAGTTTGGGGAGAACGAATTTGTGGTTGCATGTGGATTTGTGGGAGCACACGAATTGAACTGTCTGTGGATTTTTGTTACAGCTCATGTGGGGGTTGCTCACGGATTTGTTGCTGCGCACAGACTTGTTGGAGGAACTTAGCTTTCATGGAAATTGGTTTGGGGATGCACAAAGAGTTAGGGATTTGGTCGCCAACGTGGGTAGCACCATAATTTGGAGAAGCACAACGATTTAAGGATAGGTATGTCAAATAAATTTGCACTTATTTTTTTTTTTTTTAACATTATGGTGTACTTGGATCGGGGATGCGCACAGATTTGTGCACCTCGGCTGGTTTAGGGATCAACACGAATTTCGTGTTGTCGGTCTATCCTGTGAGCTTACATAGGAATTGTGGAAGAGTATTTTCAGATCCCTCTGCACTCCCTCTTTCCTCAATTCCCTAACAATTATTGTATAAGTCTACCCAGGTAGGTCCGGCCAAAGTGTAACCACTCTTCATCCCATCTGGATGGAATGTCACATTAGATTCCAACGGCAAAATGTTCGGTCCGTTTTTCCAGCTGCTTCACTGACGCTGAAAGTTTTCCTAAACTACTTCGCTGTCCATTCACGCTCTGAACCCAGGTGCCATCTGCAAATCCGGTTTATCATATTACAATTGACTTGTATATCCTTTTCCTTAGAATGTTTTCCAATCAGTTTGGGGGCGTATACAGATTTGGGAGTGTCGCTGGATTTGAGGTGCATACTAATTTGATTTGCGGGCAGTGTGCAGATTTGGGGGTATACGCTTATTTTGTCATTTCGTGAAATGGTATTGGGATAATCTAGTTTTTAAGTCAGTGTGTACACGGGTTTCAAGTTGTACATAGACATGAGGGTACACACGGTTTTGGAGGTGCGCACGGATCTCAGTGTTCTCAAAGATTTGGTGTGTCTGCGGATTTGTGGGTATGGCGAATCTCAAAGTTGTTCCATTTATAGATAGAACAACAAAAATGTCATTTGAACTTCGACCCCTGTCCATGTGTTTCTTTTTTTTTCTTGTTTGGGCAGCCATTATGTCACAATTTGAAATGATTCTTAGTCTGAGATAATCGAATATGCATTTGGGTTTCTCAGCGGGTTCATACACACACACACACACACACACACAGACACACACACA